>NC_136513.1:54261428-54378928 GCF_053919585.1 Euprymna scolopes
AATTACTAAACTACCACCTTATATTCATTAACCCCATATCCTCGAGTTGCCTTCGAGCCTTGATAAGTGGTAAATCCCTTGTAAAAAAGTAAATACTGAAAATCAATTTATAAAATATTATATCTTATAACGTCATATTTTTATACAAATATGTGTGTGTGCGTGCATGTGTGTGTGCGTGTGTGTGCGTTTGCGTGTGTGTGTGCATGTGTGTGCGCGCGCGTGTGCGTGCGTGTGTATGTGTGTGTGCGCGCGCGTGTGTAACATGGCTGGTTGTTGAATAACACCAACTCCGCTACAAGTCTCTTGCCGTGGATTATCCACAGAGAATTGAATCTAAAGTCGACGTATTATGAAATATATCGATTCCTTAATTCTTTTGGAATCGGTCTGCTGCCACTACACCCACATCTCCTCAGAACAACCGAAGATGGAATCTGTTCTTCTCAACATTTTGACAAGTCGAAAAACTAGAAAATAAATCGAATAACTGATGATGAACGGCAAAGGAAAACGGCAGAGTCTTGCGACTCCGTGTTCTAAGATGTCATTTCTGGCATGAAGAATTCCACAAATGAGAGTTTGAAAATCTTCTGGGAATCGCTTGACCAGTCAAGTTGCGCAGTCAACAATTCCGATTGGATTTTTGTTTTCGTCGAGGTAATTCATCATAGCATTGTACCTTTTTTCCTGGATGCCATTCGGATAAAAACGAGTCAAATATGGATGGCAAGGGGATAATGTGTGTTATTTACTCCGTAATGAGGTGCAGCTTATCAAGTTCAAAAGCCACTCAAGAACACAAGTTAATTAGATGCATCAGTTAAACATTTAAGCGTGTTATCAATCGCAAAAGTTATAGCACGTTGAATTAGAATGAGTACATTATGCCAGATTGATGGTTGAATTCCTAGTAATCCCTAATTGTGCATCAAACGGCTACCATACTACTTCGTTCGTTATACCTTATCATGATAACGGATCATACCAAATTTCAGCCAGATCGGTTTAGTAGTTTCTGAGAAAACTTCTAGAGTAAATGTGGTATTGTGGTGACTAGTGATTCTTACTGTGCATCGAGTACATACCATAATACTTAGTTCGCCGTACTTTCTCGTACCTAAGGTTCGTACAAAATTTCAGCCAGATTGGCTCGGCAGTTTCCGAAAAAAAGTGGAACATACAGATTAAGAAATATGATATATATATTATCGGTTTAATGATGGAGAATATTGTGAGAGGATTGAAAACGTTTTTTTTTTTTTTTTTTGAGGATTTATAATTTTTTTTTTTACACACTGATCACCACTTATCAAGGCCCAGAAGCCACTAAGGGATAAGGGTTATTGCAAGTACATTACGTTAGTGAGGAGATTTTCTGAAGTGTTTAATTAAGGGGGCGGTTCATTAGGAATTTGTTAACATTGGACTTGAAGACCTCCAAGTTGTAGTCCGGAGGGAAGCAGGCAGACGGAACAGATTTCCACAGGCGTGCAGTTCTAAGAAAGAAGCTTTGTTCATGGAATCCGCGTTTTGATTTAGGCACAGATATAGAGTGGGGGAAATTTTTCACAGTGGATTCAGCTAGACGGGTGTTTTTCGTGAAAGATTGGCGAGGGGGGACCAGAGATTGGAGTTCAGACGAGCACCTGCCATGAAAATAACGATAAAACAAGGATAGGCTCGCAACGTCTCTTCTGTGGGTGATAGGTTGCAGGGTAGAGAAAAGGGCAGCCCCCACTAAGCCACGAAGTCTATTTTGTACTCTGTCAAGGCATGATAGGCTGTTTTTGGCCGCTCCTGCCCAGATATGGCAACAGTATTCCATCCTTGGACGTACTTGGCTTTTATATAGATAGAGAACTGCATCAGTAGTGAGATATCTTCTGGAGCGGTAGAAGGATCCCACCATCTTTCCAGCGACCTTGGCAACAGACTTGATGTACGTGTTCCATTTCAGATCAGGAGTAAAGGTCAAACCCAGAAGCTTGTCAAAACATGGGGCCTCACCCAAACGAGAGCCATCCATCACAATTGATGCCAGCTGGGGATCAGAGCGTTGATGATGTAAGGATAGGAATTTGGTTTTAGATGCATTAAAGGTAACCAGCCACATCTTCCCCCACTGAACCACGCGCTCGAGATCAGAGGAGAGATAATCAGAGAGAACTTTGTCATTTACAGCCTTTGATGTGTTGCCGTAGATGATCGTGTCATCAGCATAGATGTCAACAAATGATTTAAGTATGTGTTTTGGGAGGTCATTGATGTAGATCAGGAAGAGAGTTGGGCCCAGGATTGACCTCTGAGGGACTCCAGCATTTATATTGCAGGCCTCCGATTTTTGTCCATCTACCACTACTCTTATGAGCCTATCGGAGAGAAATGATTTAATGATTGAGAAAACATTTCCAGTTATACCGTAGCAGGAAATCTTGTGAAGTAGACCCTTATGCCATACCTTGTCGAAGGCCTTTGATATGTCAAGAGCAATTGCCCTAGAAAGGAAGCCTTTGTCAAGAGATTCACTAATCCTGTGAGATATAACCGTCAGCACATCTGCGGTAGATCTTGCAGAGCGAAACCATATTGTGTGTCACTAAGAAAGTTATTCCTGCTGAGGTGGTTGATTATTTCTCTATTTAATATGGATTCCAGCAACTTACTCATAACACACAGAATGATTTCAATTATTCGGACATGTGTAACTTTTATTCTAACAACGTTTCAGCCGATGTAATTCTGCTTTTGATTCATGTTGAAAAGAGAGCAATCTACTGTCGCAGAATGAATAAGGTTTACTTCCGAATTCCAAACAGATTTCCGAGTTCGACAAGATTCGCTCGAAGATAGTCATCTGAGATGAGAATAGATAAGAATACAGGGTGGAACGATAAAAGTGCCGCCTTAAAGAAAACAATATTACAGATTTATTTAAAAACTTTATTGGAAATAATCAATTCAGGTAACTTGGTTATATAATAGAGCTGACATCTATTCAATGTAGCCGCCTTTAGCATCATCCACCGCCTCGATACGGGTCAGGAACTTGGAGCATGCCTTTTCCACAAGCGCCAGCCAGAGCTCGGCGAATACACGGCGGATGTCGGCGATCAAGATGGCTTTAGTGTTATGGGAGGTCATGTTGGTGATGTTCCCGTGTGACAAAACGAAGTAGTCCAGCGAGTTCATGTCGGGAGAGGAATGTAGGCAGTAAGAGAAAGGTAGAAATTTGTAGCACTCCTTCTGAAGCCAACTTGTGGGCCAGCGCAGAATCCTGCTGCCACACCCAGGGTCTGCCAGAGACCATCTGATTGCACCAAAGGATCACCACACTCATCGGCAAATCCAGGTACATTTTCGTGTTAACTTTCAAGCTGACTGCAAAGATGTGAAGTGGTATCATGTGGCCCTCACATGAAACTACACCAAAGACCATAACCGTTGCCGGAAACTTTGTTTTAATCACCCTTGGCACGTTCCTGTTATTCAGGACAATCCAGCGATGCATTTTGAGGGTGCTGGCAATGATCCTGTTGTCATAACTTGGATAGGTAGAGAGCATGAGTTGTACAGTGGCGCATCTCCGATCTCGCTTGTTGAACATTATGTCACTTTCAGACATGATAGAAGGCTTCTATCGCTCTTGGAATTTGTATGCGACTGGCCAACTAGTAGATGGTCTGCAACAAAAAAAGGAAACCCGGTTTTCATCAAACAGAAATGGAATCACGTCGTCTTTTCTAGGGCGACAATTTTATCGTTAGACCCTGAGGAGACTGACTTGTACACCTGCATTTTAAATCCTGTTTTTTCCGTGAGTCTCACTCGGTAATTTCCGGCGGACAACATAAATCGCCGGATTATACCGAGCGAACGCAAGTCAATACAAAAACGAAAAAAAAAAGACAGAAAAAGGAAAACCCTACCGTATGAATTTCATGTAATTTACTGTTTTATATATATATATATATATATATATATATATATATATATATATATATATATATATATTTTACTGTGAACTGTTTTTCCAAACAAAAAAAGAAGAAAAAGTTTTATGAAAAGTTTATTTTTCTTTGACTTAATGAACAGTTATTTTTTTTTTAGTTTTATGGAACAAATGACAAATATATTTTTTTATTCATTTATACATTTTTCGCAATTTTTTTTTTCATAGAAAAGATCTATTTTTGATATTTGTCACAATTTTGGAGTTGTTTTTTATTGCATGAACCAATTTTTTTTTTCTACAGAAAAGTTTTAATGTCGTTGTAAGCAGCCAACTACGACAGCAAATTTTTGTTTAATGCAAAAATTTTTGCAGAACGCAAAAACCGTTTTCTGCGACTTCATGATCGCTTCCAATCTAGAATTGTTTATTAACCTTGTCACAAGAATAAACATTTGTTTTTTGCAATGGATTTTTTAAAATGCAATGAAACTTTTCCCTTTCTTTTTGGAGTCGTCTGCTCGCCCGCGTCTATTTTAATGACTCAGTTTCTCTTTGGGTAAGCTCATTCGGTATTTAAAATGCAGTAGTACCGACTGACTAATCTAAATAAATCTGATTACATATTGTAGCGTCAATTTTATTCTTCTTTATACTTGTGCGGAGGGGGGGGGGCTGTTCGTGGGTCTTTTATTGTCATGTTTGACGCCGCTGTTTCTCTTCTAACGGAGATCGGACGCGCTTATGGCAGCTGTATTCAAATGACCGATCCATGTGCGAGAGAACAGCACGGCACGGAAGAAGGAAAAAGATTATAAAAAGAAGTGCGTGTGCGCAGACGAGAGATGACGTCAGAAAAGGACAAAGATAGACGTATTACATACCGTGGGCGAGGGCAACAGGAAAAGTACCTGTAAATAAATGTCTGTATGTATAAATGGTTGGTTGTTTCACTAAGGAAAAGAGGGAGACAAGTTATATCTTCCCTTGGTTTTCCTTGCGATGATGCCTACTTATTAAAATGTGTGTAAATACTGATCAAGGTTATACTATTCGCCATGTTTCATGCGTAGCCATCGATCTATTTCATGAACAAAGATGACACAAGGAGACGTTTAATGAGTTTTCTTTAAGGTTTAATAAATGGAGTATTATTGCCACATATGGAATAATGCATCTACCACTAACCTATCCCTCTTGGATACGTTCCAAAAAAGAGTTTCCAATCTAATAGGTCTCATTTTGTCAACTAAGCTCCAACCCCTGTCCCATCACCGCAATGTTGCATCTCTATGCCTGTTTTACAAATATTTTAATGGAATGTGCTCTGCCGAACTCGTTGCACTTGTGCCGGGTCGATGTACATATCCCCGACAAAGCCGCTTAGCAACAAAATCTTACCCCTTCGCAATTGAGATCCCTAAATGACAGACAGCTTTGTACTCTAATAGTTTCTTCCTTCGAACAATAGACATTGAAATTCCCTTCCTGCTACTTGCTTCCCTGACTGCACTGGTATGCAGAAGTTTAAATGTGACGTAAACCAATATCTTGTTAATCTTTCGGGGACATGACCCCCAAATAGTAACCTTTTACGTCCACTAGGCGATATGCTTTGTTAGGGGTGAACGTAAGTAAAAAAAAAATGTTTTATTTGGAGTGAATGGATTTACGAGAGAGACTAAGGTTATTGCAGCTAGTTATTTAACTCTTAAGCTAAACATTTGATTTTACGAAAATGACTGGCACTGACGGGAAGTGTCTCGACCTAACTATCCAATAAGATTGTTTCTACATTATTAACGCTGACTCGTTTACATAGTTTCCACCGATGTAAGAGAATGCAGATGCACGTATACCAATACCGAGCCGTGTGCAAAATGACGCTACTGTAGGAAAAAAAGACTACAAAAAGAATGTGTAGATAGAGAGGAGAGCACGTTCGAGAGCACGTCCCAAACGACGTTCGTGCGGAGCACGATCACGTTTTATTCGGGAAAATAAATGCCGTTATTACAAACAGAAAAAAGAAATTGTCCTATTACTTGTCCTATGTTCCTTGCGACGTGTTCTGCATACAACGTGTTGGGTCCTAATTGTCTACGTGTTAACGCATGTGTAAAAACGTGAAATATTACACCGAGAGACTGATTTGAAAACTTTGGAATCGAAAAACGTGACGTCATTCGTCATTGTTCGACTTTGTTTTGTCTACGGTTTAACACCTAGCCCCTGATCATTTTTCATTCGACCGTGTTTTACAAATCTGAGTATCTTGTATGAGTTGAATTTGCGGGCATGGTACAGACTGGCGCTTGATTGATAGCGTGAGACTTGTTGGGCCGGGGACTTTTTTTTGAAAATGTCTAAGAAGGCGAGACTAGTAGCAGATGCATCAGATCTTGCAACAATGTTCCATGCATAACAAATGGTGGTTGTTGAAATGCAGAATATTGCGAGATGTGAGTAGTTTTCTAGCACAGTAGAGAAAGCCCAACTTCTTTTCAACAGTCTTGGCAATGTTTTCAATGTATTAGTTCTAATTCATGTCGCCTGTGAATGTTAAACCGAGGCGTTTGAACAATGAGCTCTTCAGTTAGAGTGTTATTAGTCACTGTAATCTGGGATTGAAAAAGTTTCTTGTACTTTTTAAAGGAACACATGGAACAGTGAGGTAATTCCAAAGTCTAGCATTCTGAGCAAAAGAAACTAGGGATCTCAGTAGTGATAGGGGAGTGTTTTTTGCTCCTTTTTAGGTTAGTCAGGGGTGTATGCCGAGGAGATACACGTGCTATGAGTTCATTAGAGCACGTTCCATTAAAACACTTGTAAAACAGGTACAGAGACGCAACATCGCAACGATAGGACAGAGGTTGGAAGTTGGCCGATAGTGCAATATCTATTATATTTGAGGACGCATCCGGAACTGTTACAAAAGGATGCAATTCAACTCATACAAGAGTCCGATTCGTCCTAAAAAGGGGGTCTGCGGTTTTTTCTTTGTCTTACTAAAGTATAATCTAGCAAGAAAATGACTTCTTCCCTTCTTTACAGCAGGTTTCTCATAGATGAGACTTTACTAGTACTTCTATATCGCTATTTTCATGGAAGGTGCTCGACTGAGCTTTAATTTCCAGAAAATCCGTTCTTTTACATTAATCAAAATTGCGATTCTTTATAAATCCCTAAATACTTAACTATGAAATCGTTTTGGCATAAGAAAATAAGCACACATTTTTTCGACTCCGATACCCCAAAAGTTCCGATCTTTCGATTACCGATGCCAATTCCGATGAATGGTACCAATACTAAAAATTACCATAAAGAGAATTAGGATTTTATGTCGAACACATTACAATGGGATTTCTTCAATCGGGTCGTCTTTATATCCAGTTACAATAAGTAGTGTTACATATTTAAATGAATTCTCAATATAGGAGCTAGAGTCGAAGATAAGTTAGACAGACGAGAGACGGGAGACAGAGCTGACCGGTCGAATGTAATAAAAGAACACATCATATTTTGTAACTGCGTCTTCGTGTCGTCGATTTTAACAAATTGAAGGTAATGGGAAATAATCGTTATAATGAACATTGCGTATAACTCATCTAAGTAATGTGTCCCTCTCTCTATGATAAATAAAGTTAAAGAACTGATCAATACCTCTCTCCTCTCTGAAATATATGTAATAATTCAACAGACTGAATCGAAGATGAGTTAGACAGATGGGTAGACAGACGGGTAGACAGAGTTGGAGACAGAGAGAGACGAAGTCCAGAGTCGAGTCCGGATCGAATCAGAGGAGGGTCTCACTTTATAAGCGAAGGAGGAAGTTTTAATCATCTTTGAATTATTGGATGTCAACATCATTGTGACCGATCGCATGTAATAAAAGAACATATCATATCTTGTGTCGTGGATTCTACCAAATTGAAGGTGATGTGTAATAATCTTTATATGAACATAGTCTCCCTCATCATTACAATGAACTCAGTGTATAACTCATCTAAGAAATTTGTCCCCTTCTCTATCATAAATAATGACTGTCTTCTCTTCTCTGTGTTAAAGAACTGATCAATACCTCTCTCCTCTCTGAAATATATGTAATAAGTCCACAGACTGTAAAATGCATAAATGTTGTTCTCCTCTCTCTTCTTCTCCTCCCACTGTATTACATGTCACCGTCTCTCCACAATATGAACATCCGGCTATACAACATATAGAACCAATAGAATCTCGGGATACGGTTATCCTAGGATATGATTTTTTTTTTTTCGGGTTATGATGAGAAATACGATATTTCCAGACCCTGGTTACGGCATTTGCCCGCCTTACGGTGTTATATACGGCACTGTATTTTATTATTAATTTTTAATGCCGTATCCCGAGGTTATACTGCATTGTGACTACCTAGTACCAATGTAATATGTAGACCTTTGAAACCAGTTGCTGTTAACACGAATGACACTAATCGTTATATTAGGTACTGTATCTCAAAACCCGATCACGATCGTCACAATAACAAAAATAGTGTATGGTAGCAAAAAAAAAAAAAAGATAGAATATTAGATTAAATATTTTTTGATGAAACGAAACGAAAAAATCATCTTGGCGATAAAAAGGTTGCGAAAAGTTTAGATTGGAATTAATTAGAATTGTCTTTTGTTGATAAAAAAAACGTTCCGAGAAGAAAAATAGAAAAGACTTGTAACACTGAGGTTAGTTAGATTGAAATTAATTGGAATTGTTTTTTTGTTGACAAAAAGTTCCAAGAAGAAGGTAAAAAAATCTTGTAGTTAGGATGTTTGTTACCGATGTTGAGCGATCGGCTTCTGCTCCTATGAGAAAGAGAGGATAAAGGCTTTCGCGTTATTTGTTGACACTGCTGTCAGAGAAGAGAGGGCATAATCTTTATATATGGGGGGGAGGGCGGACGTAATATGAAGCTAAGGTCTGCGCTGCGATTGAAGGAGACATTTTGTTTGCTGTTGTCTTTTGCTGTTATAATTATCCTTTGTTTTTAGGGAATGCTCGTTCCAGGGAGTTTTTTTTTATTTCCATTTAAAGCTGGTGTGTCTATGATAGAATTTAGATTAAGTTTGTCACCTGTAGTCCTTTTATGGATATTTTACCACATATTTCTGTATCTGATTTGTCGGATTTTTCTGACCACCTCTCTTAGTGTAACTACTTTATTGAGCAATGTGATTTGCCCGATAATTCTATGCTATCGTAGTGGAAGGATGGATACAAAAAACATAGTTTCTGACAGCTTAATGCATTGTTAGCAGTCGATTGAATGTCGAAGTGAAACAGAAGTCGGCTCCATTTTCACTTATGTGTCGTTGTTGTTATCACTGGCCGCTCCTGCTGTTTGCGTGTTATCGCTCCTGCCCCGCTCGCGCCCTTAATGTAAACAGTAAAATCTTCGGAAAATGTTAAATGGTGTTCTAATTGGTAAATGTCGGTGAGTTACTTACGGAAAAAAAACGTTTAACTAAACTGCAAAAGCACCTATTAAGCCACATAAGTTCTATAATTGAATCCCCCTCCCGCAAAAAAAAAAAAGAGTGAAAAACATAAAGATGTTTGGTGCTTATGTTTTTGTAAACCACATTAAAAACTACGTGAGACAAAAAAAAAAGTCCCCCAATTTGTTGTACTTTTCTTTAACTGTAAATCATTAAAAAAAAATGTCAGTCCGTAATTTTTTGATTGGTACGCCATGTGAGAAGGCAGTTTGCTAGGTGAAGCAAGCCGTCGTTCATGCTGCAGCGCACGCGCGTAGCATAAACGGAAGCTGCAAAATGGTGGAAAGTTATTCGTGGGTGCGGGGGTTAATACCATGCAAACGGTAAATTTGCCCCAAGTTTGACTATCAGATTCGTTGTCAGCGACCTCAATTACCTATAAAGAAAAAAAAATTAGAGTGGTCGGTGTTCTGTAGTAGCGCATCTGGATATTTACCCTTCTTTTTATTACATAGAATCTTCCGAGCGAATAATTTATGATCTGGAAACCGTGACACACGTACGTACGTACGTACGTACGTGCGTTAAAGGTACTGTGGTATTAATATACAAATGTTTAGATTACATTTTTCGTGGATTCGAGTCAGAACGTATTATTAGATAGACAGATTTGATCTTTTGAAATTATCACAGTGTATTTGGGTAAGATGTCAAGAACCACATCAACATTTTATATAACATGGGTGCTTATTCAGGTTAGCACTTATAATGATGAATAAAAATAAAGAAAAAAATTTATATTGTATTTACTTGTCACAGAATGAAGATTGTATATTCTAAAAAATCACAAAACTTAATCAAGTAGATTTTTTTTTTTTTTTACGGAAAACAAATTTGCGGGGTTTTGTTTTTTTACCGATAAGTGACAGACGAAGCCATATTTTTTTCTAGAGAACATAAAAAGGGAAGTAATCAGTGATTGTTTTGACAGTTTCTACACACATTAGGATTACCTGCCCTTTTCTACCGATTCGTTGATTGTTAATATGGATGCTTTTTTATCCTCATCGAAAATTTTATTTTCTTGAATATCCAAAAAAAAAAAAAAAAAAAAAAAGATCAAATTACGTGATTTTTGGAATTCTTTATCTTCGTCCCGTGATTGGTACGTACATCATACAGACATTTCTGTATTTTCTTGAATTTTAAATGCCATTATGAGTGCCAATCTGAATAAGCACTATAAATTATTATATTATATTATAATTATACTAGTTCATCATGAAGAAGATGATAAACGAACAGGCATGAAAAAGAGGGTGCTTCTATATTATAATAAGGAAAAAAAATCAAATTCAAAGGAAACAAATCGTACGTACGTAATTGTCTGGTCTCAAACAGTAACATATACAAAAATTACTAGAAACGATAAAGTAGAAAAATAATTATTAATGAAAAACAACATTTCTGGAAGGAGCGAAATCACGATATTACAATTACTGAAAAAGGAGAGATATCGAGAGGGGAGATAATTAAATTGCTTACATCACGTGACGTCCGTATTTCAAAATGTCGGACAAATTTTATTCCTCATCTAAACTTTATTGAAAACAGATTTTATTTATAATTATTTTTCTATCTTATCGTTTCCGTAAATTTTGGATATTTTACTATTTGCAACATTACAATTACGTACGTACCATTTGTTCTATTTGAAAATCAATATTTTTTCGATATTATCTTATAGGAGCACCGAAACGAAAACAAATGAAAAGTGGTCACTAGGTACGTGCCAAATGAATGCCGGTACTCAAAATGTATAAATATTTTTAGCCCCCCCTCCCTTTATTTAAAAAATCACCAAAAATCAGAAATTTAACCAATTTTAATGAAATTTTCAAATAATGATCACGAAATATAATGAACCCATAAGATTTATTTGAATCTTAGTGGAAATGTATTACTTTGTTTAAGCAAAAAGCACCTTTAATAAAGATATAGCTTTCAGTAGTAAAAAAAAAAAATGAATGAATTTATTTTTGTTTTTTTTTAAATAAAACATCGTAAATTGTAACAACGAAAAAAAAAGTAAAATTAATATTTTTCAGGAACATTACGAAAAACGCCCCTAAAGTCCTTATTGATGAATTCGATATAACCCGAAGAAAAATTAATTTCTCGAACTACTGATATTATCGTTGAATTAAGTATTGTTTATTTCATATTTTCACATAAAAAAATTATAATTGCAAAAACTATTTCTACTTTTTTTTTTGTTACATGTTTCGCATAATTTTTATATGTAAGATTCTAATATTTTCTTTGCTTGAATTATGTGAAACTTTCGCCGTAACATAATTTTTATATAATATCGAAAAATATATATTTTTTTAAATTTTAAATCAAGAACATAAAATATAATTAAATAAAAAATGGTAAAACTTATACAAACGCTCAAGACAGGAATGTACGGATTCACAGATGGGGTAAAAAATAATTAAATAAAAAATGGTGAAAATTATACAAACGTTCAAGGCAGGAATGTACGGATTCACGGATGGGGTAAAAAATAATTAAATAAAAAATGGTGAAAATTATACAAACGTTCAAGACAGGAATGTACGGATTCACGGATGGGGTAAAATAAATTAAATAAAAAATGGTGAAAATTATACAAACGTTCAAGACAGGAATGTACGGATTCACGGATGGGGTAAAAAATAATTAAATAAAAAATGGTGAAAATTATACAAACGTTCAAGACAGGAATGTACGAATTCACGGATGGTGTAAAAAAAAAGAAAAGAAAAGAAAAGAAAACCAGTACTCCATACTTTCCTTTAACTGCATGATATCATTTCCAGACGGTCTTTTGACTTTCTGACATTTTGGGTTTCCATAGAATCCACACCTGGACGATTTTCCGTTTGTCGTGATTCTGCGAAGCCAGAAGTTTTCGCCTTTGGGGGCTAATTAAACTACTTTTGTACAAATAAGATTTTTTTTAAAATTAATTCAATATCTTAGTACTTTACTAATTATCTTTGAAATAGACCCATAAAACTAATATTTATTTTTCAAAGGAAAATTAATTTATTCACCTTCAAAATTCAGCTTCGAATGTCATCGTAAAAAACATTTTTATTATAACTTTTTTTTCACGTATACAAATATTTTTTTTTTTTCATTTCAGAAATTAACTTTAGGCTTTGATCTTTCAAGTACAATCAAACAGTAGATAGAAACCTACAAAAAATTATGATTAACCGGCTTTTAAAACTATGCCTCTCTATTTTTCCCGCCATTTTTGCTCGTACCTAGTAGTCACAGATGCTTGTTTTTTTTTGTTGTTTTTTTTTTGTAATCTTTTAATGTTTTTTTTTAAAGATTAACTTTTATTTAAAAATAGTCTTTCTTTTGTTAAAAAAAAGGTTTCTTTTGTTGCAGTTTCACGAAGTTGCAGTGGTTTAAAATAAGTTATGTCGCCGACAGTAATGATTACCAAGAAAAGTATAAATGCGATGAGAAAAGAAATTCCACCAAATGTTTAAATTTAAAAAAAAAAAGAAGTCAAATCGGTAAGAAATGTGACGGCTAAATAAATGATCCAAGGGAAGTAATTCTGTAAAAATAAGATCTACAAAGTTATCTCCCATAGTTCAGTTGTTTTTTTCCTTTTTGTTTGTTGCTTTTGAGAGCTAGGGTGATTTTCTATGTTTTGATTCTATTTATTCCCACCTTCAGCTCTCCAGAGGACAATGATAAACACAACTTGGGGTTTTAATGTACAGAAGACCCCCCCCCCAAAAAGACACTTTGAATTGGGACACATATTTAAATTGCTTCAGGCTAGAGGTCTTCTCCTTCACTGACGACCGAAAACTAAAAAGATAGTGTAGTATCAGAACAGATACTACACGTTGTTCCTAGCCAAAAGTTATAAAACAAAATCTATATAGTAACTGTTTTTACTTGAACCCGAGAAGGCAGCTATACATGTGTTTTTAATGCTGAATGAATATATATATATATATATAGATTTATATATATATATATATATATATATATATATATATATATATATATACTCGGGTTTTTTATATTCAAAAGTAATGGACTAATGAATTCAACGAGGTTGTTAGATAGTGCTCAATAAAAAGAGCTGATAATACTTGTTTATTGTTATATAAACATGCTCACATCTCGCTGCTACAAATAGCCACTTGTTTCAGAAACAAGTGGCTATTTGTAGCAGCGGGATGTGAGCATGTTTATATAACAATAAACAAATATATATATATATATATATATATATATATATATATATATATATATATATATATATATGAAATTTATTACTGTGAGTCCAGAATGAGTTTACATATTGTTTCAGCTAGGGGGGGGGATCCTCAAAAAGAAGAGGAAATATCCGACTAGCTTCGTCAGAATTCATAGATGGACTCTTTGAGGATTTCCCCCCTAGCTGAAACAATATGTAAACTCATTCTGGACTCACAGTAATAAATTTCATATATACTCCTCTGGCTACACATTTAGCACTCTAGTCCGGGTTTTTTCACCACTGATGAAATAATATATTATTTATCGACGATAATTCTTGGCCTGAAGACGTAATCCCCTAACGCGGGTGATTACAGAAACATGTATGCACATATGTAGCCATCAATGTTTGTATAAATAAATTTCATATATATATATATATATATATATATATATATATATATATATATATATATATATATATATATATATATATACAGAGAGAGAGGGGAGAAAAAGAGGGAGGCAAAGAGAGATCAAATAACAAAAAGTTATATTCCAAAATTCATGATGTTGACCATCTTATAATTTATTCCTTTAATTCATTTGACCTGTTTCGTAGCACAAAATCAATCATTTAATTCTTATATCAAATGCAACAAGTGATTATTAATTGATTCATAAGTGGTTTCAACTGCATAAACCAAATGGTTTAATTGTTAGAATGAATCCAAAAATCAATGTTATAGTTATTGTTCGTCTATAATTATCTTCTGATGTTGACCTTCTTATAATTTATTCCTTTAATTCAGTTGAATTTTACAATTTTTGACAGTATCTGCTTCGTAGCACAAAATCTATCGCTTGGTTATTATTTTAATTAGTGAAAATTCAAAATGGCGTAATGGAAACCTATTGCAAGTTATTTGCAGCTTCTCTTCCAATTTTCGGATTTTAATCATGTCAAATTACACTTGATTTCCTTATGACGGATTGATTGTTGCTATTTCTTCTGGTGAGTTAATGGCGCGATAGATTCACTGATTAATATAATAATTAAGTGATTGATTTTGCGCTACAAAACTTCTGGTTTTAACTGACCATTTTTCCAAAACATTAGTATCGTGTCCAGGTAAATCTATATCTATCTATCTATCTATCTATACTCCTATAAATTCGTTTTTCTTTTCTGTGTATCGATATTCATATTAAAAAACCCTCTTTTCTATTTATTTAAAAAGAAAATACAATTTTCTTATATATGGGTTGTGGGATTGCATTCATCTGCAAAAGATCTAGCTAATTTGCATATTCTTTTAAACATTCATTTTAATTAATTCCCTATTAGATTTTTTGGTTTTCTCATGGGATGATCATCTTTATTTAACTATTACGTGTAATTTTATTCATGCAGATATTCTACATGATTTATAATTGCATAATATTTGCGGAAAAAGCTTACAGTAAACATAAAATTATTTCTATATATATTTATTTTAATATATACTTTGTGGGAGCCTTTCCTAGTCTCGCACAAAAACACGCGTTCACATTTCAAGGCACTTTTCTTGTCATATACATACGCGCACGCAAACATATGCGCACATGTACACACAAGTAGATATATTCATGTTTGTGTACATACACTCACATTCACGTGTACATACACACACACACACACTAACGTCCACACATGTACTCACATACGCGCACACGTACGCACACATGGACAATGTCACTTCCCCTTTCAAGGAAATCCACACATGCGCAAAAGACCACCGGAAACAACTATAAAAGCAAGAGACCTGAAGTGTTTCCTACCCTTTTCAATTTGGCTTCTGAGCTGAGAGGTTCGACGAACCAGCCACCTCCCTTTCGTCACTTGCTTCTATATGCTACTATATGTGGAGCAAAAAGCTACCAAACAGTACGTAACCTTATACATTTTCTATCTCTATAACCTGGATTGACTTTCTCTCTCTCGCTATCTACAACTTGTGCCAGAGAACTCCTCCGCATAGCTGACCTGCTAACATGGCGCACAGCTTTACTGATGTAAACCCTCTATCTTTCTCTTTGTCTACACGCTGGACTGTCATTCCCATTCCCACTACATTGCTCACTCTTTTTTCCACGCGCGAACAAATGATAGTGACCCGAACGAGAGATGAACACACATTTCCTTTTCTTTCTACACCACCAGTTCGGCAACAAACGATGGTTACACCTGAACGCAGACATGAACACGTGTTATACCTAAAACATTCATTTTTCAACTGTAAATAAACGACACGTTTATCTTATCCAGAAATTGAGTTTTTGTTTCCTTCATTCCATTCGTTTCATTGTTTTCTTTTGTAACGGGATTAGGATATATATATTCTAGTCCTCAACAAACTATGGTGACCCCATTATTTTAAAATGAAATGGATGCGTTTTAGCGAAACACTTATACACACTCACTCTCTCTCTCTCTACAACAATAAACTTTCCTTCTCACCAGTAAACAGCGAGAGATGCATGCCAAACTAAACACGTGTTGTACCCTTTTCTTTCATTTGTTTATTCACAAAATACATGCTAGTTCGTTTAATTCAATTTAACACGTAATTCGTCTCTTTCTCGATTCAATTCATTTTCCCTAGTTTGCGCCACCACCACAAATTGGTTACACCCGAACGTGAGACGAACATGCATTTCCTTCTATAACAACAAATCCGCAACAAACCGGCAACCAACCGATGTGAAACAAACACGCATGGTGACCCTACCTTTTTGAAATTAATTGTTTTGAGTGAGACGCGCGTTTTATTTGATAAAGAAAAAAACAAACTTTTTAACAAAGAAAAACATGTGACCTACTACCGACAAGAACCCCAACGAACTACAATGACGAAACCCCTCATCAGACTCAGCAGAAAAATAAACATGGAGCTGTACTTCATACCGAATTTTAAAAAAAATTCGAGCTCAACAAACATTTTTCACGATTTCCTGACATTACCCTGCAACAAACGCGAGGAGCAAAATCACATAGGCCTATGCAATTCTCTCCCGCACAGCAGACGCAACAACAAAGAAACAATTACAGGACATTCCTATCAACATATAGGAAGAAGCTGAATTAACAATGAGTTGAGATGCACCACGCAACTGGAAACTCGTTCAACATGAACGAATGCACAACAAACGCCAATCCAGACAATGTTCATACACTACCGCAGACTCATTTGCGAAGACACTGTCAACTTGAGACACGACGTCAACACGAAACAAACATTTTCCTTCCAAACGAACAATTCACTTCACTATCCAAGTAACTTGTTGCACATGTCAGCACACGACAAAAACAAGCGAAACAAATGTCAGCCTAAAAAAAAAAAGAGTAAGCACTTTTTCCACGCGTAAGTAAATACTTTTTTTTTACGAGCACACTCCGTTTTTGACGTTTTTTAAACAATCACACATATAAAAAAAAAGAACAGGACGAAAAGTCAACTGCTGAAAACATTACTTACAATATATATATATATGTATATATATATATATATATATATATATATATATATGTATATACATATATATATATATTGTAAGTAATGTTTTCAGCATATATATACACTGCATATTTTTTTCCTAGGAAAAAGAGTATTGTGGGAGCCTTTCCTAGTCTCAGACAAAAACACGCGTTCACATTTCAAAGCACTTTTCTTGTCAGATACATACGAGCACACCAACATACGCGCACATGTACACGCAAATAGATATATTCACGTTCGCATACATACACTCACATTCACGTGTATACACACACACACTAATGTACACACATGTACTCACATTCGCGCCCACGTACGCACACATGGACAATGTCACTTCCCCTTTGAAGGAAATCCACACATGTGCAAAAGACCACCGGAAACAACTATAAAAGCAAGAGACAAGCTGTTTCCTACCCTTTTCAATTCGGCTTCCGAGCTGAGAGGTTCGATGAACAAGCCGCTTCCCTTTCGGGTGGCGCATGCACACACGCGCCTCACGCCACTTGCTACTATATGTGGGGCAAAAAGCTAACAAACAGTATGTAACCTTATACATTTTCTATTTCCATAACCTGGATTGACTTTCTCTCTCTCTCTATCTACAACTTTTGCCGGAGAACACCTCCGTGTAGCTGACCTGCTAACATGGCACACAGCTTTACTGATGTCAACCTTCTATCTTTTTCTTTGTCTACACGCTGGACTGTCATTCCCATTTCCACTACATTGCTAACTTCTTTTTCCACGCGCGAACAAATGATAGTGACCCGAATATGAGATGAACACACCTTTCCTTTTCTTTCTACATCACCAGTCCCGCAGTCAACGCAGACATGATCACGTGTTATATCTAAAACATTCATTTTTCAACAGTAAATAAACGACACGTTTATCTTATCCAGAAATTGAGTTTTTGTTTCCTTCATTCCATTCGTTTCATTATTTTCTTTTGTAACGGGATTAGGGTTTATATATCCTAGTCCTCTACAACTTATATATTTTTGTTTAATCCATCTATCTATCTATCTATAAAAGTGAACATGTCTGTGTATCTGTCTGTCTGTCTGTATGTCTGTATGTCTGTATGTGTGGCTGTGTACATTTTCCTTCGCAATAACTCTGTTAATTTTTCAGTCTATAGACTCGAAATTTTATGTACATGGTACTGAGATTTGAAAAATCTTTGTGATCGGGTTTCGGCCAGATCTAACTTAATAATTTGATTTGAGCCCAAAACAATAAATGTTAAGGGGTCATAATAGGGGGCAAAGTTAAAAAAATTGACCGTTTTTTTTTTTTTTTTTTTTTTTTTTTTGTTTAGCATACACCTCCAAATACTTGGGTAACGCCGGGCATCCAGGCTAGTATATCTATAAAAGTGAACGTGTCTGTGTGTCTGACTGCATGTGTGTGTGTGTGTGTGTGTGTGTGTGTGTGTGTGTGCGTGTGTGTGTGTGTGTGAGTGTGTGTGTACATTTCCCTACGCAATAACTGTCTCAATTTTTTGGCTACAGACTCGAAATTTGATATACCGGGTACTGAGATTTAGGAAAATCTATGTAATCGGTTTTTGGCAGAAATTTCGCTGTTAAGGGGGTCAAAGTTTAACGATTTGACCTTTGAGAACTCTACCAAACTCCTCTGCCAATTTTCGGTCTAAACACTTGAAATTTTAGATATAGGTTCCTTGGACATGAATCTAACTTAATAACTTGATTTGATCCCAAAACAATAAACGTTAAGGGGTCATAATAGGTGTCAAAATTTTAAGAAATTGACTTTTTTTTCTTTTTTTTTTTTTTTTTTTTGCTCAGCATACACCTCCGCACACTCGGGAAACGCCGGGTACCCATGCTAGTATATCTATAAATGTGAACGTGTCTGTGTGTGTGTGTGTGTGTCTGTTTGTCTGTCTGTTTGTCTGTCTGTGTATCTGCCTGTGTATATTTCTTTACGCAATAACTCTGTCAATTTTTCAGTTTACAGACTCGAAGTTTGATATACAGGGTACTGAGATTTAGGAAAATCTATGTGATTCGGGTTTCGGCCAGAAATTTCGCTGTTAATGGGTCAAAGTTTAACGATTTGACCTTTGAGAACTTTACCAAACTCCTCGGACAATTTTGGGCTTAAACATTTGAAATTTTAGATATAGGTTATTTAGACATGGATCTAACTTAATAACTTGATTTGAGCCAAAAACAATAAATGTTAAGGGATCATAATAGGCGTCAAAGTTTAAAAAAATTGACCTTTTTTTTTGCTCAAAATGTACCTCCAAACACCCGGGCAACGCCGGGCTAAAATACTAGTTTCTATAAAAGTGAAGGTGTCAGTGTGTCTGTCTGTCTGTCTATGTACATTTCCCTACGCAATAACTCTGTCAATTTTTAGTCTACAGACTCGACCTTTGATATACAGGGTACTGAGATTTGGGGAAATCTTTTTAATCCGTTTTCGGCCAGAAATTTGGCTGTTAAGGGGCCAAAGTTCAACGATTTGACCTTTAAGAACTCTACCAAACTCCTCCGCCAATTTTTGGTTTAAACACTTGAAATTTTAGATATAGGTTCCTTGGACATGGCTCTAACTTAATAACTTGATTTGAGCCCAAAACAATAAATTTTAAGGGGTCATAATTGGGGTCAAATTTAAACAAAAATTGACCTCTGCAGTCTCTAACAAATTACTCAGACAATTTCTGGTCTAAACATTTGAAATTTTACATAAAGGGTATTCAGAGATACGGCAAGCTTTTTAATCGGTTTGGGTCGAAAAATTGAGCTTCCAATATATAAATGTATGTATGTATGTTTGCATGTCTGCCTAAAAAACTTTCAACAGAAGCGACGGATTTTCACAAGAACAGTATCTTTTTGAAACTCGACCTTCAGACGACAAATACCGAAAAATTGGCTAAAAACATTAATTTCTTCATCCTCAACTGGGCACGTTTCAACAGGGAGGGGTAATCTCCTCTTTTTCGATTGTCTAGCCTTAATTTAAACCTACATACCTTCTGGTTTGGCGTTGGTCGTAACAGCAAAGACGTCACGTTTTTTCACGTTCTTTTCCTCCTTCGCGGTACGGGTTCGAGCCTGCCTTCCTACTACCACTTTTTTTTTTAGCTCAACACACACCTCTAAACACCCGGGCAACGCCGGGCTGAAATGCTAGTTTGTTTATATTAATGAAAATATATCTTGCTTTTATTTTATTGAGCACCTTAATTCATATGTTATCACCCTTGAATACCTTAAACCTGGTATATATATATATATATATATATATATATATATATATATATATATATATATATATATATATATATATATATATATATATATAGTTAGTTAGTTAGTTAGCCACATACAGTACTGTTTCGCTGCTTCACAGCTCATCAGTGCGGCTATTACCTGGTCGTAAAATACGCTTAAATATGATATTTTGATTAATGCGGATTTCGTATTTATTATTAGATTATATTGGACCCAATATATAGTAATGATTTTAAAAGTATTAAAAAAAAATGACTCGTGCGCCACCACCGAGAATCGAAACCAAAATGTTCAGCTTATGACTTACTTTTCCCTCTGACGTTCATGCCTCATCTATGAAGACATGTTTGTTTGAAGGCTAAATATTAACACATGAACCAATAACTATTACGTTATGCATGCATATTCCTAATGCCGACGTTCAACTTCCTTTTTTTTTTCTCACACTTTTGCACCAATTTTACCCCGGCTAAAAGCCAAATATAAAGTTTCGCATCGATTGAAATACCCTATATATTCAGTTTCATGTCTGTAGCTCAAAAACTGACAGAGGAGTTTGGTAGGTAAAATTGTTTAGACAAATATATACGCATGCATAAATATATATATAAAGAGAGGTTTTTGATTACTATAAACTTTTTACGCTAATATTACACAAGTATAAATCATGTAGAATATCTGCATGAATATAATTACACGTAATAGTTAACTAAAGATGATCGTTCCATAATCATCCGAAAAAAAAAACTAACAGAGAATTAATTAAAATGAATGTTTAAAGAATATGTAAATTAGCTAGGTCTTTTGCAGATGAATGTAATTTCATGATCCATATAACAAAGTTGTATTTATTTTTAAATTAATAGAAAAAAGGTTTATAGTATCAATATCAACACACACACACACACACACACACACACAAATAAAAAAGAAAACACAAAAAAAAACAAGTTTATAGGAGTATAAGAAGTTTGCTAAGTTCAAAAAATGTATTTGCAGAAATAGTTTAAATTTTCAGATTATTCGAACTATTATACTCATCTTGATTGTTTTGCTTATAATGTTTTGACCGACGTAATCTCCGACCTTCTTTAATTTCACCTTTTCGAAGTTGCGAACCTTTTAATCGGCCGATCAAAACAAATTACGAACTAGACTTAATTACAAAGACCAAGGGAGATAACTTTTCCTGCAAATAACATGAGTTCTTTCCCGTGAATTATCACTTTATCTATATATGAATATGATAGAGAGAGAGAGAGAGAGAGAGAGAGAGAGAGAGAGAGAGAGAGAGAGAGAGAGAGAGAGAGAGAGAGAGTGTGTGTGTGTGTGTGTGTGTGTGTGTGTGTGTTACGCTTATATCCGGGTCGTTTAATTGTTATGTACTACCATTTGTCATAAATAATTTTATCAAGAATTCTTCATAAGTTTTGGTTTCAGTTTCGATTATGGCTGAAGGAACTCAAGTTATATATATATTAGTGATGGGACGATAACAATATTTTTCCCGATTTCGATACAATTAACGATTCCGTGCTAAATTCACGATTCAGCAGATACAATTACCGATTCTGATTCTGATTCTTTATAAATCTCCAATTATTTAAGATTGTTATTTCCCCCGATTTTCGTAAAAACACAATTTAAATATGCAGATATTTTCCTAGATGTCAAATGATGGTCTATCGCTTTTAGCTTTACTGATATTTTAAAATCAATAAATATCTATTACTTCATCATTATTACTAGCAGTGGGAAATTTTGCTTTAAACAAAATAAGATAAAAAAGACTATTAAAAGAATCGTTTTGGCCTCGGAAAATAGGCATCAATTTTTCTGATTCCGATACCGATTCCGATACCGATTCCGATTAACCGTCCCAACACTTATATGTGTATATATATATATATATATATATATATATATATATATGTTTTTTTTTATTACATTTTCACCCCAAACAAGGAAAATTGCCACTTTGGTGTAGGGGGCTACTATCAGGGGCAACAACTACTGGGATACTATGTAGGGATTTGGGCAGCAAGATGTCGGTTCACGTTACACTTGAACTTCTGCACGTCAGTACTGTTGGGGAAGCAGGGACCTGGAATGGAATTCCAGAGTCTAGCGGTTCTGGGGAAGAAACTATTGGAGTAAAAAGATCTTTTACATCTAGGGATCTCTACAGTGTGGGGGTGGGATTTAGCAGCCTGTCGGGTTTGTCGAGGGTGCTCACGTCGTGGGAGCACAAGTGCTTGCAGTTCGTCAGAGCATTCACCACTAAAATACTTGTAGAAAAGGCAGAGGGATGCAACATTTCGTCGATGGGACAGAGGCTGAAGCTTAGATGCCAATACAGGGCCTATCAGGTTTGCGACTCTCTTTTGAACCTTGTCAAGGAGCGAGAGACTAGTAGCAGATGCACCAGCCCAGATGTGGCAGCAATACTCCATACATGGGCGAATGGTGGCCTTGTAGAGGTACAGGATACTTTCGGGTGTTAGTAGTTTTCTAGCATGGTAGAGAGAGCCCACCTTTCTTGCAGCGGCCCTGGCAATGCCTTCAATGTAATTGTTCCAACTCATGTTTCCTGTGAACGTTAGGCCAAGGAGTTTAAAAGATGGACTCTCAGATAAAGAGTCGTTGGCCATTGCTATGGGTGGTAGAGAGGGTTTCTTGTAATTATTAAATGAAACTAGTTTAGTCTTGGCAGTATTGAACGCGATCAACCACTTTTGTCCCCATTCCACTACAGATTGGAGGTCTTCCTCGAGTGTTTCTGCCATTTCTTTAGAAATGTGTTCATTCGTCTTCCTGTCGTGCCTGCCATAGAGTGTAGTGTCATCAGCATATATACCCATCTCAGAGGCAATTTTGTCGGGGAGGTCATTTATGAATATCAGGAACAATATATATATACATATTTTTTTTTCATAAGTTTTTATTTCGGTTTCGATTCAAGCTAATGCACACAAGTTATATATATATATATATATATATATATATATATATATATATATATATATATATATATATATATATATACAGGGTGTCCACAATGTCTGGCTACATGTGGAAGCATCCTGTAGATTATGTAGCCAGACTTTGTGGGTACCCTGTATATATATATATATATATATATATATATATATATATATATATATATATATATATATATATATATATAGCATGGGTACCCGGCGTTGTCCTGGTTAACATGAAGTTCCGTTTGAAACACGCCTGCTATACTAATCATTTTCATCATGGATAACATGGATACCCCCACAACAATTTCAAAAATAAAAGAATAAAAACATGTAAATGTAATCCCCCCCCCCAAAAAAAAAGTATCTGATACCTTCTCCAACAGATATTTCGGCAGAAGGAATCACTGTCCTAAGAAAACTCGCGATTTTGTGAACCTAAAAAAATAACGTTTACAAACACGTTTATTTTTTATTATGGTAAATGTGTAGTTTAGCGGCGTAAAGTATTTGCCAGACAAAAAATTATAAAAAGTATTTATTTTTATATAAAGTACATTGTTAGATCCAAAGGCTGAAATGAAACCAGAAAAAAATTTCCATTTTTATTAGTTTTTCATCATTTGATTTATTGTTCCTGGTCGCTATATTTATTTTAAAATTTGGCCTTTCTAGGGTTTGTAAAATTGACCTTTTAAAGCTCTTTCATGAACTACGTTTTTAGCCGCCATATTTTTTTTGGTAATAAATAAGCGTAAAAAAGGCCAAATTTAGCCTGAAAAAGGCCAATCCATCAAACCTAAAAAAAGGCCAAATTTTAAACGTGTAAGGCGTGCACATTTAGTCTAATAAAAAAAATGATATAAAAAAAACATAAAATGAATTGGGGGTGGGGTATTTCAGCCTTTAGGTCTAATAATGTTTTATATAAAAATAAATAGTGTTTATAATTTTTTGTCTGTCAAATAATTTACGCCGCTAAACTACACATTTACCTTTATTTTTGTAAGGGCACTTTTTAATGGCTCTTTTGTAAATAAAGGAAATTTTTGATTTGCTTTGGGGGGCTTTTCGATTTGCTTTTTATTTGCTTTTTTATGTTTCTAATGTAATCCAATTGAATTTGTTATATTTTGGAGTTTGTTTTGTTTATTAAATTGTTAGATGAAAGTAAAGAATGGTCTCATAAAAAAATAATTAAATTTATCGTTATTTTGTTTCCAATGTAATTCCCCTGCCTCCCCACACACACACAAGAAAAATAACCGATTAATAAGATTAAGTCGTTTAAGGAATAAAATAAAACAGACAAATGAAATTTATTCAGTTTTTTTCGTAAGTGTGTGCGTGTGTGTGTTTTAATATTAAAAAAAAAAAACATTTTCCATCTACACGGAATTATTTTTCCAGCTAGAAATTTAATGAAATTACCAAATGATTTTATTTGGCAAACGTTTGTTTTTTATGCATAGCGTCTAGGGGCAAATAACTACAAAAAGAGTTTTTAGAAAAGGTCGCTTTTGGAAATAATAATTCCAAATAAATTAGATTAAATATATTATCAATATAACTGTTGTTTAAAGTTTATTAAATAACAATTTTAAATAAAATACTTAAAACAATTCTCTCGCTAGAAACATTAACTAACATACCGCTATTTAGTAAAATCGATTTTTCTTAATCTCATATACAAATAAGGTGATCTCTTAATTATATATTTTTGCAAGAATCATACTATATATAGACATAAATGAAAGATTAAAGCAAGACACGTTTTGTATATGTTAATCAAATTGTGAACAAACAGGCAGAAATACGATTATATATATATATATATATATATATATATATATATATACTGAGTCATAACTTTATAATATATAAAAATTGATAGAAGATTAACTTTATAATAATATACACGAAATCTGCAAGAATTAAAATATCATATTTAAGCGTACTTTACGACCGGGTTTTGCCGGGCGTTTGTGCTAACTTAGATAA
This sequence comes from Euprymna scolopes, assembly GCF_053919585.1. Lineage (NCBI taxonomy): Eukaryota > Metazoa > Mollusca > Cephalopoda > Sepiida > Sepiolidae > Euprymna > Euprymna scolopes. Next base: position 54,286,938 of record NC_136513.1, read on the forward strand.
ATACTTTTGCAGTTTTAACAAAAAAGCTACAATAATATCAGAGCGTCTCCATTTACACTGAACATCTACAGAATGCCAACATCAATATATCACATATGAATTAGTCCCTTGTGGAATTTCCACATGTCGTGCTATTATTTCTGTTTTTGAATTTTGTATTTGATGTGCGGAAAAACGAGATAAAAAATTCAAATTTTAAGATTGAAAAACATTTTGTCGGTTTTCCTACACTTTCATCTTCCTTTGACATTCATATAATTTTCAGGAATCATGAATAGTTTTTTTAAAGATTTAATAAAAAATATTCCAATACTCTCCATACGGCACTCTCACCGTGTAATTTATATTGATTTAATGTAAAAAAAATATATATATAATAAAAAAAAGGAAAATATAGTTCTTGTCCGGAATTTTCCTAATATAAAACATCTGTATGATACATCGACCCACGGCGAAACAGAAATATCATATTCCAAAAATCACGTAAAATGTCAAGTCGTCTTATGTTTTGATACGCAGCCAAGATTTTATGGATATCCAAAAAGCAGCTATCTTGTCCTATATTTTGAAAATAATCTAAAAAATTCAAAGATGGATAACTCAATAATAATTCATACTTACCTACTAAATTTATGTTGTAATGCCTACGAAAGTTTTGCTTAAAAAGTGATTTTCTTTATAAAAATATATACTTGATAAATTTACGTGACTTTTAGAATATGATATTCTCATTTCGTCACATTTATGTACATGAGTCAGATTTTCTTTATATATATATATATATATATATATATATATATATATATATATATATATATATATATAAAGAAAATCTGACTCATGTACATAAATGTGACGAAATGAGAATATCATATTCTAAAAGTCACGTAAGTTGAGTATCCAGGTCCTTCCACCTCCATTTTATTTCATATCGTCGGATTTAATCCAGCTCAACAATCATATATATATATATATATATATATATATATATATATATATATATATATATATATATTATTTTATTGAGAAGGAGTAAGGCTCCGACATACGCGTGTCCGTAGATTACTGTTTTTTTTTAAATAATGAATAAATAAATAAATAATACGTCCAAATAAAAAATGGCCGACTTTCTAAGAAAAACACCTGATTTCCGAGGCGGATACGTTAACCTTAATATCGTTTAAAAAATCAACAAACAAAAACTACGTATATATATATGTATATATATATATATATATATATATATATATATATATATATATATATATAAAGTAAATTCTGAACAAAAACCGAAAAAAAGTAAACAAAAAAACAAGGAAAAAGACGAAGAAAATAAACGAAAAAAAAAAACAAAGTAAAAATGAAGAAAATTAACGAAAAAAACAACAACAAAATGAAGAAAATCAGCGAAAAAAAAAGCAGAAAAAAATGAAGACAATCAACGAAAAAGAAAACAAAGAAAAAAATGAAAAAATATAGAAAAAAAACAAAGAAAAAATGAAGAAAATAAACAAAAAAAAAAAACAAAGAAAAAATGAAGAAAATAAAGGGAAAACCATAAAGAAAAAAAGGGGAAAAAAGTACATTCGAGTTAATCTCGTCAGCATCAGACAAAGCCAAACTCTTTGCCAAGAACTTTGCAGCCAATTCTACCCTTTGCGACCAAGGCCGCCAACCCCCAATATTTCCTCCTGTATCAGAAAACACACTATGTGATATACAAATATCTGTATGTGATGTTGCCAAGCTAATCAAAAACCTTGATTCCAGTAAAGCAACCGGCCATGACGGTATTCCAATTATAGTACTCAAAAAATTTCAACCAGAACTAGCGCCCATACTTACAAAACTGTTTAAACGTTGTCTTAAGGAAAATTGCTTCCGATCACCCTGGAAAATTTCATCAGTATGCCCTGTATTTAAGAATTCAGGTGATCGTTCATCCTCCTCTCAGTACAGGCCAAGAAGTCTCCTGTGCGTCATGAGTAAGTTGCTGGAATCTGTGTTAAATAGAGAAGTAGTCAACCATCTCAGCAAAAATAAACTTAGTGACACACAATATGGTTTCCGTTCTGCTAGATCTACAGCAGATGTGCTTACAGTTATATCTCATAGGATTAGCGAATCTTTCGACAGAGGCAACCTCTCTAGGGCAATTGCTCTTGACATATCAAAGGCCTTTGATAGGGTATGGCATAAAGGTTTACTTCACAAGATTTCCAGCTATGGTATAGCTGGAAATTTCTTCTCAATTATTAAATCATTTCTCTCTGATAGGTTCATAAGAGTAGTAGTTGATGGGCAAAAATCAGAAGCTCACAGTATAACTGCTGGAGTCCCTCAGGGGTCCATCCTGGGCCCAACTCTTTTCCTGATCTACATTAATGATCTTCCAAATCACATCCTTACATCATTCGTAGACATTTTTGCTGACGACACTACCATCTATGGTAGCACATCTAAGACAGTAAACGACCAAGTTCTCTCCGATTCTCTCTCCTCTGATCTTGATCACGTTGTACAATGGGGAAAGGAGTGGCTGGTTACTTTTAATGAATCTAAAACCAAGCTTCTATCTTTACATCATCAACGTTCTGATCCCCATCTGGCATCAATTGAAATGAATGGCTCTCGTCTTGGGGAGGCCTCAAGTTTTGACAGGCTTCTGGGCTTGACCTTTACTCCTGATCTTAAATGGAATACGTACATCAAATCTGTTGCCAAGGCCGCTGGAAAAATGGTCGGATCCTTCTATAGATCCAGTAGATATCTCACTGCTGATGCAATTCTCTATCTATATAAGAGCCAGATACGTCCAAGGATGGAATACTGTTGCCACATCTGGGCAGGAGCTGCTAGAAAAGACTTGTCCTGCCTTGATAGGGTTCAAAATAGACTTCGTGGCCTGGTGGGAGATGTCCTTTTCTCTTCGCTGCAACCTCTATCTCACAGAAGAGATGTTGCGAGTTTGTCTCTGCTTTATCGTTATTTTCATGGAAAGTGTTCGACTGAGCTTCAATCTATGGTCCCTCCCTCGCCAAACTTTCACAAGAAACACTAGACTAGCTGAAAACATTATCAATAATTTTCCCCACTCTTTATCTGTGCCTAAACCTAAACATAGATTCCATGATCAAAGCTTCTTTCTTAGAACTGCACGCCTGTGGAATTGTCTTCCGTTTTCCTGCTTTCCAGCTGTCTATAATATGTTTGTCTTCAAGTCCAACGTGAACAAGTTTCTGATGAGCCGTTCCACTTAAGTTAACAAATTTACCGAACTTACCATTACTATTGATTACTATATTGTCCTTTTGACTACACTCTTTAACCCTTATCCTTGAGTGGCCGATCGGCCTTGATAAGTGGTGACACCTATGTAAAAAAAAAAGTTCTGGGATTAAGTTACGCGGTGCCTTCAATAAGTTTCCAGACTTTTTTTGTACAGGCATGTATGCCGTATGTTGTTGCTATCCATGCTATGAGATAACTGACCAATTTTTATGATTTCAGATTCAAATGAACAGCTACAGCAGGAATTGGAATACATCCTACTGTGACTATTTGTTTGGATTTTCATTTCAATACATTTTTGTTTAATTTCAGGTTAGGGGAAGAATGTTGAGCAAAATGAGTCAGTTTGACGCCCCATATACACTCGCAGTCGTCCATTAGTACGGATGAGTATTAGATACAAAAATGAACCAACAGTCAATAATATTCAAACATTAATTCGGAAGAAAGTACTTAGATGCATTTTGAAGGGGCTGGCAATGGTCCTGTTGTCATATCTTGGTTCGGTAGAGAACATGTTGTATAGCGGCGCATCTCTGATTTCGCTCGTTTATATTGTGTTAGTTACAGAGGTGATAGAAAGCTCATGTCGTTCTTGAGCTTTTATTCATGATTGACCAACTAGTAGATGGTCTACAACAAACAAAAAAGATAACCGGTTTTCATCTCTTCTTCTCTTCTCTTCTATATAACTAAAATGATCTCATTCTTTTCCCTCCGACTTTGACCTTGACAGATTAAAAATCATGACATTATATGCAAACTGTAGCACATGATCTGATGTGTTCTATAGGCCTATTACCTCTACAGTTCCTCGACAATGGTACATTTCATAATTTTTCCGGTGAGAGTCCACTGCCAAAATCGGTTAGATTCAATGGAATTTGCAACGTCTTTTCTCTCTATTAGATTCCTCCTTTCACCGCACACCATTTACACCGCAGTGGATGTTTTTACAAGGAACAGTACGAGGAAACACCGGTTTGGAATTGTACAAGGTCATTTATTCAGTTTTTAAAATCTTTTTCCATGATTTATGCTTTCTGTTTTTCCCATATTAAAATAAAAAAATTTAAAAATTAAAAGGAAACGCGATTATTATTATTATTATTATTATTATTATTATTATTATTTTCTTTTTGCTTTTTTAGTTAGTGTAGGACGCAACCTGCGGGACTAACCGCTTCTTACTTCCGGTTTTAACGACCCTAACCGTGAAATCTAATTATGACCTTTATTTATTAGTGATTTCAACTCAACATTTACGTTTATACGAAGAATTCATTCTTTAACATTTATTATTACAACGCAACGATAACCTGATTTCACTTGGATTACACTTAAATTCAAATTAAAACAAATAAATTCATTTAGAATTCGAGAAAACAAAATCATTAATTTAGAATTCGAGTGCGATGCGTGACTACTTAAACTAAACCAAAACAAACATCACTGCGGAATTGATATTTGACTTAATTCCCTTTTGGGTTAATTCATCACGTTTTCTTTTTTAGTTTTCTTTTTTTTTTGTTTTTGCGCTTTCGCCTCAATGATTAGAGTTCGAGCCCCCCCCCCCCCGAATATTTTGGAGATTTTTCAAACACCCGGGCACCGTCGGACCGTTCGTATTGCATCCCGTTCATTTTTATAATTGTTTTTGTTTTTTCACGAATTTTTACACAATATTTTTAACATTGTTTTTATAAAATTAAACAGGGTTATTACTTCGCTTTGTTTTCATTTTATCACCCCCAACCCCACACGCATCTAAAAAACCGCGCAACGCCAGGTACCACCCGCTAGTTGAAAATAATATCAACTGTGCATCTTTTACAATAAAGTCGTATTGCTGTCTTTTTCTTTAAAAACGGAAATATGTTAATTTATACCGTAGAAGTAATTTCCTACAAAAATGTTGAATTTAGGACAGCATAAAACACATCTATTTTCAGTTTAATTAATAATCCGAAAATGGATGTGTTTTATGCTGTCCTAAATTCAACATTTTTTAATTGCATTTTCACCCCAAACAAGGTACATTGACACTTTGATGTAGTGGGCTATTATCTAGGACATGATTCAAGGGATACTATGTTGGGAGTTGAGCAGCAAGATGTCTGTTTATATTACATTTAACTTTTGCATGTCAGTAAATAAATGTTTTTCATGTTACCTTGTATAAACTTGTTTTTCTTGTTTTATTTATGTATATGTATTTATTTGTCTCTACTTTCCTTTCGAGACAGACAAAACAGTTTAGCAATGCTACAAAGTAAACTAGCGATAAAAAAAACAATGCCTGGAAGTATTTTCTCTATTAGAGTAGATAAAGTTAGGAATTTATTTAAGTAATATACTTAATATATACTATTACTGCAAGCTTGTCTATATTGAAAATGCTTGCTTCCTGGCTAGCCAATCCAACCATCTAATATAGTTAGCCTTATTTTCAATTATATTCGTAATATAATACAGTGACATTAGCAAAGAAAAAGTCACCTATGAAAACAAACGTCTTAAATTAAAACCTTGAATAATTATCTAAACTCGAATGTAAATTAATTTTAAACCGACTTTACAAATTGATAAAAGTAAATTATTGGATTTTAATTATAAGGTAAAGCTCCAATGATTCAAACTAAAGATAGATAACGACAAAAACTTCCACCCATTAATATGGGAGAGGAGATTATCATCAAAAGTGTCCTGAATTGATAATTTAGCACCGGACTTACTACTTAGATATAACCAAGTAACTTGTACCCATTCCCCTCCTCCCCCTTTTTTATGGAGAGTAGATAATACAGTGGATGTGTTATCGGCAGCTCCAGTAACTCTCGCCTCTTTTTTTTTTTTGTCCCTCAGTCCTCATTCAATGAGTGATTTTTCTGACAAAGGGTGAAGAAAAAGCTGCTTAAAGGTCGGTAGTACTTGGTGAACAGTAGTCTGAGATGTCGGAAATTTTTTTTCTGTCTTTATGTCTGTCCTTGTGGCCATGTCACTAGTAAGGGTGCTGGAGGTAAACGTTTTGTCTGGACTGACGTTATCCACCTGATAGTCAAGGACCCGAACCTTGGATTAACCACTAAGGAGGCTGTCCTATCAGCAGGCGCAAAGTACTGGGACTGTTGTATTGCCATTTGGTGAGTGGATATGGACCATGCAGAGTTTCTGGTGGGGCCTCTCGATTCCATACTAGTGGGCAATTGTTACGGCTTTATCTTTTCGTTTGCTACAAAAAAAATTCCTGTCTTTTTCTCTTTTACTTTCCTTCTCTGTACTGCTCTAACCAAGTATGCCGACCTGTTCCACGAATCCCAAAACCTCAACATGAAATATCTCCAGAAAAAAACTCGAATAAACCCAAAACCCCTACTACCAGGTCTCCTTCTCCAACGTCAGGTGTCTACATTCCAACCTTACAGGAGACGAAACCGAACATATTATTTCTAAGCGAAACTGGAATAGGGCCGACCACTTCCCTAGATGAGTTCATAATTAACGGATACTCTAACTTAACATCTAAATCTGACCCCCAAGATCGCCATGCGTATGGAATATGTGCCTACATTAAAGATGGCTTCCCGTGTGGCAGGGATATCTCTAGCGAAGATCCTAATTTACCTTATATGTGCTTCCGGGTCGCACTTGCTAACGCCACTGGATTTATATTTGTCCTCTATCGCCCCCACAACAGCGGAGTTACTATCTTTAAGAGCATCTCTGAGAAAATAGACCACATCCTATTTGCATATCTCTCGGATAACATCCACATCTGTGGAAACTTCAACGTCCATAACGTGGACGACCCATTCAAATAAGACGGACGATGGGGGAAGGTTTTGTCATGATGTTGCCATTGCTTATGACCTCACTCAGATTGTTCGCGAACCCACCTGTGTTCCCGATACACCCGGTCAATATGCAAGCCTCCTAGACCTTTTTCTCTCAACTTCCCCCGAGCTATGTTCATGTTACGTTCATTCTCCTCGAGGATCCTCCGACCACTCCGTCGTATCAGTTAAGATAAAAATGAAATGTAATAAGTACCCAGACGTACCTCTCCACCGTACTGTATACCGATACTCTATGGCTGACTGGGATAGCTTCCGTCCATTTATATCTGATTTACATCTGCACTCCATGTTTAAAAAGGAAGTGTCCTCTATAGTATCAGATCTGACCGAATGGTTAATTGTAGGCATAGACCGATTCATACAATCTAAAAAATTCCAACAAAAACCTAACAGCCAGCCATGGTTCTCCCCAGAATGTGCTGCTGCTATCGCGCACCGAAATCACTTTTTCCATAGCTACCAACGTAATAGATGCACTGAGACTAAAGCTGCTTTCAGGACTGCCAGCAACCACTGTAAAAGAGTAATAAAAATGCAAGAGAGCTATATGCCCAGTCTGTTAAATCCAACGTAGCTGATCAGCGGCTTGGTTCCCACCAGTTTTGGCAAATAACAAATAGGATCCTGAACAGAAGTGTGCGTTCTATCCCAACCATTATCAATGGACCAGAGGTCATCTCGTCAGTATCAGACAAAGTCAAACTATTTGCAAAGAACTTTGCAGCTAATTCTACCCTATGCGACGAAGGCCATCAACTCCCCATATTTCCTCCTATAACACTGAACAAGCTAGGTAACATACAAATATCCGTGCATGAGGTCGCCAAGCTAATCAAGAACCTAGATTCCAGTAAAGCAACTGGCCCTGATGGCATCCCAATTATAGTGTTAAAAAAAGCTTCAACCAGAACTTGCTCCCATACTTACGAAACTGTTTAAGCGCTGCCTTAAGGAGACGTGCTTTCCGACTCCCTGGAAGACCTCATCAGTTTGCCCTGTATTTAAGAATTCAGGTGATAAGTCATCTCCCTCTCAGTACAGACCAATAAGTCTCCTGTGTGTTATGAGTAAGTTGTTGGAATCCATATTAAATAGAGAAATAGTCAACCACCTCAGCAGAAATAACCTTTTTAGTGACACACAATATGGTTTCCGCTCTGCAAGATCTACCGCAGATGTGCTGACGGTTATATCCCACAGGATTAGTGGATCTCTTGACAAAGGCTTCCTTTCTAAGGCAATTGCTCTTGACATATCAAAGGCCTTCGACAAGGTATGGCATAAGGGTCTACTTCACAAGATTTCCAGCTACGGTATAACTGGAAATGTTTTCTCAATCATTAAATCATTTCTCTCCGATAGGCTCGTAAGAGTAGTGGTAGATGGACAAAAATCGGAGGCCTGCAATATAAATGCTGGAGTCCCTCAGGGGTCAATCCTAGGCCCAACTCTCTTCCTGATCTACATCAATGACCTCCCTAAACACATACTTAAATCATTCGTTGATATCTATGCTGATGACACGACCATCTACGGCAACACATCAAAGGCTGTAAATGACAAAGTTCTCTCTGATTCTCTCTCCTCTGATCTCGAGCGCGTGGTTCAGTGGGGGAAGATGTGGCTGGTTACCTTTAATGCATCCAAAACCAAACTCCTATCCTTACATCATCAACGCTCTGATCCCCATCTGGCATCAATTGTGATGGATAGCTCTCGTCTGGGTAAGGCCCCGTGTTTTGACAAGCTTCTGGGTTTGACCTTTACTCCTGATCTGAAATGGAACACGTACATCAAGTCTGTTGCCAAGGTCGCTGGAAAGATGGTGGGATCCTTCTACGTCTCCAGAAGATATCTCACTACTGATGCAATTCTCTATCTATATAAAAGCCAAGTACGTTCAAGGATGGAATACTGTTGCCATATCTGGGCAGGAGCCGTAAAAACAGCCTATTCTGACTTGACAGAGTACAAAATAGACTTCGTGGCTTAGTGGGGGATGCCCTTTTCTTTACCCTGCAACCTCTCTCCCACAGAAGAGACGTTGCGAGCCTACCCTTGTTTTATCGTTATTTTCATGGCAGGTGTTCGCCTGAACTCCAATCTCTGGTCCCCCCTCGCCAATCTTTCACGAAAAACACCCGTCTAGCCGAATCCAATGTGAAAAATTTCCCCCACTCTTTATCTGTGCCTAAATCAAAACGTGTATTCCATGAACAAAGCTTCTTTCTTAGAACTGCACGCCTGTGGAAATCTGTTCCGTCTGCCTGCTTCCTACCGGACTACAACTTGGATGTGTTCAAGTCCAACGTTAACAAATTCCTAATGAACCGCCCCCTTAAGTAAACACTTCATCAAATCTCCACACTAACGTAATGTACTTGCAATAACCCTTATCCCTGAGTTGCTTCCGGGCCTTGATAAGTGGTGATCACTGTGTAAAAAAAAAAAGGAGATAGAGATGACGAAAGGAGAGAGATAAAAAGTTACTTTGAACCAGATAGAAAAAGCGAGTTAGAGAGAAAGAGAGAGAGAAAGAGAGACATAGACAGACAGACAGACAGACAGAGACAAACAGAAGAAAGTTAAAGGAAATTACAGAGACAGAAAAGGATAATGAGAGAGAGAGAGAGAGAGAGATGGAAAGAGATAAATAAAAGTCAGAGAGGAAGAAAAATGAAAGTAACAAATAAAAAGAGACGGGGGTGGGGGTGAGAGATAGAAAAAAGTCAGAAAAACAAACATGAACTGAGAAAAGACAACAAACATAATAGGTAGGAGAAAAAGTGAATTAAAATTAGAGAGAAAAGGCGAGTTAAAAAGAGAGAGATAAGAGAGAGAAAAGAACAGAAGGAGAGAAAAGGGAAAGCGAGAAAATAAATTAGAAGTAGAGAGACAAGAACAAATTAAAAATAAAGAGAGAGGAAAGAAAGTAACATTAAACTAGTGAAAAAAATTAGAGAGAGAGAGGGGGGAGACAGAAGAGAGAAAAATAGAAGAGAGGGGGGAGCTTGAATTGAAACTAGAGAGAAACAGCGACTTCAAAAGTAAGAGTGCGAGAGAGGGGGAGAGAGGGGAGACAGCGAAAGAGATATAGATGGATATATAAAGCAGAGGAGAGGGAAAGAGATAGAAGAAAGTGACTTAGTATCAGAGAGAAAAATAGAGTTACAGAGAGAAAGAGAGAGGGATAAACAAGGGGAGAGAGAAAGAGAGAGATATAAAGAAGAGGAGAGAGAAAGAGAGAGAGATAAAGAAGAGGAGAGAGATAAAGTGACTTGGAACTGGAGAGAATGAGTAAAAAAGAAAACCATTAAAAGTGGATGGAGAGGATGATTGGTTGAAATCAGCGAAAAACTGATGAATCCAACGTACACTAAAAACTCAGCCTCCCGTTGAGTTGTTTACCGTTTTCCGACCGACGTACATTCTTTTTTTCTTTTTCAACATGTGACTCTTCAGTTTAACCCAGTGAAACCCCAAGACTTTGGTAATGGGGATAAGGAGAGCACCCCCACCACCTCCACCTGTGCGATACCACATCATGCTACTATCAGCCCCCCCCCCACAATCCTACCCTTCTTCTTGCCGGCGTAAAAGTTCCCTTTTGATTCCAATGACGTCTTGATCCTGATCTCTGGGCACTCGTCCCCACCCCCAGCCTCTCCTCTACAATATCCGTCTCATCTTCACCCCATGAACCCCGCCCTTGATCCAACCTCCTCATCGCGGCTCATCCATCTCACAGACGCCAGCTCAGCCGTAAGTTCTGAGTTCGTATCTGAATCGCTCTTTCTTTTTTTCATTCTTATCTGAAAAAAAAAAGTTGGTTACTTTACAATCCAGCTCCCTAAAAAGGGGTCACTCTAGATTAGGACATTTTTAAATTGCTTTGATATAAGAGGGTTTATCATTCTCTGACCAAGGACAGAACTATTTTTAAAGCGGGGATCTTACGCACGCATATTTTTGTGAAACAAGTTTTAGAAGTGCTCCGTGACTTCGGGCCAAAATCACAGTATCTATTCTGATGTTACATTTCACCTTTTCTGTCCTCGGTCAGTAGAGAAGAAATCTTTCATGACTGACAATTTTTATTTTTGTTCCTATCCAGAGTGCCCCTTTTTGGAAGGAGTTGCATTTTCCCCACAATAAGAACCTTGCGTCTAAGTCTGTCCTCGTGAAGAGGCAAAAAAAATAGAAGTGAGTAGAAGTTTAGAAAATGTTCGTTTCTTTTCCTGTATTGAAACTGTAGACGCAGAGGAAAATTCGAGTATAATATTTAAGTATATATATATATATATATATATATATATATATATATATATATATATATATATATATATATATATATATATTACATAAACGTCACCACTTATCAAGGCCGATAGGCCACTCAAGGATAAAGGTTAAAGAGTGTAGAGTAGTCAAAAGGACAATATAGTAATCGATAGTAATGGAAGTTCGGTAAATTTGTTAACTTAAGTGGAACGGCTCATCAGAAATTTGTTCACGTTGGACATGAAGACAACCATATTATAGAAAGCCGGAAAGCAGGAAAACGGAAGACAATTCCACAGGCGTGCAGTTCTAAGAAAGAAGCTTTGATCATGGAATCTATGTTTAGGTTTAGGCAGAGATAAAGAGTGGGAAAAATTATTGATAATGTTTTCAGCTAGTCTAGTGTTTCTTGTGAAAGTTTGGCGAGGGGGGGAAACTCAGTTGAACACTTTCCATGAAAATAACGATAAAGCAGAGACAAACTCGCAACATCTCTTCTGTGAGACAGAGGTTGCAGCGAAGAGAAAAGGACATCTCCCACCAGGCCACGAAGTCTATTTTGAACCCTATCAAGGCAGGACAAGTCTTTTCTAGCAGCTTCTGCCCATATGTGGCAACAGTACTCCATCCTTTGACGTATCTGGCTCTTATATAGATAGAGAATTGCATCAGCAGTGAGATATCTACTGGATCGATAGAAGGATCCTACCATTTTTCCAGCGGCCTTGGCAACAGATTTGATGTACGTATATATATATATATATATATATATATATATAAATATATATATATATATTTGTTTATTGTTATATAAACATGCTCACATCCCGCTGCTACAAATAGCCACTTGTTTCAATAAAACAACAGATATCATCAGGCAGCGACTTGACTATTCAAAATGAATGGGTATTCATTGAACTTTTGAATAGTCAAGTCGCTGCCTGATGATATCTGTTGTTTGATTGAAACAAGTGGCTATTTGTAGCAGCGGGATGTGAGCATGTTTATATAACAATAAACAAGTATTATCAGCTCTTTTTATTGAGCACTATCTAACAACCTCGTTGAATTCATTAGTCCATTACTTTTGAATATAATAAAAAAACCCGAGTATATATATATATATATATATATATATATATATATATATATATATATGCATTAAACTGAGATCAGCTAGCTTGCTTGGGTGTTGAAACCGTCGATCCGGTTTCTGAGTTCCGGTTTCAAAAACTTCGTCTTCTTACTTATTTCAGGGCCGCTCTGTCTTAAGTCCAATATTAAAAGCCACTGCTGCTATTCAAAGCATACACGAGGTCAATTAAATTTTTTGTTTCAACTTATTTTAACATGTTTTCCTTACAACTAGATGTAATTTAACCCCGTTAAGTTAAAAAAAACTGATTATAATATAAATATACAATATAACTATAATCATATTTATAACCATATTTACTGCTTTTAGTAGTGCTCCTGTGGATTCTGACGATTTATTATTTTTTTTCATGTCTTACTTTCAGGTCATATTTTCTCTGCAATGAGGAGGGGGGGAAGAAACTTGGTTTTAATTTGTGCGTGTAGTAGTGCTCTGGGGGATTCCTGAGTTTTATTTTTTTACTCATCACAAAAAAATGTTTTCTCAAGACAATAAAAGATAATATAATCTCAAAATCACTTTTTGTTTTGAACATTTTTCATCTTACCCTTTAAACGCCAACGGGTAGACTAGTATTATTTTAAAAAAAAAAGCGCAGGCCGTTTAAATGCAAAAAAAAACTCTTTTGAAAGTCGTAAATAAATATTAATGACATGAGGAAGAAGACCAAACTTTTCTCAAAGTGAAAACTTGCAAAAAGAAACAAAACAAATAATAATAATAATAATAATAATAATAATAATAATAATAATAATAATAATAATAATAATGGCGGCAGGTGGGGCTGAATGAGCCAATGTCAAATCATGGATGTAAATCGGTTCTGAAAATGGGGGATCGATTCACTAGAACGTTGTATGTGAAACTGAACCCCCTTCCAAATGGTTAAATATTTGGGGTTTTCAATTATTTTTATAATCTGGTAACTTAGTGTCCAATAATCTGCAGAAATAGTTCAAAACAAAGACATAAAGACGTGATTAAAACTAGAATTTGATTTAAAACAACTACGTTTTTCGTATCCAAAATAATTTATTCATAATTATTTTATTTGTATTTTTATTGCAAGTTGAAATTGTTTTCAAACAAAAAACAAAGCATATATGTTTTTCTAAATTAAAAAAAAAATGCTTGATATTTTAAAAAAATATTTGTTTTTTTATACAACCTAACTCTACTTTTTTGCTAATACGTTTAAAGATAATAAAAAAGAAAGAATTCTTTTATCTTTTCTCTATTTATCTTCTATCTTCTTCTCTTCTCTTCTCTATATAAATAAAATGAACTCATTTTTTCCGATGTAAGTTTGACCTTGATAGGATTAAAAATCACGACATTACATTCAAATGTAATATCCCCACACTTCAGCACAGGATCTGAGGTGTGCTATAGGCCTACTACCCTTACAGTTCCTTGATATTCGTACATTTCTATATTTTTTCTGGCGAGAGTCCACTGCCACAATCGGTTAGAATCAATGGAAGTTGTAAAATCTTTTCTCTCTATTCGATTCATACTCAACGCGCGACCACTTAACACCGCTGCGGATACGTCCACAGGGGAATATACGAGGAACACCGGTTTGAGTTCTTAGTTGCTTAGAAAGTATGGATTGGCATTTTTCCGTCGGGCGAAACGCGACTTTACATCCCATTTATTCTGTGGATTACTTGTGCCATCTTATAAATTTCTTCTTTTTCCCCCTTTTGACTCCCTTTATATTTTTTTCTCTTTTTGTAGGGTATGGGGGTTGCGATTCGAAGGATTACTTTAACGAAACGAACTAACATTGGATTCCAGTTTTTACAAGAAACTTTAACAGTCAGCCGCCAGCGTTCTTCAAATCTTGCACCGATTAGTCGTTTTAATATTTTATTTACTGTCTTTATACTTCTATTATGTTTGCACTGATTTCATACGTGATACCAAGGGGGGACCTGACTTCCTATTTTCGAATTAGTTACTTATTCATTATTTATTTCAATACATAGCATTTCTGAGAGTTTCATTCGCACAATTACTACTAGGCTATCGATATTGGAATCAGACGACATTCAAATTGGTTAACAGCGACAAAAATAAAATCAAATAAACATATTTTCATTATACACGGTAAGTTTATTTTTTGAACTCTTTTTTTTTTCATTTAAAATAAAACAAAACATTATATTTAAATAAACATATTTGCATTTTACGCGGTAACTTTTGTTTTTTTTCTTTTTTCTCCTTTTTTCCTTTGGTATTCTTTCACGTTCGTTTTGTTTTTATTCCTTTCAATTTTACGCGTCATATATTAGCTTATCCAGGACGGGGGCATCTATAAATATAAAAGCTAAAATGTGTGTGGGGGTGTTCCTTCACCCTAAACTCAGCCTCCTCCTGCTACTACGACAATGACGTTATGTTTAACCTAGAAAACGTTGACGTTAGTTTCAACCACCTGCAAGTGTTTTTAAAGGCTTATTGTGTGTCTATTTGGTTAAAGAGGTAACGTGTCAGGCATTTTTTCCCGCCTTAGCCTCGATGCTTCGTACTCGAGTCTGTCTTCCTACCTATTTGTTAATCCTCTTTTAAACTTTTTCCCCCCTTTTTTATATTTGTTCGTGGTTTTGCTTTGTTTTGTTTTTTTTTCCAATTTTTCATAACATCGTGTTTTTGTTTTATAATATTAAAACAAAGTCCACCCTTCTACATACACGCCTTCAAACACCCGGGCAACGCCGGATACCCCCCCCGCTAGTAAATAAATAAAATTTAATATTTTAGCGTGTGGGATCACTTTCCTGTATTAATTTAACGTAAAATGAGACCCGCACGTCTTGGTGACTTAGCGAGACATGTAATCGTTTACATTTTCTTCAGGGTTTGTTGCGGGGGTGGGGGTGGGGTCAGAAAGGAGGAATTGGGTGGGATGAGCTCATAATTTCCGAACATTTTCAAATACGTAGAAACATTTCAAAACGTGTGTGTGACATTTCATTTTTTAAAGATTTGCTTTGAAAAGGTCTCACTCTTAAATAATACTTATTCAGTTAATTATAATTTCCTGATATTTTGAAGGCTGTTAACATACAAAAAAAAAACAGCAAACAAAAAAGAGTAGACCTGTACAATGCACACTCTCGCCGTGTATTTTTTCTTTTCGTGTATTTTTTTTTCTTTTTGTGTTTTTTTTTTCTTTTTAATTTTTTCAACGCATCTTATATAAAAGCTTTTTATTTACTCTAGGGGGTAATGATGTTAAGACCTTTATAATCCAATGTATTTCGCATTGTTTTCACTGGTCGCCTCGTTTGTTTTCGTGCCCACGTGCATTCAATTTTTGCACGTTTGTACATTAATTCTGTATATTCATAATTCCATAGCTAGCTATAACAGATAGTGACCCAACAGGTCACGGGTACTCTAGTATATATATATATAAGATTTATGTGTTACTTGTAGTTTCACTAAATACTTTGCAAGCAAAATCCGATTCCACATTTTGCTAACTCCTACCCTCTGATGAGAAGGAAAGTATTTCTTCCGAAACTCCGCGGAGTAAGGACAATCCACTTAATTTGTGTTTCCTTTTTGAAAATTAAATATTTTTTTTTAGCTCTTCTTAAAGTGTTTTTAACATGTTTTATTAATTTTTTGTTGTTATATATATATATATTATTTTTTTATGTAAATACAGTCATATCCTTCTATGATGCACAGACCGTTTCGATCATAATAGATCTCATCAGGCCAGAAAAATTCAAAATTCAAAAACTCAAAATGGTTCAGACCATTTTGAGTTTTAGAGGAGATAAACTTAGCCATGATTGGCGTGGAGAGGAGTGTGTGTGTGTGTGTGTGTGTGTGTGTGTGTGTGTGTGTGTGTGTGTGGATAGATATGGAGGAGTATAAATAGGCTATAACAATGCAGGGAACTGTCTATTGTATTAGTGTGACGGATGAACAAGCAATGGACAAACGAAAGAAGGTCTTATTTGCTATACTTCAACCATCCAGGTTATATCAAACAGTTCATATTTATGGATTTAATTATGTTAAGTATTCTACCAGTGATACCGTAAGATCTAATCTTCCTGAGGAGACCCTCATGCCATACCCTGTCAAAAGCCTTAGATATATCTAGAGCTACCGCTCTGCCCTCTCCCGCTTTGTCCAGTGAATGGTATATGCGTTCAGAGATTACAGTGAGGATGTCTGCCGTGGAACGGGCTTGTCTAAATTAGTGTGACGGATGAACAAGCAATGGACAAACGAAAGAAGGTCTTATTTGCTATACTTCAACCATCCAGGTTATATCAAACAGTTCATATTTATGGATTTGTATTGTGATTATCTTGACAAATAAATATTTATACAAAGTTAAATAAAATAACAAAATAAATAAGAATTTCTTCCGTCTGTCCATTTTTGTTCATACGTCACGCCAATACAACAGTTAGTTCCCTACATTGCTATAGCATTTTTATACTCTTACACACACGCGCGCGCGCACACACGCGCACACACGCGCACACACGCATATATATATATTTTTTTTAATTACATTTTCACCCCAAACAAGGCACATTGCCACTTTGGTGTAGGGGGCTACTATCAGGGGAAACATCTACTGGGGTACTATGTAGGGATTAGGGCAGCGAGATGTTGGTTCACGTTGCACTTGAACTTATGCATGTCAGTACAGTTGGGGAAGCAGTGACCTGGAATGGAATTCCAAAGTCTAGCAGTTCTGGGGAAGAAACTACTGGAGTAGAAAGATCTTTTACATCTAGGGATCTCTACAGTGTGGGGGTGGGATTTTGCAGCTTGTCGGGTCTGTCGAGGGTGTTCACGTCGTGGGGGCACAAGTGCTTGCAGTTCTTCAGAGAATTCACCATTATAATACTTGTAGAACAGGCAGAGGGATGCAACGTTTCGACGATGGGACAGAGGCTGAAGTTTAGATGCCAGTTTAGGGCCTATCAGATTTGCGACTCTCTTTTGAACCCTGTCAAGGAGCGAGAGACTAGTAGCCGATACACCGGCCCAGATGTGGCAGCAATACTCCATACATGGGCGAATAGTGGCCTTATAGAGGTACAGGATACTTTCGGGTGTTAGTAGTTTTCTAGCACGGTAGAGAGAGCCCACCTTCCTTGCAGCGGCCCTGGCAATGCCCTCGATGTAATTGTTCCAACCCATGTTTCCTGTGAACGTTAGGCCAAGGAGCTTGAGAGACGTACTCTCAGATAAAGAGTCGTTGGCGATTGCTATAGGTGGTAGAGAAGGTTTCTTGTAATTATTGAATGAAACCAGTTTTGACTTGGTGGCATTGAACGTGACCATCCATTTTTGCCCCCATTCCACTACTGATTGGAGGTCATCCTCTAGTGTTTCAGCCATTACTTTAGATATATGTTCATTTGTTTTCCTGTCGTGCCTGCTATAGAGTGTGGTGTCATCAGCATATATACCCATCTCAGAGGCAATTTTGTCGGGGAGGTAATTTATGAATATCAGGAACAGCAGAGGTCCAAGGATAGATCCCTGGGGCACTCCCGCATTTATATCATATTGTTTAGATGTACGACCGTCGAGGACAACCTGGATTTTTCTCTTATCTAAGAAGGATTTAATTATGTTAAGTATTCTACCAGTGATACCGTAAGATCTAATCTTCCTGAGGAGACCCTCATGCCATACCCTGTCAAAAGCCTTAGATATATCTAGAGCTACCGCTCTGCCCTCTCCCGCTTTGTCCAGTGAATGGTATATGCGTTCAGAGATTACAGTGAGGATGTCTGCCGTGGAACGGGCTTGTCTAAATCCATATTGATGGTCGGTCAGAAGTTTAGCATCTGTAAGGTGCTGGACTAGAGCATGGTTAATTAAGGTCTCAAATATTTTGGCAAAAAGTGGGAGGAGGCTAATAGGGCGATAATTTAATGGGTCAGTTCTTTCGCCAGAATTCTTGAATACTGGTACTACAGAAGCAGTTTTCCAACAGCTCGGAAAGCAAGATTCATTAAGGCATTTGTTGTAGAGTTTGGAGAGAACTGGAACTACTTCGGCTGAGCACTTTTTTAATAGGACAGCTGGGATGAGGTCGGGTCCACATGCTTTAGAAGTGTCAAGGTTTTTTATGATAGCATGCACCTGAGCAAGGGTGATTTTCAGATCGTCTAGCGTGGCGTCTGTCCGCATAGGAAATTGAGGTGGGGGTGGTTTAGAGGGTCCAGTGTGGAGTTTGAGGCAAACCGACTGGCAAGCATGTTAGCCTTCTCGGTTGCTGAGTAAAGAACCTCGTGATTGTTGGTTAGTGGGGGAATTGTTGATTGCCCATTATTTACTACACTGTTGTAGATTTTCCAGAAGTCACGAGTTCCTAGTTTTTGTGCTTCGATGCGTTTTTTAGTGGTTTCCGTAAATTCCCTCTTAGCTGTCGCTATTTCTTTCTTAACGTTATTTCTAGCTTCTATGTACTTCTGTCTGTTTGAACTGGACTTATATCGGTTAAACCTGCGGAATGCATGCTGCCTTTGAGCAATGGCAGTTGCGCAAGTCGAAGTAAACCATTGGGGAGAGTGGGGCTTGCTATAGAATTTCCGCATGGGAACATGCGCTTCGATTGCAGTTTTGAACCATTCAGTGGTCTCGGTTGCACACTGTTCAGCAGGAAGAGAAAAAATATTTCCCCATGGGGCGTCTCTGATAAGATCTCTGATAGCTTCCCAATCAGCCTTTTTATAATATCTCGTTGTTTTGAGCACTGGCTCTTCAGTTTTGGGTCTAGAGTTTAGGGCGATTTCAACCATTATCACCGCATGATCAGCGTTCCCAAGTGGGCTGTCGGCTTTCGTTACACAGTCATCAGGAACTGTGGTCAAAAATAGATCTAATAGTGATGCGTGTTGTTCTTCCTGATCAGGGAAGCGGGATGGAAAAGTAACAATTTGCGATAGGGAGTGAGATACAGAGAAGCTATGAGTTGCGCTGCCTGCTGTATCTGTGTAAGTAGAGAATCCAAGCCAGTTTTTGTAATGGACATTAAAGTCGCCAAATACATGTACTTGGGCGCTAGTGTCGAAGGAGAGTGCTGTGTCTATGCTGTCAGATACTTTGTTTATTATGGTGCAGTCTTGGGTCGAGGGAGAGCGGTAGAGGAAGTAAAAGTAGCTAATGTTGTGTTGCATGATTAGTCTAAAGCACATAAAGGCTTGATCATCCGTTTCTAGGTTTGTTTCTCTAGTCAAGGGAAGGGTATTACGAATGTAAACTCCAAGTCCGTGCATATGTCTGTCAGAGTCCTTACGGCAGAGTGGGAGATATCCAGGCATGTTAAAGTAGTTAGAGGGGATGGAGGAGTGTAGGTTAGTCTCACTTAGTGCTAAGATATCCGGGGTGTTTGTTAAGAGAAATGCTTCAACATCAGCTAAATTAGTTCTAAGCCCACGGATATTTGTGAATGCAAGCCTCAAGGGAGGAGGCAAGTTGGATTTGTTTGACCCTAAGCCTGGTTTAAGCTTATTTTCGATTGTACTGTCATCATGTTTTTTAACGAGTTTCAGTTGGGTTAAGGGGAAGCCGAACAGGAGGTTATGTAGAATATCACACATGCATCACAAGTAGACCATCAGCTGACCCTCCATCAATTAGGACTGTGGCCTCAGGAAAGCCCACCGGGGATGAGTGCAGGGTCCCTTCCCATGCGCGCCATGGCACTGCAAACATCCCGATATTATTCAACTGTTGATGGAGCAGCCGCTCTAAGCGCTACCAAAGACTTAGGGCATCTGTACTACCAGTCGGAAACAGCAGCCAGTAACTTTCAATCCGGTACCCTCAACCCATCAGAGGAAGGTCAACCCAATCTAATTGCTCAGGCATATGTGGTACTCAAGCATTCTCAAGTGCCCAGCTTTAGGGGTGGGGTGTGTCGGGAGTGGGGAAACGGCGTTCATTGCCCTAGACAAGAAACAAGATCTACCACTGGGTGTTTCTGTCGAATCACTGTGATAGTATCTCTGCGCCTGACTAATAGGCAAAGAAGGAGTATGGAAGCCGGGCGATAGGCAGGACCTATCTACTCCTTAAGCAATTTAGGTTTGCAAACCGGTAATTTGTTTGAGTCACCAGCTCTAGGAAGGTTGTCATCCAAGACTGAAGAGGCCTCCCTCCTCTTTGGTTTAGTTTCAGAGTTTTCCTTCTCCTAGACGGATGATCTGGAAAGATCTACTGGGTCCGTCACCACTGAGAGGGTTTGCTCCGCGCCTGGGTTCTAATCCAGGTATTTCTGCGACCCCGCGTGGTTAGTTAATGTTATTGGGTTAGTTTGTAGAGGTTATATCTGGTAAATAGTTACACTCCTCAAAGTGGATTAGGGACATTGTTATTTCATTGTTACTGGATAAAGGGGTTGAGTAGAGCTCATGCAGTGTAAGCAACTATGATTGTAAGGAGGCTTGTTAGGAGGAGATAATGTGGTTTGAGGCTTTCTCTTTTGTATATATATATTTTTTATTTTTATTTTTTTATTTATTTTTTTTATTCATATGAGCTTGGGTCTAGTATAATATTAGAGTGTGAGTAGGTGTTAAGAATTGAGCTACGAGTTGTGCCCAAACTATATTTTAGATGATAGCAGGGCATGAGATGCGAGTGCAATATAGTACGGGTAAAACAGTAAGTTTTGAGTCATGTGTAATTTGGTAAATAGATATATGGGCTGGTTTTAGTAGGTAACCTGGTTAAAAAAGGGCATTACTATGCTTCCATTTCCATTGTTACTGGGAGAGGGTATAGGTAAAAATTCGTGCAGTGGAAGCAGCTAAATTTGCTAATATATATGTATATATATATAGGAAATTATAAAATATATATGGCAATTAAGCTACACAAAATAATCCGCGTTTCATCCACGCTAGGATTCGTCAGGCTGTTGTGGTTGTCTCGCGTTTTTATATACGCACGTTTTATTGAACTTTTTAGTTAGCCAATCAGCATTCTAGTTTCCACCGCACCCTTTAATCAGCCAATGAGCAGGCTTACCAGACAAAGGTCCAGCCCTTCCTTTGTGTGTGCTATTTTTAGCGGAGAGCGTAGATATCTAGTGTTCTGTCCTATTTTAAACCTATTTATAATGTTGTTGTTTTTTTAATATGCTAGTTTATATATATATATATATATATATATATATATATATATATATATATACAAATATATGTATAAATATATATATATATGATAATTTATGTATATGTATGTTTATTTTATTTAGCTATTTTCTTTTGTTATTAATTTTAAAATTATTTTCTATCGCTATCCTAGATTAAAGTTTATTCTGTGAACACAGTTGTTCGCTATTTCTCTCCTACAATTTAATAAATGTTGGGGTTCTTTAAAGTATAGGATAGCAAATTTTTCATGAAGGTATAATCTACATGGGTCGTCTAGGTCTCTACATGTGTTTGTTTGTCTTACTATTTTCCATTCTACTACCGTCGAACGTCCGCTTTCTTTGAGTTCCATGCATTTGTTTGCTAGAGTTGTTTTCATTCGGTGCTTTTTATTTTTTAATGTACTTTTGTGGTAATAATATCGGCTTTTGAAATCTAAGGAAGTCATACCTACGTAATATTTCTTGTTATTCAGGTTTTCTTTCGCAGATATTGTGGCCTGGTAAACTATACTTTTGGTTAGACATTTATATTGAAGTGGGCAAAGTGTGCGGGATCTACATATGCATTTATCTTATTCGCTTATATATATATATATATATATATATATATATAATATATATATATATAATATTGTTATATCGTAGATTATTATGAATAACAAGTCATTACTGGGGTTGTACAGAAAGGGTTTATTTAGGTAAAAAGGTACACACATTTCTAAGCGTCCATTGACAGCTTAGTACTTAATTCTGTCTCCCACGTGAGGAGAGTTTGCTTGTCTTTTTATAGACGTAACAGTCCATTCATTTGAGGGGTGTTGGATCAGTCCATTATATCACCTTCCTCCCAAGGTAAATTCTTCCCTAGAATTTCGCTTCACCATTTTTTTCTTTTTTGACTTTGTCCAAAAAATTCAGTTCTTTTTCTTTTACTTCTCCTTAAAATTTGCGTTTGCGAATTTTTGGATTTTGGAGAGTGACTTGTATTTTCAATTACTGGTGCTTCCTTTTTTGGAGGCTCTATGTGAAAAATGTCATACAGTACTTCCATCGGTACTTCATTGTTTTTAACTATTTCAATATATCGGGGTCTGAGTTGGTTTATATGTTTTTTGTGGGAAAATGTCTGACCTTTTATATTGTAGACCATTCTTCCAATTCTTTTTGAGATTATGCCTTCTTCCCAAAAACTCTTCCCTGCCCGATAATTGTTGAAAAAAACTTTATCCCCGTCCTTGTATATCTTGTATCGTCCATTATCTTTTACACTTTTTTTTACTTTTTTACTCGGAATTAACCGGTCGAACACAGAGCGCACCTTTCTGGCAAACATTATTTCCGCTGGGGATAAATTTGCATTTGTATTCGGATTAGGCGTTATCCTGTATACTGCTAAAAATTTCTGAAGACTTTTTTCTTCCGTGTCGATGCTATCGTTCTTTTTTAACGCTCGTTTAAAAGTATCGACAAATCTTTCAGCTTGTCCGTTAGATCGAGGGCTATAAGTTGGTGTTGTGACATGCTCTATGGCCATTGACTTACAGTAGATCTTAAATTCTTGACCTTTGAATATGGTGCCATTATCACTAACAATTGTTTTTGGTACGCCAAAACGCCCAAATACCTCGTCCAACGCCTTTATTGTGTTTGCCGCTGTAGGATGTTTGAATTTAAAAATTTCTGGCCATTTCGACATGCTATCTACTATTACCAGGTAATAATATCCTTTTAGAGGTCCTGCGTAATCTATATGGATCCGCGTCCATGGTATATCTGTTTTAGGCCAAGGTTGCGTCTTAATGGGCGGCGCTTTTGCTGCTAGTTGGCAACCCTTACATAATTTTATCATTTTTTCTATGTCCTGATCCATTCCAGGCCAGTACGTATATGCTCTCATTAGTGCTTTCATTCTGGAGATTCCAGGATGTCCCATGTGGAATTCTTTTAAAATTCTCTTCTGTAATACTTGAGGTATTACCACTCTATCTGCGTACATTAGAGTTTCATCGCACTTTGAAAATGGAAAAACGGTTAATCCTTTCCTCTTCTTTTCTTTTTGTCCCACTTGTTTTTTTATCTTGTTAATGTATTCATCTGTTCTTGCTGCTTTCTTTATTTCCTCAAGTGTTACTGGAAGTTCCCTAACAGTATTTATTAATATATCTGTAAGTTCATTTTCTTCTTTTAGTGCAGCTATAACAGTTTCTTCAAGTAATTCAGTTTTATTTGGGATCAACCTGGACAAACCATCTGCATGTGCAATTTTGCTGGATGCTAGGTGTTTCATTTTAAAATTGTAGTTTAACAGAATCATGCTCCATCTTTGTAACCTATTAGCTGTATGAGTAGGAACTCCTTTTTTGGAACCAAAAATAGATAACAAAGGTTTGTGGTCCGTTTCCAATATACAAAATCTTCCATGGATGAACCTATGAAATTTCCTCATGGCGTATACAATTGCCAGACCTTCTTTTTCTATCTGACTATAATTTTTTCTGCCGGTAGCAAAACCCTTGAGGCATGAATAATTGGTTTAGTCGATCCATCTTTGAGTCTGTGTAGTAGCACAGCACCTAAACTGTATTCGCTCGCATCTGCTGCTACAATTAATTCTTTTTTCGGATCGTAGTGAGCTAGTGCTAAATCCGATAACAGACATTTTTTAATCTTTAGGAATGCTTCATCACATTCTTTTGTCCAGAGCCATTTTTTATTCTTTTTCAATAATTCGTTTAAAGGTGCTCTTAGTTCATGCATCTTTGGGATATAAGAATTATAATAATTTGCTAGTCCCAAAAATGACTGTAGCTGCACTATATTTTCTGGTCTAGGCATGTTTTTGATTGCTTCAGTCCTATTAGGATTATATTTTCTACCATTTCGATCAATCACTTGTCCCAAATATTCAATTTTGTCCATCCCAAAATTACATATTTCGAGAGCCACTTTCAATCCATAGTTTGATATTCTCTCGAATACTTTGCCAATGTGGATCTTATGCTCTTCCACATTTTTACTTCTTATAAGGATGTCATCTAGATAAGCCATAGCAAAATCCAAACCTGCTAGCATTGTATCCATAATTTGCTGGAACAAATTTGGGGCTACTTTTAAACCAAAAGGCAAACGTTTTACTGAAAATAGTCCTTTATGGGTATTTAATGTCAGGTACTTAGCACAATCTTCCTGGACTTTTACTTGCCAATACGCTTCAGACAAATCAATTTTTGTAAAAATTTTTCCTCCGCTTAACTTCGAAAAAATTTCCTCTGGGGTAGGAAGTGGGTAGTTATGCTCCTTGAGACAATCATTTAGACCTGCCGAAAAGTCCGCGCATACCCTGATTTTATTATTTTTCTTCTTAACGTAAACCGTGGGTGAAGCTCATTCAGAGAAATCCACTTTTTCTATTACTCCAATATCTTGAAGTCTCTTTAATTCTTTCTCTATAGTTTCTAATGCTGAATATGGAACCTTTCTTTGGGGTTTGAAAACTGGTTTAGCTTCGTCCTTTAGTTCAAATTTCACCTCCGTTTTCGTGCAGCAACCCAAACCTTCAGAGAATACCTCTTTAAAGTCTTTTTTTTAATTCGTCAATAAACTTTCCTGGTAGTTTAGACTTTTCTAAACCCGCCAGACTTACTTTATTGCAAAATGAGCTGATGGGTTTTCCCCATAAATTAAAAAGAATCATTAAGTCTATACCGAACA
Organism: Euprymna scolopes; assembly: GCF_053919585.1. Taxonomy (NCBI): domain Eukaryota; kingdom Metazoa; phylum Mollusca; class Cephalopoda; order Sepiida; family Sepiolidae; genus Euprymna; species Euprymna scolopes. The sequence goes on from NC_136513.1 coordinate 54,312,394, forward strand.
AATTAGAATTTTTCCCCGGTACGACATATAACTTGGTTTTCACAGCATTCTCCTTTAGAGACACATTGGTAAAAAAATTCACCCTTACATTTTAGTTTATTTTCAGACACACTTCTGGCAATTTTTTTTGTATTTTGTAACTTTGGAAACCCAATTTTCTTCCAAGTTACTTCGTCAATTATACTTATGTCGCTTCCCGTATCTAGAAGACAGTTCACATTACAGCCATTAATTTTAATTTTAATATATTTTCTTTTATCACACCTAGACTCATTTTTAGAACCAATGGTCTTTATTTCTGCTTTTCGGTATTTTCCTTTCCTGCATACCGTTGATTTATGGCCATTTTTATTACATTTGTTACATATTTTGTATTTAAAGTAACAATCTTTAGTGAAGTGGTTTTTTCCCCCACATGTCCTACAGGATTTTTCGTGTGCACATTTCATCACCCTTTCCATTTTTTTTTTCTTCAAAATTTTTTCCTTCGATGCTTGTATTGTCCTGCTTTAAATTTAACAGTTTCTGACACTCTTCCGTAACTTTTTGTAACGTTATTTCTGTGTTTTGGTTCATAATGGATAATATCCTTGAACGAATATCCTTATCTTTAGAGGCTGTTAAACCTTGCACAAAGATTAGACTTTTAAACATATCCTCTTTGAGGTCTTTTAATTTAAAGGATTCACACTGAGCATTCACTTTCCCTGCATAAGTAATAAAATCTTCGCCCTCCTGCTTCGTGATATTTAAACATTTATAACGTGTATAGAATAGACTATCTTGTTCACTGAAAATGTTTGACAATATTTTTATTGTTTCACTAAAAGAAATCTCTTCAGGTTTCTTTGGCAGGATAAAATTCGTATACTTTGTATTTTCCTGAGATCCAAGTTTTTGAAGAAGAAGGATAATCTTCTCTTCGTCTGTCCAAGACTGACATCTCTTAGCAAAAATATTTTCGTATCTCCGAAAATATGCCGGAAAAGTTAACCCATTTGTAGGCTCGTATACAAATTCGGATAAAGAATTTGCTATTCCTTCAGGGGTGAAACGACAGTCTTTTTGCTGCGTTAAAATACTCTGTAGTATTTCGCTTTGCTTCAACTGCTGCTTCTGAAGTAATTCCATTTGTTTTTGTTGAGCAAACAATGCCGATTGCATAGTTCTAGTGAAGTCCGCTAATTGCTCCATGTTAAAAAAATTTTTTTTTTTTTTCACAAAACCACACAATTAAACAAAAGATTAACTCATATGTCCTATAAATTCAATGAATTAAAAGCACAATGTCCTTCCGAAGAGAAGAAAAAAAACCAAAAAAACAAACACTTCCAGCCGAATAAAACTTGAAATGGACACTCCTTTTTTTTAAATATTCTTTTCAAAAAGAATGTTCGTTTCAAAATGTCAATTTCTTTTTTTTTTTTAGGAACGTAACCGACTGAAACACTTACTTTTTAAATGTTGGCTCTGTCGAAGTTTTTCTTTTTTCTTCTTCCTTCTTTGGATTTCTTTTGTTTTATGCTCGTTAATCTTCTTGTGTGCTTATTCCTTCGCTTTGGTTTTTAGTGAGTTTCGTTCGAATTCTTCGTCGCCAGTTGTTATATCGTAGATTATATGAATAACAAGTCATTACTGGGGTTGTACAGAAAGGGTTTATTTAGGTAAAAAAGGTACACACATTTCTAAGCGTCCATTGACAGCTTAGTACTTAATTCTGTCTCCCACGTGAGGAGAGTTTGCTTGTCTTTTTATAGACGTAACATTCCATTCATTTGAGGGGTGTTGGATCAGTCCATTATATCATATATATATATATATATATATATATATATATATATATATATATATATATATATATATATATATATATATATATATATGTATATATATATTGTCTTAGAAGTTTTTTTAACATTGAAACTATATAAAAATCGTTTTTAATTTTATATTGTTTATCATTCGTTGGAAAATTATTTAATCAGTAAGTCATTTAATGACCTGCAATCAATGCATCGACTTGCTCTCTCGAATTCACAATATTCCTAATGCTGATTTAAATGATCATCAGTTGATTACCATGAAATACTGTTTCAGGGATTCAAAAACAAAACAGTATATTAAATCATGGTTCCTCATCAGTGTTGATCAAACATCATCTCCCTTAATCATGAGGACAAAAAAATGTTCCAGATATTAGATCTAGTTACCTTCTCCTGATTAATTTAGCTAACCTATCCATGTTATAAAAATGTCTTCCTTACCTGTGAGATTCGTATCTTTGTATATATATATATATATATATATATATATATATATATATATATATATATATATATATAAGTGTGTGTGGGTGTGTGTGCGTGTGTGTGCACGGGCGCGCCTGTGTGTGTGTTAGCGATGTTAGATACCGACGTTATGATGTGACATAACGAATGAAAGAAAGACAAAGACACTATTTAATCAAAAATCTTCGTATATCTTTTTATTTTGAAATCAATAATATATATAAATCAATAAACATGGATATACTGTTAAAATTAACCGAAATGTTACAGCGAATACAAATCTGTATCTGTTCCTCCTTTTTCACACAATACTTTTGTATATTTTTTCTTTCTGAAAAGGAGAGAAAAATCTCGAAATTATCAGACATTTTACGATTTCAGTTTTTTTTTACAGTAATTACATATTTATTAGTTTATATGTGAAAGATATTTGAAAGTAAATGGATGCACGAACATCTGTATTTTAAATATTGCGTTTATTTATTATTCATATTTCACGTCGCCATCCCGTGTTCTATATTTCAGCCTTCTTAAACACATATATTTGTTTACCAGCAATGCTTTCAGCGAACTACATTTCTCTTATTATGATAGGATGAGATTCGAACTTCCAACTTGCAACCATGGCGTTCTAATACATAAGTTCGTTCATGTCGAGTTTCGAAAATGTAGTTAAAATCTTTTCGTTCAATTATTTTCACATGGATTTAACAAAAGCAATTTAAAGAATTCAAGGCAAACGCCACGCAAAAAGCAGTGTGATGTATTCTACAAATAGAAGCACTAAATGACCTTGGAATATTTTTGGTCACCCCATTGAGAGAATTGGGGCGGAGGCTGAGATTGAGGGCGGGTAGACAATTTATCTCAATTACTGAGCTAGTTTAGTTAAGCGTATCCGAACTACGCCTAAACTATACAAAAGCGATAGACACGCCATTTTAACGGCATCTACATTCGCTCAGCAGCGGGGGTACCGGCCGCAAACCCTTATTCTTGAATTTACGATGATTTCAGGAACAAAAAAATAAAAGAAAAAATACAAGATAAACTATTACGTTTGTGTGTGTGTCTCCCCTTGAGCGTAAAAACGCGACTGCGATATTTTTATCTTTTTTTTATTTGATAGTAATCACAAGAAAAAATAGACATACAATATAGTTAATTTCTACCGGCCTGTCTAATTTTAAAGTTTGGAAAATGATTGAAATATACCCTGATCAAAACATCAGAAATATTTCAAAAGTAACCTTCTTTTAAGGATATCTTTTAAACTCCTTCCACTTAAGGTAATTAATGTTACAACAGAAAAGGTTATGGAAAAAAAAGCTACATTCAAAACATTTAACTCAGAAATTTACACTTTCCGAGCTCGAATCTCATCCATGCATTACTCTGTCAGATTTTGTCCTAAGGTGGACTTAAACATCATAAATTACAATATTAAACTAGTTTATATATATATATATATAAAAGCCAGTATTGAAACCCGACCGTCTGTACGACAGTAAAGGGTTCTAACCATTATGCTATCGGCGGCTGCTGAGCGAGGCGTGAGTTTAACGATGTTTTGACATCGTCAGAAATACCTCAGCTCCAGATTTGTTTACACAAAGAGCATCGCTTATACGCTAATGGTAATATATATATATATATATATATATATATATATATATATACATATATATATATATATATATATATATACTAGCTGTACCCGGCCACGCGTTGCTATGGCTCTGTTTGTTAAAATGGAATACATGTGAAAGTAGAGAAAAGTTGGATTCTTTTTTTCAAGAGAATGTACAAATATTGTTTTTTTAACAGATGTTAAGAAAATAAACTGAAAAATACTTCCCTCATTAATTATGCAAAAAAAAATAAATAAAATCTTGATTTAGTGTTTCAATATGCTTATAAATTACGATAAAACTTGCTGAGTATGTACTGTTTTACGGTTGTTGTAAAAATGGAACGGAAACTTAAATTTCGCTTCATTTTAATCTTTCTTAATTTTTTAATTGTGACCCCCAAACGAATATAATCAAAACAGTAACATTCAACAATTGTACTTTATGTATATAAAACACAAAATATTTATTAAAAAAAAATTTTTTTTTTAAAGTTAATAAATAATTCCATTTTTAAACGAAAAAGTCAGTTTACCTAACTTACTGTATTAATGCTATTTTTTTAAGCAAGAAAAACAAAAAGGTAAATATCCAGATACGCTACTACTGAACACCGACCACTCTAATTTGTTTTTTTTTATAGGTAATTGAGGTCGCTGACAACGAATCTGATAGTCAAACTTGGGGCAAATTTACCGTTTGCATGGTATTTACCCCTGAACCCACGAACTTCTTTCCACCATTTTGCAACTTCCGTTTATGCTACGCGTATGCACGCTGTAGCATAAACGACGGCTTCACCAAGCAAACTACGTTGGGGGGGGGATTTTTTTCCAGGACATAGAATTTTCTAATTTTCAAAAATACATTATAGCGCTTTTTGGGCAGAAAATTTAAAATTAGCTGAAAAAGAAATAAAATAAGAAAAGGAAAGCACACCAAGTTGGAGTAGGGGGGGGGGTAATTTATCTGTTTTTTTTTTTTTTGTTTTTTTACCTGGAACATCGAATTTTCAAATTTTCCGTAAGTAACGCACCGACATTTACCAATTAGAATACCATTTAACATTTTCCGAAGATTTTACTTTGTACATTGGGGGCGCGAGCGGGGGGGCCTAACATCACATCCCCCCCAAACAAATTAGAGTGGTCGGTGTTCTGTAGTAGCGTATCTGGATATTTACCAAAAAAAAATATTTAGGTTTGGTTATAAATTCCTAAACTCATTTCACCCTAAATAATTTAGGTGACTGAAATAGGAATCTAATTGAATCTTTAATTTCCTGAATAGTATGCTAGAATTCATTTTTCTTCGAGTTATATCGAATACATTAATACGGACTTTAGGGGCTTTTTTCGTAATGTTACTGCAAAAATTTTTTTTTTTTTTGTTACAAATTACGATGCTTTAAAAAAAGCAAAAATAAATTATTGCGTTTTTTATTTACTATTGAAAACCATAACTTTAGTAAAGGTATTTTTTGTTTAAATAAAATAAAATATTTTCACTAAGAGTTAAGTAAAAATAATTAGTTCATTATATTCTGCGATCATTATTTGAAAAATACCGCAATTTTCATTAAAATTCGTTAATTTCCTGATTTTTGGTGAATTTTTAAGTAAAGGGAGGAGTCAAAATGTGTATACACTTTGAGCGTCGGCATTCATTTTGCGACCACGTGTGGTTAATTTAAATTAAAGTTCAATCACATGGTTACATTATCAATAATCATGTAATTAAACCCATTGAAAATTTACCGATATTGTAAACACATTCTGTTTACATTAAGCCTGTGGTGTTTTTTTAGTGATGCAATGTTGTCAACTGAGATTTAAAAAAAACCGCGAGGGGTTTGTATTACTGTACACATAGATTCGAAAAAATCGTCAAAAAACAAATATATAACAAATAAATGTTATCAAAGGCAAGATAAGTTACTTTTCTACCTAACTGGATATATTTTTCGTATTTTTATTCAATGTAACATGTTTATTCAGCTCGAAAACCATACAGTGTTTACCGATGTATTGGAACATTCAAGATGGAGTCTGATTCTCTCTTTAACACGGTAAGTTTGGAAAAAAGATGTTATAAATAAAAAAACGGATAAAATACTGTTAAAAACTCGCTCAATACATGGTACTGTGACATAGGTTGACATATATTCGGCGGGTTTTTAATAGTATTTTGTATAGTTTTTTATTTATAACACCTTTTTCCAAACTTACGGTGTTAAAGAGGGTGTGAGACGCCATCTTGAATTTTCAAATACATCGGTAAACACTGTATGTTTTTCGAGCTGAATAAATATGTTACATTGAATAAAAACACGAAAAATATATCCAGTTTGGCAGAAAAGTAACTTATCTTGCTTTTGATAACATTTATTTGTTATATATTTGTTTTTTGACAACTTTTTCGAATCTATGTGTACAGTAATACAAACCCCTTCGGAGGTTGGAATGCCCCCCCCCAACTAAAATGTACTTGGAAAAATCGATTTTATAGTGAGATTTAAGAATGGTTAGTCGAAAAAAAGGTGAAAAACAAAACAAATAATCAATAAATAATTGTTACCAAACGCAATAAATGTTACTTTTTTTTACTTACATGAATGAGTTTATTTTATGTTTTAAAGTATTTTCAATTGCTTTTCGGGGTTTCTTTATTTTTTAATAATCTAATGCGGGTGTGTGGGTGCCAAATATCTTCAGATTTTCTAGAATTCCCCGCTAGATTGCAAACGAAATCTCCAGATCTAGCAGGAAAACCGCTAAATTGTAACACTGGTCACGTGACAGGAAGCGGTAATAAATCATTGTCCCTAAATAAAAAAAATGGCCTCTCGGTAAAAAGAAATCCACCTTTTTATGATAGAAAAATTAAGTATAATGTTATAATTAAAAAGAAATATATAAAAACATACATGGATATAGTAAACATATTATACCAAAACGTGGAAGCCATCCGTCCAGTGGTTTTTTAGACAATTAACTCCGAACGAACCAACAGTTACATTATATATATATATATATATATATATATATATATATATATATATATATATATATATATATATATATATATAATTTTCAGAATTTGAGAGATTATATAATTCTTTTAACAGTCAAATAACGTCGCAGCTCACAAGAGCTATGACAGTCAACAAACCGGAAGATTTGAGTTTCGCACTTATTTTGGCTCATCAGTTAACTGAACTTAGGATTCGAAACCCGAGTCTCTTGCATGCGAATCGAGTACTCTGCCACATGAACAAACACGCAATACACACAATAACGTCTATTAACTAACACAGATCAAACAAACTGCAGCGAAATCCGAATATGGAATAAACCTACTTCATCTCGAACAAGGGATATGTTCATCTAACCAAACTATAACTCAAGCCGATGTCTCACAAGTAAGAATTTTTATACTCGCTAGGACGATGCCACCCAATATGCAGATTTGTAAGAAAGTGTTCGGACAAACAACAAACCCAACTTCACAAGAAGCAGAAAGAGAATTTTTTTTTTTTACATAGGCATCACCACATTATCAAGGCCCAGAGGCCACTCAAGGATAAGGGTTAAAGAGTGTACAGTAGAAATTGGACAATATAGTAATCATTAGTAATGAAAATTTGGTAAATTTGATAACTTATATGGAACGGCTCATCAAGAACTTATTTACTTTAGACTTGAAGACAACCATATTGTAGTCAGCCGGAAAGCAGGAAAACGGAAGACAATTCCACAGGCGTGCAGTTCTAAGAAAGAAGCTTTGTTCATGGAATCTACGTTTAGGTTAAGGCACAGATAAAGAGTGGGGGGAATTATTGATAGTGTTTACAGCTAGACGAGTGTTTCTTGTGAAAGTTTGGCGAGGGGAGACCATAGATTGAAGCTCAGTCGAACACTTTCCATGAAAATAACGATACATCAGAGACAAACTCGCAACATCTCTTCTGTGAGATAGACGTTGCAAGGAGGAGAAAAGGACATCTCCTACGAGGCTACGAAGTCTATTTTGAACTCTATCAAGGCAGGACAAGTCCTTTCTAGCAGCTCCTGCCCAGATGTGGCAACAGTATTCCATCCTTGGACGTACCTGGCTCTTATATAGATAGAGAATAGCATCAGCAGTGAGATATCTACCGGATCGATAGAAGGATCCGACCATTTTTCCAGCGGCCTTGGCAGCAGATTTGATGTACGTGTTCCATTTAAGATCAGGAGTAATGGTCAAGCCCAGAAGCTTGTCAAAACTTGAGGCCTCCTGAAGACAAGAGCCATTCATTTCAATTGATGACAAATGTGGATTAGAATGTTGATGATGTAAAGAGAGAAGCTTGGTTTTAGATGCATTAAAAGTAACCAGCCACTCCTTTCCCTATTGTACTACGTGCTCAAGATCAGAGGAGAGAGAATTGGAGAGAACTTGGTCATTTACTGTCTTAGATGTGTTACCATAGATGGTAGTGTCGTCAGCATAAATGTCTACAAATGATGTAAGGATATGATTTGGAAGATCATTAATGTAGATCAGGAAAAGAGTTGGGCCCAGGATGGATCCCTGAGGGACACCGGCATTAATACTGTGAGCTTCATATTTTTGCCCCTCAACTACTACTCTTATGAACCTATCAGAAAGAAATGATTTAATAATTGAGAAGACTTTTCCAGCTATACCATAGCTAGCGATCTTATGAAGTAAACCTTTATGCCATACCCTATCAAAGGCTTTAGATATGTCAAGAGCAATTGCCCTAGAAAGATTGCCACCGTCGAGAGATTTGCTAATCCTATGCGATATAACTGTAAGGACATCTGCTGTAGATCTAGCAGAACGGAAACCATATTGAGTGTCACTAAGAAGGTTATTTTTGTTGAGATGGTTGATTACTTCTGTATTTAACACAGATTCTAGCAACTTACTCATGACGCACAGGAGACTTATTGGCCTGTACTGAGAGGGGGATGAGCGATCACCTGAATTCTTAAATACAGGGCATACTGATGAGATTTTCCAGGGAGATGGGAAACTATTCTCCTTAAGACAACGTTTAAACAGTTTTGTAAGTATGGGCGCTAGTTCAGGTTGAAGTTTTTTTGAGTACTATAATTGGAATACCGTCAGGGCCAGTTGCTTTACTCGAATCAAGGTTTTTGATTAGCTTCGCAACAACACGTACAGATATACGTATATCACATAGCGTGTTTTCTGATACAGGAGAACGAGAAATAGATCGAAATTATGAAATCTAAGAATGATCTGATCAGAGAAAAACGTCAAGAATTTTTTAAATTCACCCCAAACAAAGCACAGTGCCACTTTGAAGTAGGGGCTACTATCGGGGACAAAAGTTGCGAGGGTATTATGAGGGGAGATGAGTAGCAAGATGTCTGTTCACATTACTCCTGAACTTCTGCATATCAGTACAGTTGGGAAAGCAGAATCCTGGAAGAGCGTTCCAAAGTCTAGCAGTTCTGGAAAAGAAACTATTGGAGTATGAGGATTTCTTACACATAGGAATCTCTACTGTGAAGGGGTGGGATTTAGTTTCTTGTCGGGGTTATTCACGTATTCCCGAGGGGGTACAAAGGCTTGTAGTTCGTCAGAGCATTCACCAGTAAAGTGCTTGCAGAACAGGCGGAGGGATGCAACACATTTCGTCGATGGGAAAGCTTAGATGACAGTTCAGGACCTATGAGGTTGGTGACTCTCTTTTGAACCCTGTCAAGGAGTGAGAGACAAGTAGCAGATGATTCAGCCCATATGTGACAACAGTACTCCATACATGGGCGAATGGCTTTATAGAGGTACAGGATACTTTCAGGTGTAAGTAGCTTTCTAGCACGGTAGAGAGAGCCCACCTTCTTCGCAGCAGCCTTGGCAATGCTTTCAATGTATCTATTCCAGTTCATGTTCCCTGTAAACGTTAGACGGAGGAGTTTAAAGGAAGTACTTTCCGGTATTGTGTTCTTGGCGATTGCTGTTGGTGATAGTGAGGTTTCTTGTAATTACTGAAGGAAACAAGCTTAGTCTTGGCAGCATTGAATGCAACCATACATTTTTGTCCCCATTCCACTACAGATTGGAGATCATCCTCTAGTTTTTCTTTGCCATTTCCTTAGATATGTGTCCATTTGTTTTCCCCTCGTGCCTGTTATAGAGAGTGGTGTCATCATCAAATATACCCATCTCAGAGGCAATTTTATCAGGGAAGGCATTAATAAATATCAAAAAAAATAAAGGTCCGAGGATGGGCCTCTGGGGTACTCCCGCAGTTACATCATATTGTTTAGGTGTGCGACCGCCAAGGACAACCTGGATTTTTCTCTTACTTAAGAAGGATTTAATTACATTGTGTATTCTTTCAGTGATACCATATGATCTAATTTTCCTTAGAAGACCATCGTGCCATACCCTGTCAAAAGCCTTAGATATATCGAGGCCAACCGCTCTACCCTCTTCTGTTCAGGATGTTAAGATATCTGCTGTGGAACGGGCTTGCCTAAATCCATACTGATTGTCGGCCAGGAGTTTAGCAGCATCTGTAAGGTGATGGACTAGAGCTGGATTAATTAAGTACTCAATTATTTTGGCGAAAAGCGGGAGAAGTCTAATGGAGCGATAATTTAATGGGTCAGTTCTTTCACCAGAATTCTTGAAAACTGGTGCCACAGAAGTGGTTTTCCTGCAGTCAGGAAGCAAGATTCGATAAGGCATTTGTTGTAAAGTTTGGAGAGTACTGGAGCAACTTCAGCAGAGAATCTTTTAATAGCAAAGCCGGGATGAAATAGGGTCCACATGCTTTTGAGGTGTCTAGGTTTTTTATGATATCTGAGAGGGTGTGATTTTCAAGTCATCTAGTGTGGCGTCTGTCCGCAAAGGAAAGTCAGGAGGGAGTGGTGTGCCGGGTCCAATGGAAGTTTGAGGCAAACCGACTGGCGAGCAGGTTAGCCTTCTTGGTTGCCGAACAAACAACGTCGTGATCGTTTGGAAGTGGAGGAATCGTTGACTGACCATTATTTACTACACTGTTGTAGATTTTTCAAACATCACGAGTTCCTAATTTCTGTGATGCGTTTTCTGGTGGTTTCTGTTTATTCTCTCTTATCTTATTATCTGTTACAACTACTTCTACTTCAGAATTTTTAGATGAGGATTGATTATTCATAATATTTTCATTCTTCAGACTACTATTCTCATCTGGAGTGTTTTTTCATGACGTTTCGGTCGATGTAGTCTACGATCTTCTTCAAATGTGGTCGAACTCGATGTAAGATACCCGAATTAAGCATTAAGATTTTGAGTTACATCAACCGAAACATTGTGAAAAAAAAGATGAAAATAGTAGTTTGAGGATTTTATGTTTTTCGTCTTTTATATTGCGCGAATTATGCGTAGGCATTAAAACAATTTAATCATTATTAGGATAGAAAAAAAAAACAGAATTAATCTAATAGATCTAATTTTAGAAGAGGACGAAAAGGCATATATATCCTAGAGCTATTTCAATATTTAGTAAGATGATTGATAATTTATAATTAAAATTAAAATTAAAAATCGGTTTCATCAGGAGGAACACAACAAAGTCAATAAATTGTACGATCATTTCGGAAACGATGTTTTTATTGAGATAGGCATTAAATCATGGACAATAATTTTAAAATATAGTTTTTTGAAACAAAGTCTCCTCATCAGCAAAAATATTGGGTGTTTTTTTAAAGACACCAAAAATAAACCTAGAATTTTTTTAAGTAAGGCAGCTACATTTACCATCCAAATGAATGCTTTGACGATGATAATTACAAATTTTAAAAGGCGAACCATTATAAGATACATCTGCTTAACTTATTTTTTTCGATTGTTACAAATTGTTTCGACATCAACTAGACAATTTTAAAATTTATATTGTAAAAAAACATTTGGAGCACATTAGCACGGAACCTCCGCAAAAACAAAAGGAAGCCATCTTCCAAGCAAGAACGTTTAACATTATTGCGTTAGACATGGCAAGAAATTCCTCAAGATGATATTCGTCAACTGGTCAATGTCATGCCTAGAAAGGCCATAACATTAAAAACAGCAAATGGAATATCGACCAAGTATTAGTTATAAAATATGTGACCATTTATTTTTGATTTCCATAAATTATGTTAATTGAATTAAACTGTTTCTGTGCATGTATATTCTTTTCATATACGAGAATCGTTCCTAATATTTGTTATATACGAGAGTCGTTCCTAATATTTGTTATATACGAGAGTCGTTCCTAATATTTGTTATATACGAGTGTCGTTCCTAATATTTGTTATATACGAGTGTCGTTCCTAATATTTGTTATATACGAGAGTCATTCCCAATATTTGTTATATACGAGAGTCATTCCTAATATTTGTTATATACGAGAGTCGTTCCTACTATTTGTTATATACGAGAGTCGTTCCTAATATTTGTTATATACGAGAGTCGTTCCTAATATTTGTTATATACGAGAGTCGTTCCTAATATTTTTTATATACGAGAGTCGTTTCTAATATTTGTTATATACGAGAGTCGTTCATAATATTTGTTATATGCGAGAGTCGTTCCTAATATTTGTTATATACGAGAGTCGTTCCTAATATTTGTTATATACGAGAGTCGTTCCTAATATTTGTTATATACGAGAGTCGTTCATAATATTTGTTATATACGAGAGTCGTTCCTAATATTTGTTATATACGAGAGTCGTTCCTACTATTTGTTATATACGAGAGTCATTCCTAATATTTGTTATATACGAGAGTCGTTCCTAATATTTGTTATATACGAGAGTCGTTCCTAATATTTGTTATATACGAGAGTCGTTCCTAATATTTGTTATATACGAGAGTCGTTCCTAATATTTGTTATATACGAGAGTCATTCCTAATATTTGTTATATACGAGAGTCATTCCTAATATTTGTTATATACGAGAGTCGTGCTTAATATTTGTTATATACGAGAGTCGTGCTTAATATTTGTTATATACGAGAGTCGTTCCTACTATTTGTTATATACGAGAGTCATTCCTAATATTTGTTATATACGAGAGTCGTTCCTAATATTTGTTATATACGAGAGTCGTTCCTAATATTTTTTATATGCGAGAGTCGTTCCTAATATTTGTTATATACGAGAGTCGTTCCTATATTTTTTATATACGAGAGTCGTTTCTAATATTTGTTATATACGAGAGTCGTTCATAATATTTGTTATATACGAGAGTCGTTCCTAATATTTGTTATATACGAGAGTCGTTCCTATATTTTTTATATACGAGAGTCGTTTCTAATATTTTTTATATACGAGAGTCGTTCCTAAAATTTATTATATACGAGAGTCGTTCATAATATTTGTTATATGCGAGAGTCGTTCCTAATATTTGTTATATACGAGAGTCGTTCCTAATATTTGTTATATACGAGAGTCGTTTCTAATATTTTTTATATACGAGAGTCGTTCCTAATATTTTTTATATACGAGAGTCGTTCCTAATATTTGTTATATACGAGAGTCGTTCCTAATATTTGTTATATACGAGAGTCGTTTCTAATATTTGTTATATACGAGTGTCGTTCCTAATATTTGTTGTATACGAGAGTCATTCCTAATATTTGTTATATACGAGAGTCGTTCCTAATATTTGTTGTATACGAGAGTCGTTCCTAATATTTGTTATATACGAGAGTCGTTCCTAATATTTGTTATATACGAGAGTCGTTCCTAATATTTGTTATATACGAGAGTCGTTCCTAATATTTGTTGTATACGAGAGTCGTTCCTAATATTTGTTATATACGAGAGTCGTTCCTAATATTTGTTATATACGAGAGTCGTTTCTAATATTTGTTATATACGAGTGTCGTTCCTAATATTTGTTGTATACGAGAGTCGTTCCTAATATTTGTTATATACGAGAGTCGTTCCTAATATTTGTTATATACGAGAGTCGTTCCTAATATTTGTTATATACGAGAGTCATTCCGAATATTTGTTATATACCATGTCGTGGGGGCACAAGTGCTTGCAGTTCGTCAGAGCATTTACCATTAAAATACTTGTAGAACAGGCAGAGGGATGCGACGTTTCGTCGATGGGACAGAGGCTGAAGCTTAGATGCCAGTTTAGGGCCTATCAGATTTGCTACTCTCTTTTGAACCTTGTCTAGGAGCGAGAGACTAGTAGCCGATGCACCAGTCCAAATATGACAACAATACTCCATACATGGGCGAATGGTTGCCTTATAGAGGTACAGGATACTTTCGGGGGTTAGTAGTTTTCTAGCACGGTAGAGAGAGCCCACCTTCCTTGCAGCGGCCCTGGCAATGCCCTCGATGTAATTATTCCAACTCATGTTTCCTGTGAACGTTAGGCCAAGGAGCTTGAAAGACGTACTCTCAGATAAAGTGTCGTTGGCCATTGCTATAGGTGGTAGAGAAGGTTTCTTGTAATTATTGAATGAAACTAGTTTAGTCTTGGCGGCATTGAACGTGACCATCCATTTTTGTCCCCATTTGTGTGTCTTTGTCTGCCTGTGGAACGGTCTCTACCATTTTCTATGTTAATTTTTGGTCTAAGACTGTAAACTTGATAACTGGGGGTTTCGGACCTGTGTAACCAATTTGATATTAATCAGAAAAATCTTACTGCCAAAGAATCAACATTGAAAAATTGCAACTTAGCGGGCGTAGTTACACGTAATATATAAGTTCTAAGGATCCCCAAATATACATTCATACGTTTAACGACCTTTATTTGGTATGCAGCGTTGCTCAAATGCTTGTGATTACCACTAGAGAATTAAATGTTTTAATTTCGATTTGGCATCCAAGTTATATATATATATATATATATATATATATATATATATATATATACATATATATATATGTATATATATATATATAAATATATATACTTTTGAAATCCCTACTATATGTTTGGTACAATATAATAATCAATAGGCCCTATTATAATAAATACAAAAGTTGCATTATGAGAATATTATATATAAGCGTATTTTATGACCAGGCAAGGCCGGGTACACTGCTAGTATATATATATATATATATATATATATATATATATATATATATATATATATAGATAGATAGATAGATATATAGATATATATATGTATATATATACACATGTGTATGTATTTAACTTATTATTCTTTTTAATTCATTTGCTTCCTTTAATAACTCCTGCTGATAATTTAATTCTAAGTAATTACTTGTATATTTCAGTTGACCCTTTTTTTGTTTTAAATTTGGCGCCATTTCAACATGCACCTGTCTGGGTCATTTTGACATTGCCTTTTCTATTCTAAAATTAACTCAATCACAATTCAACTTTTTTCTTTCTTCTTCACTCGTTTTTCTTAAATCAGCCCAGCCTTGACAGTCGTGTTTTAAATTTCTTCCATTTCTTTTTTCTACGCACATCTTGTATTTCTTTAAATAATATTATTTGAACTTATTCCGTTTTTCCTTGCACCCATTTGTGAATTATTCCACGTATTTCTGCTTTTTGGATTACTTTGGACAATCTTCCAATTACGCGATTCCCTTGGATTTTACTTGTGGAAATTTAACCAACATTTTTGGATTTTACCGTTATTGGATATTTTACCCTTCACCAGACCATCCATACACGTGAAATCACCTGTTTCTTCACCCTATTCTCTCTGCTTCACTTTTTGTTACCAAGTAAGATCTATGACTTACTTGTAGTTTTATTAAATACTTTTGCAAGCAAAATCCGGTCCGCATTTTGCTAAATCCCACCCTTTGATGAGAAGGAAAGTATTTCTTCGAAACTCCGCGGCTTAAGGACTATCCACTTATTTTGTGATTCCTTTTTAAAATTAAATGTTTTTAACTCTTTCTCAAAGTGTTTTTTAACATATTTTATTAACTACTTATTTTATATATATATATATAAACTATATATATATATATAAACTATATATATATATATATATATGAACTAAGCCTGACGATTTCTCACGAGTATGAAACGCGGAATATTCTGTGTAGCTTAATTACTGTATATTTTTTATAACTTACTACCTAGCTCTACCTATGTATTGAGCATTATAAATCATGGAAATTTACGCATAATATATATATATATAAAGCTGAACGTCTGTGTGTGTGTCTGGTCACGGATAGGCTCCTAGATGATTGACTAGTATAGAAAACTGATCACATATAATGATAGAAGATTTATCAAGACACAGGAACGGGTATGTTTTATCCAGCATAATGGTCCACAAAGTATGGAAATAAAACATTTAAAAATTAAAAAAAAACAAACTTTTACATGTGTTTTTTATATAGATGTACATAATAATACCTTGATACGTATGTTTTAACTTAAATAGGGATGTTATAATAAAATTCTGGGGGTCGGCGTTCGCGCCTGGCCTCCATAAAATGGAAATGGGCACAAACTTTACTAAAGACTTTTCATATCTATTTGCGTAAGTATACTTTGATAATTATGTTTCAGTTTGAAGAAATATGGTATAATAAAATTATGGGGTGTTCGTTCGCGCCTGACCTCCATAGAATGGAAATATGCCACAAAGTTTACCAAGTTTTTTTTTAATATAGATCCACAGAATATTGTGATAAGTGTTTCAGTGTGAACAGGCATTGTATAATAAATTATGAGGTTTATCTATTTGATTTTTACTTCCATCATATTTTGCTTTGGTTTTGATACCCCCAAATTCGAAGCTATCTCTTTACAACTCTTCCTTTTCATAGCCTATCATACTTTCATAAATCAGAGCCAATTTCTGTAGACTGTTTTTAAACCCAGTCAAAGACGAGTACTTTTGCTAGTATATATATATATATATATATATATATATATATATATATATATATATATATAACTACTTCATTTACTCATATAAAATCAATATACGAAAGTATAGATTTATGCGTAAACTTTAAGTATTTACTTCAAAAGTGCTCAATACGTAGGTAGAGCTAGTTAGTAATTTATAAAATATATATGGCGATTAATTTATAAAATATGTATGGCGATGTGTGTACACAGATGTATATATATATATATATATATATATATAGATAGATAGATAGATAGATAAAAAGGAAAAGGTCTGCCTTAAACCACTAACCTAGTTCTAAAACAGATCCTTTGTTCGATAAAATACATACCCATTGGCTGATAGGAAAGGGCGCGGTGGATACTAGAAAGCTGATTGGCTAACTAAAATCCTCAACAGAAGAGGACCATATAAAAACGAGAAACAACCACAGAATTCGCGCATAAGCCTGACGAATCCTAGAGTGGATGAAACGCCGAATATTCAGCGTAGCTTAATCGCCATATATATTTTATAAATTACTATATATATATGTATGTATATATATATATATATATATATATATATATATATAAATATATACAGCGCCATATATATATATATATATAAATATGTATATATATATTGGGGCTGAACAAAATAAAATTATGGCTAAATAAAACTTTTTTTTTTATTCTTAATGCGAATTATTACTATCGTATGCTTTTTTAATAAAACCTACGTTTCGTTCATCTTATACATTATACATCTTATACATTGTACATCTTATACATTGTCATTCTTGTACCTAAAACTTCAGTGTCGACTTATTCTCCATTTTGAGCAATTCACACTACTCCTATCACCGGAACATCCGAGAAAATTATCAAGTTGATAAGAAAATTCTTGCAATGTTTTACTTTTAAATTCAGCTGAACATATTTCGACCAAAACATTAATTTATTGATTAAAATAAACACCATCAGAATCAACACAACTATCTAACACAAATAAAACATGTCTATTTATGCCAGTAACGTAAAAATCTTGCGTCCTGAAGGCGATGAAGTCGGTGAATGCATTTTTCATTTCGCTTAGGTTATTTTTTTAAGCATTTCTCATGCAGAAAGTTGTCGAGATGCTTGAAAAATTGACAGTCGGTAGGTGAGAGGTCTGGAGAGTATGGCGGATGATGGGAGGTTACGTTACTGAATTCGTTCAACTTCTGCGGGTCAGTTTTGCGGTCAGGCATTGTCTTAGAAGAGAATTGAGCCTTTTATGTTGACTAATGCGAAGTTTCTGATGCATTTCATCCATTTGTTAGCAATACTCCTCCACTGTTATGGGTAAACCTGCATTCAAAAGACTGTAATAGATGAGACCAGTAGCAGACCACCAAACAGTCAGCATGACCTTCTTTTAGTGCAACTCTTGCTACGGGAAGTGCCGTGGAGCTTCGTTGGCGCCTAACCACTTAGCTGAGCGTCGTCGGTTATCGTAAAGAACTCACTTTTCATCACAAATCACAACCCGGTCGAGAAACAGTTCATAACGGCGTTTCTTTTGGTCGTCGTTCAATTTGTGAAGCATCTATTTATCAAGTTTTTTTGTCTTTCCAATCTCTCACAAGATGTTGGACATCGTCGTATACATTACGTTTAATTCAGAAGTTCTCGAACAGTCGTGCATGGATTGGCTTCGACTAAGTCTCTTAATTGATTGTTGTCAACATTCGATGGCCGATTACTAGACTTTCGTAACGATTAGAAGCACCGACTGTCGTCTGGTCGGTCGAATTTCAATCCTTGCTTGAGGTAGTTTCATGTCTAGCAGCACTGATGAGCTGTGATACAGCGAAATAGTACTGTATGTGGATGAGTGTATATATATATATATATATATATATATATATATATATATATATATATATAAACAAGTTTTATTTGGTTGGTTGGTTTCTGGGTAACAGGTCTACTCGCTTTCGGAAGATCTGGAAACACACTTAACACTTTGATTGTTATTAGAGATGCCTGTAGGGCGGGGCTATGTCCTGGGGTAGGGGTTTTTAATGCTTGCCGCTCTCTTAAGTTCCTAAGGAGAGTTAACAAATGGAGAAAAATGAGTTGCTCATCAAAGCGTTAAGGACGAACGTTGTAATGGCGCAAACCAAAAAAAGAAACGTTGGCAACAAAGATGGATTCTCGCTGAGACTTTAAGGCAGCATAGAAAAAGAAAACAACAAAATAAAACGATGTATATTAATCAGCAGGTTGCAACGTTGTAAGTGACATGCATTGCTTCCTCTCGGTGTAACCAGATACTCACTAAGGGGACCATTTGAAGGTTGATAACATCTCATGAAAATTATATCCGATGGTATTTCTAGGCGAATACTCAACATAATCACAGCCTTCCTAGACAAGAGAAAAACTCAGACTATCTTCAATTATTGTTATATTAACGCAGATGTGTCGTAAGACTCGATCCTTGGACCTTTGTTAGTCTTGATTTTCATAAATTACTCCATTGATAAAATTGTGTCTGAGATGGGTATATTTGTTTATGACACTGCGCCCTATAATAGACATGAGGGGTAAAACGACCTTCAGTCCAATAAGATTAAGCTTCTTTACTTCAACACCCACAAAAACTTCTTAATCATCGATTAGTATGATAAATAATACCCTACCTGGAAGCCCATCTTTTAAACTCTTCGGCCTAACATTTACAGGCAACATGAATTGGAACAAATACATTGAAAACAAGCTGCTGCAAAGAAGGTGGGCTCCTTCTAACATGTTAGAAAAATTATTCAGGCAAGGGAGTATCCTATATTAGTACAAGATCACTATTACCGATGCATGGATTGTTATGGCCACATCAAAGTTGGTGCATCTATCACTAGTCTCTGGTGATGGACCCGTAAATCGTGTTGTGAGAGAATGGAGAGAATGTGTATAGGCGTGTGTGAGGAAATTATCTAAGCGCATATTAGTGACGTACCAGAAACTCTGTGTTTTCCCTTGTTTCCTAACTAGGAAAATACGCCGTACACCATCCCATTTTTTTCTCTCTCAAACTGAGCAAATTGCATGCCACTTACATTCACTCGACTGATCTGGGACGCTCTTGTCTGAAAGGTTGAAGGTACATGTTCTACAGTTTGTCTGGCTGCTGTTTCCAACTGACAGTACAGGAGCACTAACTGTTTACTAGTTCTTATGTTAAATAATGCCGGAATAAACAAGAACTGAATTAAAGTAACGAAACTTCTGGACGATTTAAGGCTCTCAGAAAAAGCAAGCAGGAGAAAGCAACCTAGATTCTGATCTTGACGTAAACAGACAGAACAATGCAATAGGCACAGACCTATGCAATCGTCATAAAAAAAACAAATAGGTTTTCTGAAACATGTCAGCTATGGAGGTTAGAGATGCACGCTATGAATCTATCGTTGTCGCACTCCATATTTCTCTCCACTGTCTACCTTATATTGACTGTCAAATGAAGTTAGTTTTATGGACAAAAGAATTTGCCATTTATTTGATAAACACAGTATATTTACGACGCCTGCCTGCCTGGTGTCATTAAAGTACAATGGAAAATAAACATGTCTTTGCTCTATTGGTATTTTCATAGCAAGTGCTAGACTAAACTCCAATCTATGGCCACTCTTGCAAAACATTTACAAGAAACACTCGTGGTTTCAGCTAGGCGAGTTTTTTCGTGAAGGATTGGCGAGCGGGGACCAGAGATTGGAGCTCAGACAGCACTTGCCATTGGAAATAACGATAAAACAAAGACAGGCTTGCAATGTCTCTTCTATGGGAGAGAGGTTGCAGGGAAGGGAAAAGGGAATCCCCCCACTAAGCCACAAAGTCTATTTTGTACTCTATCAAGACAGGATAGGCTATTTTTAGCAGCTCCAGCTCAGATGTGGCAGCTGTACTCCATCCTTGGACGTACTTGGCTTTTATAAAGTTAGAGAATTGTTTCAGTAGTGAGATATCTTCTGGGGCTGTATAAGGATCCTACAATTTTCTCAGCGACTTGGTAACAGACTTGATGTACGTGTTCCATTTTAGATCAGGAGTAAAGGTCAAACCCAGAAGCTTGTCAAAACATAGAACATCCCCAAAACGAGAGCCATTTATTTCAATTGATGCCAGATGGGGATCAGAGCGTTGTTGATATAAAGATAGCAGCTTGGTTTTAGATCAATTAAAAGAAACAAGCAACCTCTTTTCCCACTGTAAGACGCACTCGAGATCAGAGGAGAGAGAATCAGAGAGAACATTTACGGCCTTTGATGTGTTGCCATAGATGGTCGTGTCATCAGCATAGATGTCAACGAATGATTTAAGTATGTGTTTTGGGAGATCATTGATGTAGATCAGGAAGAGAGTTGGGCCCAGGATGAACCCCTGGGGTCTCCAGCATTAATACTGTGGGCCTCTGATTTCTGCCCATCAACCATTACTCTTATGAGCCTATCAGTGAGAAATGATTTAATAATTGAGAAAACATTCTCAGTTATATCGTAGCTGGAGATCTTGTGAAGTAGGCCCTTATGCCATACCTTATCGAAGACCTTTGATATCTCAAGAGCAATTGCCCTAGAAATGAAGCCTTTGTCGAGAAATTCACTAATCCTATGAGATATAACCGTTAGCACATATGCTGTAGATCTAGCAGAACGGAAACCATATTGCATGTCACTAAGAAGGTTATTTCTGCTGAGGTGGTTGACTACTTCTCTATTTATTGTGGATTCCAGCAGCTTACTCATGACACACAGGAGACTTATTGGTCTGTACTGAGAGGTAGATAACTTACCACCTGAATTCTTAAATACAGGGCATACTGATGAGGTTTTCCAGGGTGTTGGAAAGCACTTCTCCTTAAGGCATCGCTTAAACAGTTTTGTAAGTATGGGGGCAAGTTTTGGTTGAAACTTTTTCAACACTATAATTGGAATGCCGTCTGGGCCAGTAGCTTTACTGGAATCAAGGTTCTTGATTAGCTTGGCGACCTCACGCATGGATATTTGTGTGTTGCATAGTGTGTTGTCTGTTATAGGTGGAAATACGGGGAGTTGATGAACTTCGTCGCATAGGGTAGAATTAGCTGCAAAGTACTTGGCAAATAGTCTGGCCTTGTCTGATGCTGACGAGATGATCTCAGGTCCATTGATGATGGTTGGGATAGAACGCATGCTTCTGTTCAGGATCCTGTTTGCCATTTGTCAAAACACGTGGGAACCAAGCCGCTGCTCAGCTACTTTTGATTTAATTACTCATAATTGCATCAAAAAGTTATTTAATAGTGACAGTTTATGAGATTAAGAAAGCAAGTAACGGGAAAAGGGAGAAAAAGAATTTGTTAAAAATACAAAGAGAAGTGTTGTTGTGTTGCGAGCATTTGAATAATTAACAGGGGAGAACATAGTTATAGTTAAATAATTAAAAATAATAAATAATAATTAACGGTTATAGTTAAATACATATGCATTAACGAAAATACATTTAAAAAATGTTAGACTAATGAATGATGACCATACTCTCCGCGTGTCCGTATTTGACTCACTTTATAAACCGGTCCTCGTTACCCGGAAGATACGTCATGGACAGAAGTGACGTCATAGAACAGTTCATTATTCCAGATAGTAGTGGTGCGTCTCCAATTTTTTGTTTGTAAAAGCTGTTGTTGTTCAGGTGTTGTTTGGGGAAGTTCGAGATTAAATTATGGAGAATAGTATGAATCTGTTCATCCTCCAACGGTGATGTATCGCTGGTATCATTTGCGCGACATTTTCTTAATTGGTTTTAGTGACGTTTATCGGTATGTTTCGGTCCTTGCACGATATATCCCATCTCACCGACTCTTTTACTGATCGTACCTACAACCCAGAATGAGATGTTATTTTTCTAACTGTTGAAGAAAACTCTCTCTCTCTCTCTCTCTCTCTCTCTCTCTCTCTCTCTTTGCATGTTTACCGGGTACACAAGTCGTCACTTGTGGTCTTTACTGTTTTGGTAAGAGTTTGTCAAAATATATGTACATTATATTAAGATATAACAATCATTTGTTGCTCGATATAAATTAGATACACTTTTTACCATCTTATGTATCTTGATAGCGGGAGGAAAGAAAAGAAAAAGGCTGGCTGTAGCCTAAAACAGCAAAACATTCAATGAAGTTAGAAATTATGATTATAAACGTAAATGGCAATAAGGGAACTGGAATTTCTAGGGCCTGGCCCGGCAGATGTTTCAGGGCTCTACAGAATGGGCCCGGTCGTCATCATGCTACTGTGACGAAATATATGACAATGACCATCGGCTGTTGGAATGTGCGGACGCTGCTTGACTTGCCGTCAGCAATAACGCGTCCAGAGCTCTCTGCTCTTGTATCTAAAGAACTTCAACGTTATGACATAGACAGTTGCTCTGTCTGAGACCAGGCTGGCTGATGAGGGATAGTTTTCTGAGTTGGCTGGGGTCTACACCATTTTCTGGAGGGGTAGAGCAGAGGGATGTAAGGGGGAATCAAACGTGACTTTTTCTATAAAGGCATCAATTCTTTCTAGCTTGGAAGAACTTCGCTGTGGTGAATGAGCGATCGGATCATGACTATGAGGTAACCTCTGGTAAATGGTCGTTATACAACTTTTTTGAGTGTCTATGCACCCACTATGGGTGCAACAGAGGATGAAAAGGTTGCTTTCTACCTTGCATTGTTCCGTGTAGTTTGACGCATTCTCTCTGCTAAGATCTTCATTTTTGGAGATTTTAATGCTCGGGTGGGAAGAGATTTTGAAACCTGGGATGTGCTGGGTAAACACGGAGTGGGCAAGTATAATAGTAATGGTCTGATGTTGTTGCAGTTTTGTTCAGAGATGGATTTTAAAATCGGTAACACCGTGTTTCAGCAGAGGTACAAATACAAGACGACCTGGATGGATCCTGGTTCCAAACAATGGTTACGCCTCTACTTTCAACCGAGTCGTTGTTTGTTTCGTTCACCACACTCTTTTCTTCTACCTCTTCTTTTACACACGTCAGTTCGCTTTAGTGACTAAAATCGTCTGTCCTCCTGCTTTCCTTTCCTCGTTATTTATGGAACCAGGGTACGAGATTCTCCGAGATTCCCCGAGATTCCATGAGACTTTTTTCCACATAAAAGCCTGCGGACGCCATCTTGATTCTCAATTTGTGGTCTGCAGGCACAAACGCGCAGCCGCTTTAACGGTAAGCCACTTCTTTCTCCACACTATGTGTTACTCAGAAAACGTGAGATGAGGGATATCTGCAGTGTTCGTGTCATGCGGGGTTCAGAGTGCTTGACCGACCATCGGTTAGTCCATGCAAAGATTAAGTGTGTTGTGAAGCCCAAGATGAGAGGATCTAGTGTGGCTGTTCCAAAGCGACTTAATGTTGCTCCTCTAAGGGACTATATTGTGAGGGAGAAACTTGTTAAGAAGATGGAAGAGATTGATTGTGAAAACACTTGACCTGCTTTTAAGGAATCTGTCTATGAGCTGTGTGAGAGAGTATTAGGTTATTGTGAGCGTAAACATCAGGATTGGTTCAATGAGAATGATACTGAAATTCAGGCTCTGCTTGATTCCAAGGCCAGGACATTGCACGCTTATCTCGGGGATGGTATGACGGATGGTGAGCAAGATCGATTGAGGGACAAGTTTAAGGCAATCAGGCACGAGGTGCAGAGGAGGTTGCGTAACATGCAGGATGAATGGTGGAGGCAGAAAGCTGAGAAAATACAGCTCGCCTCGGATTCGAACAGCACCAAGGTCCTATACCACCTACTGCGTGCGGTTTACGGACCATCCAGATCACCTATCGATCCTCTGCACTCGAGGGATGGTGGGGATCTTCTCCGAGACCTACCGACATTCTTCATAGATGGACGGAGCATTTCGATGACCTCCTGAATAGACCTTCTTACGTCAATCAGGAGTTTGTTAGATCGATTCCTAGCAATCTGGTCAAGGATATCTTGGCAAAGATTCCTTCTCTACAGGAGGTTGAAGCAGCTGTCCATAAGCTGAACAATGGAAAGTCTCATGACCCGAATCGTTTGCATGCGGAGATCTTTAAATGTTCTGAACCCAATATGATGCAACGCATAGTGAAATTGTTGCAGACTGCTTGGCAGGATGAGTGTATTCCGCATGATTGGCGGGATGCATTGATGGTAGTACTATACAAGGGGAAGATTAGCAGAAATGAATGTGGAAATTATCGGGGTATCTCTTTGCTGTCAGTAGACGATGTTTTACCTGAATCGCAGTGTGGTTTCAGAAGATATCGAGGGACAGTGGATATGATTTTTACAGCCAGGCAACTACAAGAGAAATGTATAGAACAGCAAAAGGGACTGTATCATCGATTTAACTAAGGCCTTTGATACAGTCAATAGGGATGCTTTGTGGGAGATTCTGAAATAGCTTGGCTGTCCTGATACGTTTGTAACCGTCTTAAAGCTCTTCCACGATTATATGAACGTTGGGGAAAAGCTGGCTGATCCTATCTCAGTAGAAAATGGGGTTAAGGAGGGAGACATTCCAGCACCCACACTCTTTGTGTTGTATTTCACCATGGTCTTTCAGATGGCATTTGGAGTGGGGAGTGCTCTGATGGTGTCTATATTCGTTATTGAATTACTGGAGGGTTGTTCAACATTGGGCGCTTCAATGCAAGTACAAAGGTGCTCACCAACATGATTCGTTACTTGCTCTATGTGGATGACTGTGATCTGGTGGCTCATACGGTGACTGATATGCAACATCTTATGGACGCCTTTGCGGTTGCCTGCAGTGCATTGGGCCTGACCATCAATCTGAAAAAAGCTGTCGTAATGTATAAGCCTGCCCCAGGCATGCCATACTATTAGCGATCAGTTTATATCTGTGGGTCAAGGATAGCGGTTGTCACTAAGTTTGTATACTTGGGTATCACACTGAGTATGTCTGGTAGCCTGGATGATGGGGTATCGTTACGGATCAGCAGAGCAAGTGATGCCTTCGGAAAGTTGGACAGGCGTTTGTGCAAACGTCATGAAGTCTTGCTGCCAACTAAGATTAAGGTTTATGCCGCATGCGTTCTCTCTACTCTTCTGTATGGCTGTCAAATTTGGACAACATACAGGGAGCATTTGAGACGTCTTGAGCGGTTTCACCAGATGTGCCTATGGCGAATCTTAGCTGTGGGTTGGCAGATGTATGTCAGTGATGTGGAGGTGCTTGAACGGATCTGATGCCTTAGCATTGAGGCTCACGTTATTAAGCATAGACTGAGATGGAGTGGACATGTGGTGAGGATGTTAGACAGTCGACTTCCCAAACAACTCCTTTATGGCGAGCTCGCCGAGGGAAGACGTCTGGCTCAAAAGCCTAAATTGAGATTCAAGGATTGTTTGAGATCCACCTTAAAAAAATGTGAGATTGACGAAAGAACCTGGGAGAGTCTTGCTTGTGATCGCGGAGGGTGGAGAAGGACCTTGTGGGGAGGTGTGGGCAAGTTTGAGGCGGATCGAACCCAGTATGAGCGGCTGAAGCGCGATATCCGGAAAGGGGGGGGGTGAAAGTAGCCGTTGATGGGAAGGGGCGCCAAATTGGTCTGGAGTGTGAGGTGTGTGGAAGAATATGTCTGAGCAGAGCTGGGCTGATGAGCCACCAGTCTACTCATGTGTGCCAAGGAATGCCAGAGTTTAGCAGGACTTAAAAGCCATATTCGTGCAGCCCATCACTGAATGTTTTCATGTTTCTATATACCCTTTTTTGTGCTATATCGAGTGATGGCAATGTTCGAAAGCAAATTTTCTGCCATCATATATATATATATATATATATATATATATATATATATATATATATATATTGTGTACAGAAAGTTGTTAGATGAGATAAGTCATTGGTACCGTCGGTTTCAAGCCCGATAATTAGGACCGTTTTAGATATCCATATCAAGCTCTCTTCAGCCAATACTCATCTATTCTTATAACCGGAAGTGGAAAATATATATACATCACGAGTTCACGTTTAACTCTCGTTTTGTTCTCCCCCCCCGTTTATTTATCGGATGATGATGATTTCATTAACTTTAAAATTTGAATTATTTTAATTTTAAAATATAATTTTGATTGACATTTTTTATATAAATTTTATTTCATATATATAAAACGATTTTAATTTTAAACCAATTTAATTAAAAAACCTAATTTTTATATATAAAAATTCAAGCTTTAAATTTATATCAATATCGATTTAAAATGCAAAATTTCATTTAATTATATCGAAATACGTTTAAAAATTTCGAAATACGTTTAAAAACTTCTTTAAAAATGTCAACTCTTTCAAGGGTTGGGGAAGTGAGTATTTACCTAGCCTAAGGGATTTTCCTAGTATGTTAACACTATTATATTTTTCCTATAGTTGTAAAATTGAAAGAGATTGTAAATTAAATTTATAAAGTATAATTTCTAAAAATTTATATAATACAATAAATTAAAATCTATAATACAATTACGATTAAAATCCAATTTTATAGGCTAAAAACAATTTCAGCGTTTAAAAGTTTACTAACTCCTGATGTGTATATATTTTCCACTCCCGGCTATAAAAATAGATGAGTATTGGCTGAAGAGAGCTTGATATGGATATCTTAAACGGTCCTAATTATCGGGCTTGAAACCGACGGTACCAATGATTTATTTCATCTAACAACTTTCTGTACACAAAACACAAAATATAAATACCCTCTTATTTTTCGGATTTTCCTTTTAATTGAGCACTCTGCTGGATTTCGTTTTCCAAAAAAACTAATCATATATATATATATATATATATATATATATATATATATATATATATACATACATAAATATATAAATATATATATATATATTCATATATATATTCATATATATATGTGTGTATGTATGTATGTGTGAGTGTATTGTGTGTGTGTGTGTGTGTGTGTGTGTGTGTGTGTGTGTGTGTGTGTTTATATAAAGCCGTTTTGTTTACTTGTTGGCATTTGAAATTCGTAAATAGATTGTTTATCTGAAACAATATTTCGCAATAAATAATGAAATGTCTATTTTCTTGCTTGAAGCTGTAACGTCAAAGAAGGGATTTCTTTGATCTTGCATTTTGAATCTGTTCCATTAACTATTGTGCTTCCAACATGTTATTTCTAAGGTTCCAATTGCTAATTACCAATTCTATCGTTCTTTTGTGATGTCGAATTTTGGTAACACTTCCACTCTTTTGATTCCGTTAAAATTCACATGGCAAGTTGTATATATATATATACTATATATATATATATATATATATATATATATATATATATATATATATATATACTAGAAGATGCACTCGGCGTTGTCCGGTATAAAACGTAACACTCAATTCCTTAAAAATTAAGTTTAAAAAAAATGGAAAGAAACTGGGACATACGTATGCGAGTATTACGTTTTTTTTTTAAACAGTTCACTTCTTGTAAGTAAAAAATAATTACTCGAACTAAGATCGAAACCAAAAGTTTTCTACACGTCATAAGACCTTATATACCTAATTCCATGTCTGTATATAAAAAATTCA
This sequence comes from Euprymna scolopes, assembly GCF_053919585.1. Lineage (NCBI taxonomy): Eukaryota > Metazoa > Mollusca > Cephalopoda > Sepiida > Sepiolidae > Euprymna > Euprymna scolopes. Next base: position 54,340,821 of record NC_136513.1, read on the forward strand.
TTGAGTATATAGGTTGAGAAGTATCCTCACACACGCATATACATATATATTACACACACATGTGTGTGTGTTTGTGTGTAATATATATATATATATATATATATATATATATATATATATGTATGAACAAATGATTAATAAAACATGGTAAAAGACATCTTGAAAAAGAGGTAAAAACATATTTAATTTTAAAAAAGGAAGCCCAAGATAAGTGGATGTTTAATTATATATATATATATATATATATATATATATATATATAATTACAGTAAGTTTACCAAGGTAATCAAAATGGTAAACTTAAAATATATTATAAATATTAAAGAGCTAATATTTACAAGTAAAGTAATCTCAACCAGATGTAAAAGCTCAATGAAACCGAAAAGGAAATAGAGCTTATAATATGAACAAATGATTAATAAAACATGTTAAAAACATCTTGAAAAAGAGTTTAAAACATATTTAATTTTAAAAAGGAAGCACAAGATAAGTAGATAGCCCTTAATCCGCGGAGTTTCGAAGAAATACTCTCCATCTCATCAGAGGGCAGGAATTAGCAAAATGCGAGATCGGATTTTGCATGTAAAAGTATTTAATGAAACCACAAGTAAGTCACAGATCATACTTGGTTAAAAAAAAGGGTGAGGTAAGGGGAATAGGAGGTAAAAGAAAAAAATGATAAAAAGATTTCACATGAATGGATAGTCCGGTGAAGGGTAAAAAATCCAAGAATGGTAAAATCCAAACACGGTCGAATTAAAAATTTCCAATCCAACAGGTAAGTTCCAAAGAAATCGCGTAACTGGAAGATGGTCCAAAATGATCCAAAAAGCAGAATTCCTTGGAAATATATATATATATATATATATATATATATATATATATATATATATATATATATATATATATATATATATATATATATATATACTAGCTGTACCCTGTCACGTGTTGCTGTGGCGTAAATGATGTAAATTGACAAAAAATGCATGTGTCTGATGTGTTTAATTTTCCAATACTTGTGGATACACAATATTCTTGGTGGTTCCTGATTCAGTGCAAATGAAGAGATTGCCTGGTTTGCCGACTCTAAAACATGCAACATATAATTTCCCATGTGAGAAGCAATTAGTATGTAAATATAAGCCGCACAATTCTAAAGATTGTCCCTACGCTTTGTTGATCGTGATAACAAATGCCAGTCTAATTGGGAATTGCAATCTCTTGAATTGAAATTGCATGTCTTTAGGAATCATAGGAATGCGTGGAATCAGGACATCCTCACCTTTGAAAGGCCCCGTTAAAATTGTGGCTTCTATTAGGTTAGTCATTAATTTTTTACAGAAAGACGTGTGCCATTACAAAGCTTGGACTGATTAATATTTCGCAACATGATGATTGGCATGCCAGTTTTCAATTGCAGTACATGAGGTGGCATCCCTAGCAAATCTAGCGAATTCAAAAATTCTGTTGGATAGTTGCCTGCTTCGTTGTCTTCAAGAACGGAGTTGTATGTGACTAACTCACCAGGAATGTTCAACTGAATAGTACCGTTGAGTTCATGAACATCATTGTTCTTTGGTGCAAGAATGGCTTGTTCATTCAGCCAACTGGGATCCTTATAGTTAAATTGGATGTCCGCAAAACCCTTTTTAATCAAGTCGTCTTTTGTTGTCACTAAATTACAGACGTTTTGTGGCAATGTAATTTGCCCTGTGGTCAGATTAGCTGGCAGTTTTCCATTCCTAATTTGCAGTAATTGATTTGAAAATAACCCTGTGGGTGATCGTTTTGTTGCTGGACACGCATATTTCTAGTCAAATGAAATGTTCTCACATGTTGGCAAAAAGTGGAATATTTTAGGCAAGCATTTATTTCATCTGCTGGTGTTGATCAAGGAATTATAGGTAGTGTTTGCCTGAAATCTCCAGCTAGCAATAATACTGTATTCCCAAAGAGTCGGTCATTACCACGCAAGTCTTGCAATGATCGATCCAGAGCCTCTAGTGATTTTTTGTGTGCCATTGTGCATTCATGCCAAACAATAAGTTTACATTTTTGCAATAACTTTCCCATACTCGATGTTTTGGAAATGTTGCACAATGGAGTTTCCATAAATTGCATATTCAATGGTAGTTTCAAAGCTGAATAAGCAGTTCTTCCAGTTGGCAGTAATGTTGCAGTTATTCCAGATTATGCAAGAGCTAAGGCTATGTCAGAATGTGATCGAATGGTTGCCAAAAAATTTAATTAAGAAAGTTTTACCTGTTCCTCCTGGCGCATCTAAGAAGAAAATTTCTCCCACCCCATTATTGACTGTTTCCATTACTTCGTTTTAAATGTGTTTTTGCTCAATAGTTAGTTTTGTAATATTGGAATGAATGTACAACAAAATATCATCTGTGTTGTAAGTTTGTTCCCGACGCAATTCTATATCAAACAAAGTCGCAGTAGATCGATTCGGTGACGTCAATACCAATTGACTGAGAACTTTGTTTGCAATTTCTAAGCACAAATTTTCAATCCGTATCAATGCCTCATTATAAATTTCTGGTGTCAAATCCAGGTAGGTATTTGCAGTTTCATTGCGTTTTTGATGCAAAATGTATTCGGCCAGATGTGATTTATATGTCTTCCATAACTCTATTGGAGACGAAGGGGAGCCAGTTGTCAATATGATGGCAAACAATGCACGAATTTGAATTTAATGCATTCATCCCAGTGTCCGTCATTCTCCAATAAATTCAGTGCTTGACATGCACTGCGAAAAGTGGCATGTGTAACACCATTGACAATTTTTAAGTGCTGGAAAGATGTTGGACCAGTGACATTTACCAACAGCATGCGAAGGAAAAAACATTCATCTTGTTTGAGATGAATAGTATAAAGTCGGCCTATTGTGTTTTCTTTGTAAATTCCAGGGTGCCCGTCTACTCTATCTCCTCGTTTGCCTCGTTCAATTAATTTCCTACTCCTATTCCATATGTAATACATGGGCACTTCTATTTTCTATGGAGTGGGTAATTTTGATTAATTTGGGGGGAGGGTTATGTAAGGTTGTAAAACTGGAAGGTAATATGCTGCAATATATTTATAAGTTTCTACTGTTATGATATATGGAGTATGATTATAAGGGGGCGGTTGGAGATTAGGATGGCAATGACTATGAATGCGTATAACTTGATGCAAAAGGTTAAGTATACATATTGATGTTAAAATGGGGGAGTAAGGAAACCCATAGCTACTTATGAGAGTGGTAAAAATATACCAAATAATAGTAGGGTAATTATAATAGTACGGAATATAATAGTAATGACAATTATAATAATAGTAGTAATAATAAAGTTGAAAATAAATTGGATGTAAAATTGAATATATATATATAAAAAAAATTAAATAGAAAAAAATATAAGTTCGGCGATCAAGACAAAAGTTGGGCACCTCACATGGTTTGCAAAAGATGCACAGAGCATCGCCGTCAATGGAGTAAAAGCACGCGAAAGTCCATGAACTTTGGCATCCCCATGATTTGGCGAGAGCCTTCAAATCATGCAACCGATTGCTACTTTTGTGCTATCAATGTCATGGGGATTAACAGAAAAAATCGCACAACACTGGAGTATCCCAATCTGCCGTCAGCTATGCGCCTTACTCCTCATAGTGAAGAAATTCCCGTACCTGTATTTGAAGATACAAGTATTGAAGAAAGCAGCAGTAGCCAGGATGAAACTCAAAGCATAACCACTACCGATGATCATCATGATGCATCCTTTCCCGATGACAATGATGAGCAGCCAAAATTCTTTTCCCAAAACGAACTAAACGATCTTGTTCGCGATTTAAATTTGCCAAAAGACTCTGCCGAACTTCTTGCATCTCGTTTAAATGACAAGAACATGTTAAATGGTAAAGTTAAGGTAAGTTTCTTCTGTACCAGGCACCAGGAATTTTTAAGATATTTTGCTCAAGAAAAAGAATTAGTCTATTGCAATGACATAGTAGAGCTACTGAGACATCTCGGCGTACCTGAATACAAATCAGAGGACTGGCGACGTTTTATCGACAGCAGCAAAAGGTCTTTGAAATGTGTGTTGTTACACAATGGAAATCAATTTGCATCTGTGCCATTGGCACATTCGACAACATTAAAAGAACAGCATGAAGCAATTAAGTACGTCCTAGAAAAAACTTCTTATGACCAACATAAATGGCTGATTTGCGTTGACTTAAAAATGGTCAACTTCTTGCTTGGTCAACAGTCTGGGTTTACCAAATACCCATGCTTTTTATGCCTCTGGGATATTAGGGATCGTACTCAACATTACGAGAAAAAAGAATGGCCAGTACGTGAAGAGCTGGCAATTTGTAGAGCAAAAAAATCTGATAAACAAGCCTCTAGTTGACAGGGGACGTATTTTATTTCCTCCACTGCACATAAAGCTCGGTTTAATGAAGCAATTCACAAAAGCCCTGGATAAAGATGGACGGTGTTTTCAGTTTCTGTGTAAAACGTTCCCCAATTTGTCAACTGAAAAATTAAAAGCTGGTATTTTTTATGGTCCTCAAATAAGGCAGCTGATTAAAAACTCTCCCGCGTTTGAGGAGACCATGAATCCTGTTGAGCAACAAGCGTGGAATTGCTTTGTTCAGGTCGTGATGAATTTCCTAGACAACACAAAAGCAGAGAACTATAAAGATCTAGTAGCAAACATGTTAGTGGCCTTTAGGAACCTTGGCTGCAATATGAACATAAAAATGCACTACCTGTACTCGCACATGGACCGCTTTCCCGAAAATCTTGGCTCTTTAAGCGATGAGCATGGAGAGCGCTTTCACCAGGACTTGAGAGAAATGGAATCACACTACCAGGGAAGGTGGGACATGGTGATGATAGCGGACTACTGTTGGAATTTAAAAAGATATGTGCAAGCACCAAAACATTCGCGACAATCAAAAAACCGAAAATTTAGACCGTAATAATGCAAACATTAAGTTTTCATTTTTAGTTACATGTACTGTACATGAAGTGTACATGATTCTTTGTTAGAATACAGCAATTTTATCATAAAAACTGCCATTTTGCCATTGAAACATCATTAGTAAATCTTGAAAACAGTGTTTTAAAAAATATAAGTTGCATAATTTTAAATTCAAATTTACAAAAAAATTGACCTCCGAGAGCAAAATGGATGTTATTTCTAGATTTAGCAAAAATATAGTAAATCAGTTAAAAAATATCAGTTTCTTTTTGTTGACCAGTGTAATAATACTTCTACCACTACCTTCAACATCACTCCCACTATTACCAAATATAATAATGTAAAAACTGTTAATACTAAATTAAAGGGATGCTGACAAGTGGGGGGGAGGTTAGAATAGTAGGAAATGGGGTTGAGGAGTGAGGGTGAGTGGATATATATAAAATAGATATGTTGTTGCAAAAGGAATTTTGATTGTTCAATTCTTTTTATGAAAACTGAATTAAAATAAGGTCAGCTAGAAATTAAAGAACAATGCAATTTAAATATGTTGAAAAATAGGTTAGAAAAAAATAGGAGTGAGAATTCTTTGTCTGCAGAAATGGTTTATAAACGTGCCGAACCACGCATGATTAGGCCATGTGGGTCGATCACGTTTTCGGACACACGTAATAACAGAAATGAATTCTCAATATAGGAGCTAGAGTCGAAGATGAGCTAGACAGAGTTGGAGACGAAGATAGGAGACAGAGCTGACATGGTAAGAGGAGGGTCCCTTTGGAAGTGAGGGAGAAAGTTTTAATCATGTAGTTGACTTTGAATTCCTGGATATCATCTTCATTTCGACCGGTCAAATGGAATAAAAGAACATCATCATATTTTTGTAACTTCTGTCTTTCGTGTCGTCTTCTATAACAAAGGTAACGTGTAATCCTCGTTATTAATGAACTTTGTATAACTCATCCTTAGTAATGTGCCTCACCATATAAGTAATGTGTCCCCCTCTCTATAATAAGTAATGACTGTCCCCTTTTGTGTTAAAAGAACTGATCACCCTCTCTCAGTCACTAATCTATGTTATAAGGTTCACAGAACTGTACAAATGTCTCTCCTCACTCTTCTCCCTCTCATCAATATAAATGCCCCCATCCCATCTAATAAAAAGACCCCAGCTATGCAACACATTAGCATGCCCCATTCCCAACGTGAACAATAATAATTATCCCCATGTTATAAATTGTTTGCTGTAAAAGAATTGTTTTAATTGTTTTTGTATTGAAAGCTGATTGATTTAATTTAGTTTATATTTAATTTATTTTCAATTATTATTACTGTTCTGGTCCTGTTTAGGGGGTCACAATATTAAGTTGAAAGAGTTTTGGTATTCACTGCGGAAACCAAATGTGATACAAGATCGATTTTAAATTGAGAGAAACACAACTTCCTCAATAGGGGGCACTCTGGCAGTGTGAAAAAATAAAATTGTTTTAGTATAGAAAGGTATCCCCCTCCACTGAATAAGAACAATTTAACTTGGATGCAGCGTCAGAGCAGATATCACGCCCCGGCCACCAGGCGAACCGAGAAGAGAGTTATACGTGTGCCCTCTACTCGATGGTAGAAATAGCTGGCTTATATAGTGCCAGACGAATCCATACTGTCATGAATATCGGGTTGTTAACTACTCTAGGACATCTCCAAAGATTTATTTCCCCAAATATAGTTTTTCTTTCTCGGGTTGACCTCCAAGGAGCCTTCAGTTTTCTTTTTTCTGCGGGAACGAAGTATTTCGGTACTAGTTTGACAGATCACTTCAGGGAATTGTACACTATTATGTGGTAGTACTGTCCATCAAGTGGTTCTGGTGGCGCCAGGGTGTCCTGTGTAAAAAATCCTTTAAGATTTTTTTTTGGGGGGGCTAGAACAACTACTCTCTCTCTCTCTCTCTCTCTCTCTCTCTCTCTCTATATATATATATATATATATATATATATATATATATATATATATATATATATAACTACTTCATTTATAACTACTCCATGAATAATAACAACGCAAGCAAACAAATACTTGGGACTAAAGGAGAGCGGACGTTCGCCGGTAGTAGAATAGAAAATAGTAAGACAAGCAAACACCTATAGAGACCTAGACGACCCATGTAGATTATGCGTTCATGAAAAATTTGCTATCCTGTACTTCCAAGAACCCCAACATTTATTAAAATGTAGGAGAGATATAATGAACAACTGCGTTCACAGGATAAAATCTACTCTAGGATAGAGATACAAAATAAATTTAAAAGTAACAAAAACAATAGAAAATAAACAAATAAATAAATAAAATAAATAAACATGCATATACATAAACTATCACACATATATATGTATGTATGTATATATATGTATATATATATGTATATATAAACTAACATAAAAAACCTAACCTAGATTTAAAACAGGTCAAGACACTAGATATCCAGGCTAAATAGAGCACACACAAAGAATCAGGTCAACCAGAGGCCAAATGGGCCTTTGTCCTGTAAGTGCATGTTCATTGGCTGATGGGAAGGACGCCGTGGATACTAGAAAGCTGATTGACTAACTAAAATCTCAATAGGAGGTGCGTACATAAAATCGACAGACAACCACAAAATTCGCGCATAAGCCTGAAGAATCCCAGAGTGGATGAAACGCGGAATATTCAATGTAGCTTAATCGCCATATATATTTTATAAATTACTATATATATATATATATATATATATATATATATATATATATATATATATATATATATATATATATATACCTGATCACATGTTGAGAAAACTGCGTGTGCGATCAGGTTCGTAGAAACATCCGACATTTTATACATGATACACGCGCCGATTCCATATGCGCCCGCGTCACGATAATGTCTAAATCTTAGTTGCTATAGGCCAGAAATAGTTCCGATGTGAACAGCTTTTTTAGCTTTTCGAACGCCATCTTGAATTCCGTGGTCCAGTTCCAAACCTTGTGCTTCCTAAAAGTGCAAGCAATGTGTCCTTCATTTAAAGGTGCGCACAATATGTGCATATTAGGAATGAAGGCTTGATAGTAATTAGCTAAGCCTAAAAAACTTTGCAGTATTGTTATGTTGTGTGGTTCATGCATAATTTTTTTTTTGCTATGCGCCTTTCTGGATCGGACGGTTTACCGTTCCTGTCTATTATCTACCCGAGGTATTTTATTTGGTTGAGGAAAAATTCACATCTGATGTTTTTAAGTGTAAAGCCGTACTCGTTTATCTTTTCGAATACCTGAAAAACGGGTTTTCTATGTTGCTCCATAGATTAGAAAATCGTCCAGTTACCCGATGGAAAAATCAAGGCCGCTTATCATCGAGTCAATTATCTTTTGAAAGATAGTTGGTACGACTTTGATCCCGAAAGCTAACCTATTGAACTTAAATCGCCCCTTGAGAGTTGTAATGCACAAAATTTGGAGCTTTCTTCCTAAACGGGAATCTGTAGGTACGCTTCGTTCAGATCTATTTTTGAGAATATTTTCACTCCACTTAGTTTCGTAAAAACTTCCTCGGGGCTAGGTAGCTGTTAATGATGATTCTTAAGTTTTGCAAACACTGATATCCTTCGATTTCTTCTTAACGCGGTGTTTTAATCGACTTTTCCAAAACTTCAATAATCGCACAAATTCAATAAACGCAAAATGGAATTTGAAAACAATCGCGACGATGGCGAATTTCTTTTTATACTCTAACAAAATACTGAATATATATATATATATATATATATATATATATATATATATATATATATATATATAGTAAAACTGGTAATTAGTAAAAACATGGAGAGAGTGCTCAATACTATTGCAGACTAAATATGTGTTTTATTTTTTTATTACCGTTTTAGCTGTTTGGTTACATATGTTTCAGATGTTGGACCGTGTTTACGATCTAACAGCCTCGTTAGACCTTACAGAAGTGGTTGTTAGTATTAGGAAGAAGTGTTTTAGAAGAAATACGAAAAAAGGGGGGTAGGTAGGAGATAATAAGGGGGGAGGGGGACGGGTATTGACAATATTTCAGTTTTGAAGGTTAAGATACATTAGATTGTATTGTGTATGTGGGGGGGTAGTAGATTCAGGAAGGCGTGGGTGGAGATATATGGATATATGAAGGGGGAGGTGGAGAGAGGATGGTAAAGACAAGAAAAAGGGAGGGGAGTAAGGAGAGGACGGGGGAGTTTCAATTTGTAGGTTTTAAATTTTAATTGCCTTATGCTTGTTCCGTCTCCGTCCCCTTTTATTATCTCCTACACCATCCCCCCCTTTTTTTCGTATTTCTTCTAAAACACTTCTTCCCAATACTAGCCTATAAAAGCCAAGTATGTCCAAGGATGGAATACTGCTGCCATGTCTGGGCAGGAGCTGCTAAAAACAGCCTATCTTGCCTTGACAGAGTACAAAATAGACTTCGCGGCTTAGTGGGGGATGCTTTTTTCTCTACCCTGCAACCTCTCTCCCACAGAAGAGACGTTGCGAGCCTATCCTTGTTTTATCGTTATTTCCATGGCAGGTGCTCGTCTGAACTCCAATCTTTGGTCCCCCCTCGCCAATCTTTCACGAGAAACGCCCGTCTAGCTGAAACTACTGTCAGTAATTTTCCCCACCCTTTATCTATGCCTAAATCAAAACGTAGATTCCATGAACAAAGCTTCTTTCTTAGAACTGCACGCCTGTGGAACTCTGTTCCGTCTGCCTGCTTCCCACCTGACTACAACCTGGATGTCTTCAAGTCCAACGTAAACAAGTTCCTAATGAACCGCCTCCTTAAGTAAACACTTCATAAAATCTCCACACTAACGTACTGTACTTGCAATAACCCTTATCCCTGAGTGGCTTCCGGGCCTTCATAAGTGGTGACCACCGCGTAAAAAAAAATACTACCTAATACTAAAACCACTTCTGTAAGGTCTGATGAGGCTGTTAGATCGTAAACATGGTCCAACATCTGAAACATATGTAACACAAACATAAACCGGTAATAAAAATAAAACACACACACACACACACACATATATATATATACATATATATCTATATAATACTAAAACTTTATGGATCTTGTATGTTTGCAATCAGATTTCCGGTTTTCAACATCCGGTTGCGCATGCGTAAATAGCAACGTCTTCAATCCGTTATTCCAATTCCGGAATTTTTATATCGCTTTTAATACAAACAATTTAATTTAATTTGATCAAATAGTTTTTTGTTTTTTTTTAACGGCTAAAAACATTCAACTTCGTAAAGTCTGTCGCAGTTTCAAAAAAACTTCTCCCTTTTAAAAAACAAAAGTAAACAAACAAGAAAAACAACACTCATTATTAATAGAAGCAGCGGCGGTGAAAGAAAACACCTCTCACTTTCCCTCTAATAGATTTCAACACTCCTACTCCCTCTGTTTTCGTTACGTACGCGAGAAATCTTTAATTCATGTCATTATAAATAAATAATTTTATAAAATCAACCATAGTTTTTTTTTTTTTTTTAACGGCTAAAAACATTCAACTTCGTAAAGTCTGTCGCAGTTTCAAAAAAACTTCTCCCTTTAAAAAAACAAAAGTAAACAAACAAGAAAAACAACACTCATTATTAATAGAAGCAGCGGCGGTGAAAGAAAACACCTCTCACTTTCACTCTCATAGATTTCAACACTCCTACTCCCTCTGTTTTCGTTACGTACGCGAGAAATAGTTACGTGTATGTGTGAGAGAGAGAAAAAGGGAGCGATGTAAAACTGGATAGAGTTATCCCCCTTAACTAATGCAGACCTTTTTACTAGAGGGCGTTATTACAAAAAAAATTCTTTTTCTTCTTCCCATGTTTTTTAAAGTCGTCTGCTTACATTTCCAAACGGAAAGCTGAATCGGTAAATGCACACATTTCTATTACATTAAATAGTGTTTTCCTTTGTTGTTTTTAAACAGCAAATACTTGAATCATATGTTTTATACATATTAAATCCATTTTTTAAATCCAATATATTTTTTAAATCCAATATTTTAAATTCATCAGAAGTTTTTACACAAAAACGGAAAGCCGCATTGCTAAATGCACACGTTTCTATTACATTAAATAGTGTTTCCTTTTGTTGTTTTTTTAACAACAAATACTTGAATCATATGTTTTACACATATTACATCCATTTTTTAACACATTTAATATTTTAAATTTTTCAGAAGTTGTTACACAAAGCTGTAACAAATTATTTTACATTCTTTGTAGAACTTTACTAATATGTCACACAACCAAATAAAAAGTAAAAAACCCAAAATCAACGACGAAACCAATGTGGATCAGCAACAAGCTGGTCCCTCTGGCATGCCACAACTTACTGAAACTGAACAACAAAGACGAACTCGACTGATTCGTTCTAGAGAAACGTATAAACTTCAAAGAGCTTCTGAAACAAGTGAACAAAGAGAAATTCGCTTGAAAAAACAAAGGGAAAAATATTATAGATATCGAAATTTAGAAACGCCGCAGCGAAGAGAATACCGACTGAGCATGCAAAGAATGCGAACACAAGAGACAAGAAATAATGAAAAACAAAGAGGAGAGAAGAGAGACTGAACAGGCAGAGAATTAGAGCTGAGCAAAGACGAGCTAGCGAGACAGCACAACAAAGAGAAGAGAGACTGAGTAGCCAAAGAATAAGAGATGAACGAAACCGAGGTGACGAGAATGTTGTGGAAATAAACAACATACTTGCTTTGCGAAATAGTCAATATAATTTACAGCGCAGAGCAAACTTACAGGGAAATGTTGGAAATTTGAATAAGCTATGTTCTCATTGTAAAGCAAAACTTTTTGTTGGAGAAACTGCACATTTTTGTTGCATGAATGGCAAGGTTAGATTGCCAAAGTTGCACAAGTTGCCACATGAACTCTATTATTTGTATGCTGATCAAGGTGAAGAAGCTCGCCACTTCAGAAGACACCTGAGACAATATAATAGCCTGTTTCAAATGACATCTTTTGGTTGCAAAGAAATCAAGCCACAACACGGATGGAATCCATCTATAGTTATTCAAGGGCAGATTCATCACTATATTGGATCATTATTACCTGAGCCAGACAATCAAGCTCAGTTTATTCAGATATACTTTCTTGACAAAGAATATAGTATTGATGTTCGGATGAATATGTACCCGAACATTGAGTTACGTCGGAATATCATAGAAAATATTGAGTATATTCTAAGACGTGCTAATATCTATGTGACTGCATTTCAACAAACTAAGGACATGATATACAACATACCTAATGCAGTTATTGTTATAGATCCTACGAGGAAACCGATTAATGAGTATGAAAGGCGATACAATAATCAGATTTATATATATAAATTTATATATATAAATTAAATGAAAAAAGTTACATTTTATTTTCATTTTCTATTTAAAAAGCCATTATTAACATGTGGAGAGTGTTTTTTTTATTATTCTGTACTTTCAACTAACAATTTCATTTAAAAGATGATATATCAAAATTTGAATTTAACTATAATAAGGATTATGATACCTGTTCAGTGCATATTTACCTATAAGTATGACCAACCACTTATAATTCAGTAACTGTAATTTAAAAAAAAATAACAATTATAATAAACAGAACGACTCATAGAAATCTATCTATATTCTTTTTTCATTTTAATATACTTTCATAGAAATGCTTCTGTTATGTAAAAAAATCTATTTTCTTTATGCCACAAGTGTCACGCTCATACATGAATTCCATAGCTAATATAACGTACTGACCCAACGGGTCACGGGTGGTCTAGTATATATATATATATATATATATATTATTGTTGAGCACTAAGTTGAAGTTAAAAGTCGGTCACTTAAGATTACACGCGCAGATCATGATGTCATAATCAATAGATCACTATGACCCTCCTGTACATTTTAAAATAAATGTTTAAATTTCAACTGTATTTATCGCGGTTAACGGTGGCTGTGTGGGTTTGTTCCTTGTTAATAGAATCAGAGATGGCTTCGTTGCCTGGTTCAAATGTCTTGACCAGCGGTAATCGTGATACACTGCACTGATGATTCCCGAAAGGATGAAACACTAGTGTGTGTAGTTATTAAAAAAATAATATTGATAATTATATATATATATTGAAAAACAAATTCTTTTCACATCCCTACGTTTGAACGGACAAGGCGAGGAGGTGTCTAAGTATATATATATATATATAATTGTTATATATGGGCCATGGACTTGCAATCATCTGCAAAATATCTAGCTAATTAGCATATTCTTTTGAACATTCATTTTAATTAATTCCCATTTAGTTTTTTCGGTTTTCTTATGAGAGGATCATCTTTAGTTAACTATTACGTGCAATTATATTCATGAATATATTCTACATGATATATGCTTGCATAATATTTGCGTAAAAAAGTTATAGTAAATGCAAACCTCTTTCTATATATATTTATGTATGCGCATACATATTTTTTTAACAAATCTTGCCTACCAAACTCCTCTGTCAGTTTTTGGTCTGCAGACATGACCGTTAATATATAGGGTATTCGAACTCATGCGAAACTTTATATTTGGGTTTAAGCCTGGGAAAATCGGTGCAACAGTGTGAACATTTAAAAAAAAATGGAATTTTCTAGGTGAAGGTCGAACGACAGCATTATGAATATGCATACATAACGTAATAGCTATTGGTTTGATTCAGTTTTTAGTCGTGCAGAAAACATGTCTATATCTCAGGCATTTACGTAAAAGGAAAAGTAAATCGTAAGCTAAACGTTTTGGTTTCGATTCGCGGTAGCGCACGAGTCATTTTCTTTTTTAACTTTCTTAATCATTACTTAATCATATTGGGTCCAATATATATTATATAATAATAAATACGGAATCGGCATTAATCAAAATATAATATTTAAGCGTATTTTACGACCGGGCAATACCCGGCAATGCCGGGGGACCTGCTAGTATATAGATATAGTTTAAAAAAAAAAGAATACTTTTCTATAATACTTTGCTGATACAGCCATCGTCAAACAGAAAGTGACGAATGTTTAAATTAAGGCTAGACAATCGAAAAGGGGGGATGACTTTCAAAAATATCGGCGAAAAAAGCGACACCTCCTTGTAGAAAAGGGCCAAGTTGAGGGTGAAGGAATTAATCTTTTTAGTCGAGCTTAAAAACGATATCTATATCGTGAAAATCCGTCGCCCCTGTCAAACGTTTTAGGCATACATACATACATATGTGCATACATACACACATCCGTACATCTATACATACATACATACATACATACATATGTGCATGCATACACCCATATGTGCATAAATACATACATACATATTTACATATGTGCATATGTGCATACATGCATTTAAACAGACAGGTGAGATTTATATTATAGATTTCGCGCGGTTTGTTCATTAGAGAACTTCTGCAAAAGCCAAATCTTCTATATTGCTTATTATTTCATATATATATATATATATATATATATATATATATATATATATATATATGTGTGTGTGTGTGTGTGTGTGTGTGTGTGTGTGTATGTGCGTAAAGGAGAATTAAATATATATATATAAATATATATATATGTATATGTGTGTGTGAAGGAGAGTTAAATATATATATATAAATATATATATATATATATATATATATATATATATATATATATATATAGAGAGAGAGAGAGAGAGAGAGAGAGAGAGAGAAAGAGAGAGAGACAGAGAGAGAGGGGGTGGAGAAACTAGTTGGCCTCTATTGATAATCTATGCTTTACCATTGCAAATTCCGTTTTTATTCTTTATTGGCTTCGCTCACTTGTTCTTTGTCAATAACCTGTGTTGTATCTTCTGCCACCGACGCATCATCTGTGTTGGGTTTCACACCCACGCAATGGGAAGAAGAAGAAAAGCAATTGTGGTACATTGAATTTAATTGCGTTTCACGAGTTTTTCTTTATTCCTCCACGGCTTTTTTTTTTTAACTTTGATCATGACTTACGAAGAAAGTTTGCTGAATCGATCGATAAAAAGTTGTTCGGTCTCTAAAATGTACACGTATTATCATAAAAGTTTTATTATATATATATATATATATATATATATATATATATATATATATATATATATATATATATATATAGTCTTTGAAGTTTTTAACCTTTAAAACTATACAAAAAATTACTTTTTATCATTCGTTAAAAAAACATCTAGTCAGTAAGTCATTTAATCACCTGCAATCACTGCATCAACTCTCTCGAATTTACTATAATACCAATTTTTTTTTATATATATATTTAAAGGGATCATCAGTTGTTTACCATGAAACACTGTTTCGGGGATTTAAAAACAAAACAGTATATTACATCACGGCTCCCCAGCAGTGTTGATCAAACACCACCACTCTTAATCTTAGGAAGAAGACAAGTTACAAAATTTTTTATCCAATTTCCTATTCTTAATTGCAATTACTAACCTTTTCATAGTATAAAAATGAATTTCTTACCTGTGCGATTCATCAATTTCCACATTTAAAATGGATACATTTATCAGTCTTGTATTTATAAGATTTGGATTAATCAATTTAACTACTTATCACCCCCACTATGATTAGTAGTTTGTATATTTACATTCTTATTTATTTAAAATTAGATATATAAAGGTTAAAAATATTTTATTTTTACATATATACATTTTTTTTATATATATATAAATTTATTATATGTAATTATAAATACATTTTATACATTGCTAATATAGTTTTGGATTTCCTTTATTAATATAGTCTGGTTTATCTTAAACGATTCAAAAGCATCAGGATAACGAACAAATGCTTTATTTAACTGTTTAAATATTTTATTTTTATCCCCACCTTGTTTTATCATCCTTATTACTAAGCTAGAAACTGGTGGTATAAAATCTGCTAATTTTAAAGTAACGCGAGCTATTCTCAAAAACTCTGACATAATGGTTCCATAAAACACAAAAACAGGGCAGGTGCTATCCTTATGGGGCATAAGAGGAATGCGTTTCTTTTATCAAATATTTTATAAAGAAAAATCCCATCCTCAATTTTTATATCTAAACCCAGAAATGTGGCCTGTTGTCCTCTATGTTCACAATTCAATTTTAGTTCGTTTGGATATATAAGATGTTTATTTTTTTCGAATTCATCATTATCGTTTATGCATATAAGGTCATCTATAAATCTCCTACACCCATGAAAGTTATATGTTTTAGATATATCTGTTTTTAATAGTGATGCCATATATATATATACTCGAGTCTATGTAAATACAAATTTGCCCAAAATGGTGCAGGATCCAATCCCATTGGGATACCTATCGTTTGGAGTAATATTTTATTTCCTATTTGAAAATAGCATTCTTTAATAAGATGACTTACAAGTATTTTTAAAATACCTTTAGAAACACTAGTTTTGCTATTTTTATTTTTACACCAGAAAGCTTTAGAGTTTGAAAAGTCTATATATTTACCTTTTCCACCTTGAAAAGCTAAATCTACAGTTTCATTTAATTCTTTTATAAGTTTTTCGTGCGGAATTTTTGTATATAGCGTACTAAAATCATAAGTAGCTATAGATTTTGCTTTTATTCTGGAATTTATTTTATCTAATTTTTCTTTCACTGGTTTGGAATTATTTACTACCCAAAATAGATTTATATTACTATAGAATTTACTTTTCAGGTGAAAATTATTTATTTGATTTATAATTAATTTAAATATTTTAGATATATCTTTACTTAGAGGTTTAGTGATGCACGTCTTTGAACCTACAATAAATCTAGCACCAACTGGATTTTTATGCATTTTAGAGGGCAGGATTTAGCAAAATGCGTGATCGGATTTTGCGTGCAAAACTATTTAATAAAACTACAAGTAAGTCATAGATCTTACTTGATAACAAATAGAGGGAATAGGGCGAAGAAAAAGGTGATTTCACGTGAATGGATATATATATATATATATATATATATACTTTTTATTTGTTTTTACATAAGCAGTAATATGTTGCTACACAATCATGAGCATGTTTCGGTAAGCTAGTTACAGCTTATACGAAAGCAAAGTTTGCAATGAAAATATTAGGTCTTCTTCAGGGAGTTAATACCAGGAGGTTCCGCCAAATGAGTACTCTTGTATTAACCTCGTTGGACTTCATTGGTTACTTAACCTCGGGTAAACAATAACATCGGATTATATATATATATATATATATATATATATATATATATATACATATATATATATATATATATATATATATATATATATATATATATATATATATATATATATATATATATTAAGTCCCGCTCTTTCGGTAGGGCACTGTCGTAAGTAATCTCACCCGCTACTTAATTGGTTGAAAAATGCGACGCTCACTCTTTGTTTATAAACAAAGCGGTTAGACCACTGTAAAAGTGGCGAACGGATGTTTGTTTAAATAAACATTTGGCGAGATTATTTACTGGCGCCGCTCCCGTGGGTCGATGTAGAATCTTCAGCTTGGGAGAGGTGCTAGTCTAGCGGCACTGATGAGTTGTGATACAACGAAACAGGACTGCATGTCGATGACTACATATATATATATATATATATATATATATATATATATATATATATATATATATATATATATATATTGAGAGAGAGAGAGAAAGAAAGAGAGAGATAAAGAGAGAGAGAGAGCTAAGTGAGAATGCGTGTGAGGACAGTTCTGAACCTATATTCTCAACGAATATTTGATCTACAAACTTGAAATTTGGTATATAAGGTATTCAGACATGTGGAAGTATTTTTAATCGGTTTATATCCGGAGAAAATCACTACTAATGGGTCAAAATTGAAAAAAAATGGTAATTAGGAGGGGGAGGGTTCATCGGATTGTTATCTGCTTGTCAACTGTTTCATGAATGCGCATGTGTGAATCGTTCACATGACAGATTACTTGTGTTAAGAATAAGTAGGTTTGATAACACTTTTAAAGTCATGTCAAGCTGATCTATTAGTCATCGTACTTTATACACTGTCTTTAGGTTTTAGTTTCGATCTCAGCTCGAGTATTTTATTATTTACATGAAGTGGATTGTTTAGAAAAAACATAATACTCGTACGAACGTGCTCCTGCTATATCAAAGAACCTACTGCAAATTTTATATCGATAATCTTCATGCGTGTACAGTTATAATGGTTTTAATTTACATTTAAATTTTAGTAATCCATGGTCTTTATTTCTAGAAATGTGTTTCCAGTGTAGGATATTAGAATCCAGATTTGCTTGCTAGATTTGACTCATCACATCTAGCTTACGCCATTCTTAGCTATTTAACTCTATATTAAGTTTGGACTTGCACTTAAGAACCTTTATTTTTCCCGGACTGATTTTCTTACCTCAGCTACATTTAAGACGTGATAGCATCCCTGTACAGCATCCAGCCTTTTATTTAATATTTCTTCTTTAGAATTCACTATGTAGGAGGCTTCGGACAAACACAGATTGCACCTTTTTGATTTCCCAGGTTTATACTTTCTACTCCTATCTACTATTGATCATTTCAATTCAAAATCTTTTTTGTTTCTATGAAGTTCCCTGACCCAATCAAGTTGATTTTTGTACCATCCCCCTATCATTAACCCCTTCTCTATTAGTTTCCATCTCCGGTTCATTTTTGAAGGATACAACATTATTTCTGTATCTTTCTTTAAAGACGCCCGGGGGCTCCAAGATAATATTATTAATCTCACATTTTTACACTATTTCTGAGGTTAAGCATTTGCCACCAACGGACAATTGCCAGATATTTTGCAATTACATTTTCCCTCTGAAACTTCTTTTAAAACAATATATGAATACTCAATTATGAAATATGATAATTTTGTAGCTTACAGTTTAAGTCATCACTTTTTGGCTAAAATTTATTGGTATATGAACGATTACTGAATTATATAAACCCAATATAATTCGGAATACTACAAATAAGACTCTCTCTCTCTCTCTCTCTCTCTCTCTATATATATATATATATATATATAATGATTGCAACGTCTTGTCAAACGCGTGCCACTCCCTCAGACACTTAATGTCCATGAGCTGAAAAATGACGTTTTTTTTTTTTAGTCCTACTGGTGAATTCACACGCTCAAGCAGGCATGATACTGAAGACGGTCATTGAGATCAATTATTACATGCTTCCAGCATTTTAAGCCTACACGCGTCACAACTTTTCCATCGCCACAGGACCATTTTTATAGACAAGTGCCTGAGGGAGTATCTATACACAGATGATGTTACAGGGTCTTAGCTTTGTACGACAGCTAAGTCTCTCTCTCTCTCTCGGTTCAAAATGTTGAGATCCAGCAACAAGCAAGAGCAAGTAGACAGCAACAAGTAAAACTGCAGACCAGCTTTATGGTTTTTTAAATCAGAGATTTTATTCTAGAATGGTTGCCTTCACCACGGCTTACGGGAGCCCTCTCCACCCCAACACACACACACACACACATATATATATTTATATATATATATATATATATATATATATATATATATATATATGTATATATATATATATATAGAGAGAGAGAGAGAGAGAGAGAGAGAGAGAAAGAATAAAAAGGAACACATCGAGTTATGTGTTCATCAACATTTCGTATTTATTTCGAGAGGAAGTCTCGAAATAAAGACGAAACATTGATGAACACATAAGTCGGTGTGTTCCTTTTTATTTTCTCTATTTTGTCGGAATACAATTACCAGTATTCTCATATATATATATATATATATATATATATATATATATATATATATATATATATATATATATATATATATATATACAGGGTGTCCATAACGTCCGAATGAATTGTTCGAAAATTAAATCCTTTTTACATGTTATTTCTATTACAATCACAAATAAAAGTATGAATATTTTAAGTCCCACATGGACTTTATGGACACTCTGTATATATATATATATATATATATATATATATATATATATATATATATATATATATATGAATTTTAAGATGGATACAATCCGACGTTATGTGAAAAGGAAGCGGAAGACCGGAGGCTCAACGTTTCGCCCGTGTCTAGGAAAGATATGGAATTATTATTTTCAATTTCGTGAGTGTAATTGATTAAATCTACTTCATAAACACCTCAACAAAATAAAAATCGAATTACCTTTTCCAACTAACACATTAATAAACATTATAAACCTGTGTATTGATATGATGTATTTCACATTTAGTGGACTCTATTACAGGCAGAAGTTTGGATTGCCAATGGGTAGCCCCCTAAGTGGGGTCCTGGCGTGCCTGTTTCTAGAACTTACTGAAAACGGTCCCTTAAAATATAAATTACCTAAGGATGCATTGTATTACAGGTACATAGATGACATTCTACTATTTCTCCCCAAATCGTTGAATATTGATAATATCACTAACAAACTTAATAAAATAGAACCTACCATCAATTACCCTCACGAAACTGAAAATAATAATTCCATATCTTTCCTAGACATACAATTAATTAATAATAAAAATCAACTAAAATTTAACACACAACAGAAGACTTATTGTTCCCACTAACGATAAAAATAATAACATTTATAAAAACCTTAACGAAATCGGCTTTGAAATAGTACAGGAAACCTCCCTAACGATAAAACATTTAACTCGGAAATCTAAAACTAACAATAATAAACCATTAACACAAGCTGGAATTTATACCATACCGTGCCTTGATTGTAGCAATATATACGTAGGAGAGACGCAGCGAAACCTTGCTAAAAGATTATATTAGGCACCACCAAAACGGGGGGGGGGTAAGTACTTTTTGACGGACCGTCTTTTTAAAAATCTACCAAAAATCAGGTAATTATCCAATCAATGCGAATTTTTCAGCGATTATTAAGAGAAGAATGAACTTTATAACAGTGCACTTATTTTTTATAAACAATATTTATATATATTTTTTTCTTTTGCTTACAAAACCCCTCTTGTTTTGAGGGGGTTCCAAATATGCTTAAAATAATCATCTGAAACTGAACAAAACATATTATGTTATTGTAAGGGACGGGATTATAGATTAAAAAAAAACTTGTTTGCATACCTTATTTTGATGTTTGAATATCAAAACTTCGATTCTGTTTAATTACCCGCTTTTGAGTTTTGAAGTGTGAAATTCCGTGAATATATTAAGTAAAATCATCAATTTAAGTTAAGCAAAACAAATTTTTTTTTTTTATATTTATACGAAAAAAGCCATTTTAAAATCTTTGATAAATAAATTAACAATTTCTTTTTAGCGAGTCGAATAATGCATAACCGTTATTAAACAGAGCATGCTTTGAAGAATCGATACAAAAAAAATCAATAAATATTGTGCCCTTTGCGTTAAAAATATCATTATTTTTTCGATCAAGTTTGGAAACGTTTGCCGCCTTTCGACTACGGTGGACCAAACGCGCTGAAATAATTTTTTTTATTCTGCTTTAAATTGCTCCCCTCCCCATTTTGGCGATCCTGGCCCCCACACACATACATATTAAAAACCAAACTCATACAAATGCTCAGCCAGCTGGTATACGTTTTTTGTACAAAACAAAAAACGCCAATTGTTAACTTTGGGGGGAAATTTAACATTTAAAATTTAATTAAAAATAGTAGAAAAAGTTTTACATTATTCTGTTTTCTATATGATAAAATTCAGGGTTTTATCTTTCTGGAAAAAAAAGTTACTCATAAATAATGGATTTTAATAAATGTAATTTCGTTTTAAAAAAACAACAACAATTTGATTTTTCGGCCATTTTTGGCGGTGCCTAGATTATATGAACACAAAAGAGACATAAAGCATAACAATACACTAAATGCTCTTTTCGGTCACATAATGGAAAAGGACCATCATTTCGATTTCGAAAATGCGACCATCCTAAAGCATATACATAGTAGGTAAACACGCCGTCTGTTGTAATCTGCACTTATCTCTAACTCTACTTACACTATCAAACAGATTTTTTAACATTTCTTTCCACTTATATAAAATAATATTGCACGAAAATAATCTAGACACTGGTTAATAAATATATGTTTTTTTTGTATAATTGTTTTATTTGCATACACTTCCCCAGTATATATAAAACTAAAAACATCGACCCTCTCGTCAGTGACCACACCTCTTGAAAAAGCCCGCATAATTCGGGCGAAACGTCGAGCCTCCGGTCTTCAGCTTCCTTTTCAAATTATATATATATATATATATATATATATATATATATATATATATATATATGTGTGTGTGTGTGTGTGTGTGTGTGTGTGTGTGTGTGTGTATGTGTGTGTATTGCATACGTGTGTGTGTGTGTGCGTGCGTACGTGTGTGTGTAGATACACGTGTACATAAAGGAGCTAATCTCTCCCTTAAGGAGTCCTGAACTGAAATCATAACACGTTGGATTATAAAAACTTTGCGATTTTATGGCCAGATTCATAAGGGGATTACCTATTAACGTCAATTCATCCCATTTTATTGCTAGTTTGGGACCAATATCCTAAGCGTCTTGCAAATGCAAGCAACATTTTATGCGAAGTAAAATTCCAATATCGTCTAATTCACTCGACGATATGTTCAAGATGTCGATAGATTTATCCGGGTGACGTGAAAAGAAATACACTCGAAATTGAATATAACATGATTATATATTGAGTAATCTATTTCATTCGATATATACCGGCCATATTTCTCAGCATTAAAAGTTTCATAAGTGGATACTACTCCCGGTATATGCACGAGCAATAGCTTAGGCTGATAACACACAAATTTGAAGGTTTTGCGTATATTGGGGTTTGGCAGTGGCGTAGCAACTATTTTTGCCATCCGGGGCGGTCGTAAGATTTACCTCTCTTCTTGCTGGCCGTAAATAATCCGTTGACCTTCAAAATTTCAGAAAGTCATCAAAATATTTATTTTCATGTGATTCATTACAATTATCTAAAAATCCGTTTAAACAACAGTTTTCCACACATAAAACACAAAAACATATTACAGCCTAACAGAACTCATTTTGGTACAAAATTTTAAATTTTTGTTAGGTTATTTTTTTTTCTATTTTTCCCCTTCAAAATGCCACCTGGAACGAACCAAGGCCCCCCCCCCTTCACTACGACACATATTGCAATTTAAACTCCTGATGAGACTAAATGTTTTTAGCGAAAAATCAACGGTGAGGCGTTGTTGCTATAACACTAAATGATCCTCCAAGGTAATCAGAGATGGAAAGTGTTGGAAATCTGAGGAGACTTGTTGGCAGCCAGACCAAGCGAACATTACTTGTTATTGGTAGTGAGCAATCACTAACAATGATTTGTATAAAACTTCAAGTGAGTTAAAAATATAAATCTATTTCGTGCGCAAATTTTCTTTTATATCATAGTAAATAGTTTGATAGATAGATGTATGTATATATATATATATATATATATATATATATATACGTGTGTGTGTGTGAGCGCGCGCACGAGTGTGTGTGAGCGCGCACACGAGTGTGTGTGTGTGTGTGTGTGTGTGTATGTGTGTGTGTGCGTGTGTGTGCACGCGCGTGTGTGTTTGTTTAAGATGTTTCACCGCTATTGAATGCCAAAGTCGTAAACCTCGGGTGGCTCTGTTGATCGGGTGGCTAGTATTAAATTAGACGCGATTCGAGTCCTTCCAAGACATTTCAATATATTTGTAAAGACGGGTAGGTTCCACCCCTTTATAATTACAACCGGTATCTTCATTCACTAAACTTAATAACTTGCAAGATTTAAGGTTCGTAATTACGGGTATAGCACGCATGTCGAAATTAATTCTTTGAAATTTATCGTTTTTCTTTGTAATTTCAGAATTGCTTCCAAATAAAAAATAAAAAAATAGCGTAAAATACAAAAGTTAAAAACAAAAAAGAACAGGTACTTTGTGACATGTTACCAAGTGCTTTAATATCAGTCGTTGTTCAAGTTTAAAAAATAAATACAGTGTTTTCCTTTAAGAAAAAGGGTAAAAAAAAAAACAAACGAGAATCCCTTTTAGCGATAAAAATACGATTTCAAACTTTAACCTGACTGGATGGATAGATTTTCTTTTCTTTACTTGGCGGGCACCGCTTATACAGGCCCGGGGGTCACTCTAGATTAGGTTTGATGAGTGTTAGGTAAGCAGTCAGACAACACACTGATGATCAGTAATGGTGGAACTAAGGTAAGTTTGAATCATGCAAGAAGACGACCTAACAAAACTTCTTTACATTAGATTTGAAAACGGCCATATTATAGTCAGCTGGGGAGCAGCATCACGGTATCGTGTTCCACAGACGGACTGTTCTAGGTTAGAAAATTTGATCACGTAATTTTCATTTAGTTTTAGGCAGAGATAGAAAAAGAAGGAACTTGTTGTTGTAGATAGGCAAGTGTTTGTTGTGAATGTTTACGAGGCCATAGATTGAAGCTCAGTCGAGCACCTACCACTGAGCAGATAGACCAGCAACTAGAATTAGTAGACGGTTTGTACTCTGTTAAGACAGGAAAGGATACTCCTCCCAGATGGGGCACAGTACTCCATCTTAGAATGTATTTGACTTGTGTAGAGTAATGCGTCGGGGGTGATATACTTTATGGAGCGGTAGAATGATCCAACCATATTTCCAACAGCATTGGCGATAGATATGATGTAAGTTTTTCATTTCAGGTCAAGAGTAAAGAGTAGTCTCAGAAGTTTCGGCAAAGCAAGATGCTTTTTCAAGATGAAAGCCGTACATTTCAATTGGGACCAACGGACCATTAGAGCGTTAGTGGTTCAATTGTGTGCGCATAATACGAAATATTATTTCACACTTGAGCATAACCTTTTTTTTTATTTATTAGATGGGGGTTGCTTATTCGTATGATTTGGATTCATCGAATTACTATTCTCATCTTGAGTGTGATTTTCACACTGCTTCAGTCGATGTAACCTTCGATCTTCTTCAGGTGTATCTTGTCGAACTCGGAATCTTTCTTTCGAACTCGGGAATTTAGACGAAATTTCGAACGGAGCCCTTTATTTACTTCACGGGGGTAGAATGTTCTCGTTCCGTCAGTCATGGCTTGATAATTCAGCATGATAGACCAAGGAAAACAAAAATGCTATTTCCAAATTAATCGTGACAGAAAACGACTGACGGAGTATTTGAAAGATATGTGTGGATCATCTAAAAATTGAACAAAAAAACCGTGACATATTGCTTGATCTGTTGAATTTGGCTTAGATTTGCTAAATCAGGAAAAATTGAAATTTCAAAACCAGTTTAATATAAATTTGAAAAAAAATCCTGAAATTAGCCACTTTCTGCTCCTCCGTCTCTCCCCCCCCTCTCTCTCTCTCTCTCTCTCTCTCTCTCTCTCTCTCTCCTATCTGGTTATATATTAAATTGTTGTATTGTTATCATAAAAGGGGTAACGTTGTATGATCGTCTAAATGTTGCTGTCTATTTGTGATATATTCATATCTAATTGTTCATATGCTTTTGTGTGTGTGTGATACATTTATTTTGGACCTTAACTTCATGCATCGTTGATCTTGTCCACCTTGAATTCATCTTGTTCTTGAAGGGGAGACTGGAAACCTGTTTTGGACGAATATTCATTCATTCCAAGACGATGATTGGTTTTATATAGTTTTTATTCACCTTCCAGGTATCCATCGCAGAAGAATGGAAAGTAAATGTCTTTGCTTGCGTGGTTAATTCAAAATCTTATTTTCACACACGTCAGCGCCCCCCTCGCCCGTGAAGGGGAGAGAGGACCTGTTAAGCCGTCTTTTCTTCTCTACGTCCAAACCCAAACTCACTGACTCTAGCTAATCTGATCACGTGACTCACACGCATATCCGATCAGCTGACCCTCACTTCCTGTAAAACGTGTCTACAATATAATTTACCATATTTATTTCTTATGTTCGACCTATTTCCTAACAAAATAATATAATTACACCTTTTCTTACGTGGGAGTCGTCGATTATCAAGGCCTGCAAGCCACGCAAGGATAAGGATTAATGAGTGTACGAAAATCACTAAAACAACAGCGTATTAATAGTTACTAGTGGGACCCATGAAAATTCCACAGTAGACTCTTTCATATGTAATATATTGATGTTGGCATTCTGTAGATGTTCAACGTGAGTGGAGACGGCCTGATAGTATTGTAGCTGTTTTGTTAAAACTGCAAAATTATTTACCTAAGCAAGTAGCCCGGTCGTAAAATACACTTTAATATATCTTAATTTATGATAAATTATGCAAATTTCGTATATATTATTATAGAGTCAATTTTCTATTGGTTCTTATATATTACTAGCGGGGGGGGGTACCCGGCGTGGCCTGAGAGGAGTGATCAAAACAACCCTGTTTTAAATAAACACTTTGGCCGGGTGTTTGGAGGTGTAAAAGAAAAAAAGTTTTAGTAGGAAAGTAGGCTTGAACCCCGAACCTTTTGTTACAGAATGGATTGAGAGAGAGAGAGAGAGAGAGAGAGAGAGAGAGAGAGAGAGAGAGAGAGAGAGAGAGAGAGAGGTGAGTAAACGTGGAGTGTAGACAGGTTTACCAGAACCGAGGGTCAGCTGACCAGATTACGTATGAGTGACGTGGTCAGGTTGGCTAGATCTGTGAGACTGGATTTGGGCTTTGAAGAAGACGGACGGCTTAATAGCTGTTCCCTCCCCTTCACTGGTGGTGGGGGACGCTGACGTGTTCAAAGCAAGCAAGATTCACTTCCATATTCTGTGTCGACATCTGGAAGGTAAATAAAAAACTATAAAACCAATTCATCGTCTTGGAGTGATAAATCTTCGTCTAACAGGTACCAGTCTCCCTCCAAGAGAAGATGAATTCCAGATGGATCAACATCGACGACACATGAAGTAAGGTATGTCGAAGAAAATGCATGTAACACACACACACAAAAGCATATGAACAATTAGATATGAACACACACAACCGCATATGAAACTAGACGATCATACGCACACGGAATTCTTTTATGACACGCATAATCTCCTTTCATTCTAATAATAATCATTCCATGACAACAAATACAATTATGGTCCTTCCCTTTTATTTTATTTTCGAAACGTCAATTTGGTGCCCCTCTATGATAACCCTAGTGATAACTTCAATGTAACACGTGGAAACGAAATGGAACAAAAAAAAAACACTGGGACCTAACCATCTCGGCCACGAGAGAAGAGGGATGAAAAGCGTCTTAATTTAACGTTTATAACATGAAATTAACATTAAAATGAAACTGACAGGTGCGAGAAACTTAAGTCGCGTGATGTTTGACCTTGAACCCAGATCGGATCTGCGTGTGAGTTACGTGAGCCAGTTTTCGCTTGTTTTATACTGAAAAGCAAAAGAAACACGCGGCGATCGAAATACCTGGAAAAAATAGCGCGTGAAAGTCGGGCAAATTAAATACACACGCGACCCCCGTTCTTAAGTTGTAGATATTATCATTTAGACGTGATATAAAAAGTTTTAAGAAGAAGCGAGCCGAGCGAGAAGGCCGGCAAAAAAGCCTTTTGTAGACATACACAAAAAGCGAACATACACACATTTTCGCTTTTATATATATATAGATAAAGTTGTGATATAAAAAAAAATATATACATATATATCCATGGGACTTGGGTGCATCAACTTGAATCGAAACCAAAACTTATGAAAAGTATATATATATATATATATATATATATATATATATATATATATATATATATATATATAACTTATGTTCTTTCGAAATTGAAACCAAAACTTGTGAAGAATTCTTGGTAAAATTATTTATTACAAGAAATAGTAGGTCATAACTATGAAACAACAGTCACCAGGATGTAAGCGTGACACAGAAAATAACACACACGTTATCGTATTAATATATAGATTAGTGGAAATGGGATAGAAATGAAATATTTGGTCAGATTAAGAAGAGCTTGTTTACATTGAACTTGAAGATAACCATATTGTAGTCAGCTGGAAAGCAAGTCAGCGGAACAGAGTTCCAAAGGTGGACAGTTCTAGGATAAAAATTTTGTTTAATGAATTTGGGTTTAGATTTAGGTACGGAGAAGGAGTCGGAGAAACTGTTGATAGTGGTTGTAGTTAGACGAGTGCTTTTGACAGCTTTACATTACTAAAGATTAAGTTCAGTCGAGCACTTGCCACGAAAATAACGATAGAGCAGAGACAGGCTCGCAGCGTCTCTTCTGTTGGAAAGAGGTTGCATGGAAGAAAATGAGCATCAACTATTAGGTTTCGAAGCCGGCTTAATACTCTGATGACATTCGCTTTTGTTTATAATAAATTTTGTTACGAATTATTTTAGATAATGCTTCAGCATCCCTATATTTTTAAAAAATATATGATGTACGTACCCGTAACAAAACAAAAATACCATAACAAATTTAGAAGACTGAACCCATTGCAGTGTAACCGTGTGTATCAATCCCCCAAAGAGCCTTGCATTAAAGTAGTCGGTCCGAACAATCGATATGTATATATAGATTTTAATAGAGTAGCGTAAAATTAAGAAAAAGTTGTCAGTAGAAAAAAAAATGGGAGAATTACATTCCAAAAATATGTATTCAAATTTTCCTTAAAATCTTAACAAACAAACTCATAAATTAAAGATAATATGCAATTAATATATATATATATATATATATATATATATATATATATATATATATATATATATACTAAAAACCACGTAAATTGATCAAGTAGTTTTATTTCAAAATAACAAAATCAAATTTTGTAGAGAAATAAACAGCGACTATATCGCTGTGCTATTTTGAAGACGTGGGAAATGATTCCAAAATAATTCAAATTTGCGATATTTTAGAAAGCCATTCTTAACATGGATACATTCGAAAACAACCGCGATTCGCTGAAAAATGGTTTTATTTATATAGGTACGCGCAAAATGAATAGTTGATGTGCAAAATGTATGAATATTTTGATCCATCCTTTTACTTAAAAATTTACCAAAAATCAGGAAATTAACCAATTTTAATGAAATTTTCAGCATTTATCAAATAATGATCCTGAAATTTAATGATCATTTTATTGGAAATGTATTAGTTTGTTATAACAAGAAACACCTTTACTAAAGTTATGGTTTTCAGTAGTAAAAAAGTGAACGAATTTATTTTTGCTTTTTTATGAAAATAAAGCATCGTTAATTGTAACAATAAAAAAGAAAAAAAAATTTTCAGGAGCATTACAAAAAGTCCGTATTAATGAATTCGATATAACTCAAAGAAAAATTATTTCTCGAACTACCGACATTATCATTGAATTAAGCATTGTTTATTTAATATTTTCACACTAAAAAATATAATTGCAAAAATATTTCTACTTTTTTTTTAGATTACATTTTTTGCGTAAATTTAAAATGTAAGATTCTCTCTCCTCTGATCTCGAGCGCGTGGTTCAGTGGGGGAAGATGTGGCTGGTTACCTTTAATGCATCCAAAACCAAACTCCTATCCTTACATCATCAACGCTCTGATCCCCAGCTGGCATCAATTGTGATGGATGGCTCTCGTCTGGGTGAGGCTCCGTGTTTGACAAGCTTCTGGGTTTGACCTTTACTCCTGATCTGAAATGGAACACGTACATCAAGTCTGTTGCCAAGGTCGCTGGAAAGATGGTGGGATCCTTCTACCGCTCCAGAAGATATCTCACTACTGATGGAATTCTCTATCTATATAAAAGCCAAGTACGTCCAAGGATGGAATACTGTTGCCATATCTGGGCAGGAGCTGCTAAAAACAGCCTATGCTGCCTTGACAGAGTACAAAATAGACTTTGTGGCTTAGTGGGAGATGCACTTTTCTCTACCCTGCAACCTCTCTTCCACAGAAGAGACGTTGCGAGCCTGTCCTTGTTTTATCGTTATTTCCATGGCAGATGTTCGTCTGAACTCCAATCTCTGGTCCCCCCTCGCCAATCTTTCACGAGAAACACCCGTCTAGCTGAATCCACTGTGAAAAATTTCCCCCACTCTATATCTGTGCCTAAATCAAAACGCGGATTTCATGAACAAAGCTTCTTTCTTAGAACTGCACGCCTGTGGAACTCTGTTCCGTCTGCCTGCTTCCCTCCGGACTACAATTTGGACGTCTTCAAGTCCAATGTTAACAAATTCCTAATGAACCGCCCCCTTAAGTAAACACTTCAGCAAATCTCTTCACTAACTTTATGTACTTGCAATAACCCTTATCCCTGAGTGACTTCCGGGCCTTGATAATTGGTGATCACTGTGCAAAAAAAAAAAAAAAAAAAGATTTCCTCGCTTGAATGGACGTGTACCTTTCAATGTAACACATTTTTTTTATAATCTTGAAAAGTAAAATTTAAAAAAATAATTTAAAAGCAAGAACAGAAAAAATAATTAAATTAAAAAATGGTAACAGTTATACAAACGTTCACGATAGGAATGTACGGATGCACGGCTGGAAAAACAGAATACCAGCACTCTCTACCTCCCTCCTGGCGTTTTCAGATAGCCTTTTGATTTTCTAATATTTTTCCTTCCGTGGAACGCATTCTTAAACGACTTCATTTGTTTTTGTTTGCGTGAAACCAGAAACTCCCGGGTTTGGGTGCTAATTAAGCTATTTTCTTTTTTTTGTATAAACAAGATATTTTTTTTTTAATTCAATATCTTAGCAATTAACTAATTATCTTTGAAATAGACTGAGAAATCTAATATTTATCTTCCAAGGGATTTCTACAATGAATTTATTTAACTAAAAAATTCAGCACATCTTGTCAGTTTCCGAATGTCGACAGGAAAACATTTTTCATTCGGGAAAGTTTCTCTCGGCTTTAATCGTTCAAATACAATCAAAACGTAGAAATTTTGTACAAAATTTTATTTAATTGTGCTTTTTTCAAAGATCTTCAACAAACACTCTATTTTATTATTCTTTTTCTGTTGTTATTGTTGTTGTTGTTGTTGTTGTTGTTGTTGTTAATAGAGGGAGAAAGGGGGATAAAAGGGAAGAGGAAGGGCGATATGAAATGAGAGGTGGAAGCAAAAGAATCAAATGAGAGAGAGGTGTATAAAGGGTGCCCGGAAAACTCGTCCCGGGAAAACTCGTCTCCGGAAAACTCGTCTCCGGAAAACTCGTACCCGGAAAACTCGACCCCGGAAAACTCGTCCCCTTTCGCTATGTAGGAAAACTGGTTCCTTATTGAATTAATATCGATTGAAAACACATTTTATGATCGTTCTTGAAGGAGATATTGTTTTTTTAAAATAGACTATAGCCCCCCCCCCATAATATTTTTTAAAAATAGTTTTACTTGTTTAATGTTTTTTTTTTTTTAAATAAAATCGATTTTCTAAGTGTCCGTTTTCTACCTAATTGGTTAAGTTCTTAGTGGTTTCACTTATTTTAAAGCGTTTATTATGTTCATAAACGAGACCGCAGTTTTCCGGGGTCGAGTTTTCCGGGGTCGAGTTTTCCGGAGACGAGTTTTCTGGAGACGAGTTTTCCCGGGACGAGTTTTCCTAAATTCGTATAAAGACACGAGATATAGGTCACGTGATTCGTTTATTGAAAATTGCAGTTAATTAGAACAATAAAAATTAAAGTTTTTCAAACATAACTCAACAATTTTAGCATATAATTTCTTTAATTAAAATATATGAAATGATTAAAGGGAAAACTTTAGCTTTATACTATGATATATATATATATATATATATATATATATATATATATATATATATAAGAGCAACTAGTTAATAAAACATGTTAAAAACACTTGGAAAAAGAGTTAAAAACATATTTAATTTGAAAAGGAAACACAAAATAAATGGATAGTCCTTAATCCGCGGAGTTTCAAAGAAACACTTTCCTTCTCATCAGAATGTAGGAATTAGTAAAATGCGGGATCGGATTTGCTCTTATTATAAGCTCTATCTCCTATTTCGTTTCATCGAGCTTTTACATCTGGTTGAGATTACTTTATAAATATTAATTTTTTAACATTTATAATATACTTTAGTTTTACCATCTTGGATCATTTTGGTAAATTTAATTGTATTTTTTTTTATTTCATATATATATATATATATATATATATATATATATATATATATATATATATATATATATATATATACTCGGGTTTTTATATTCAAAAGTAATGGACTAATGAATTCAACGAGGTTGTTAGATAGTGCTCAATAAAAAGAGCTGATAATACTTGTTTATTGTTATAAACAAGTATATATATATATATATATATACATATATATATATATATATATATATATATATATATATATATATATATATATATATATATTTACCCATGTCTGCTGTCCTTGGTAGAAGGGAAACTAAAACTTGCTAATATGATTTCAAATGATCTGGAATAACAACAAGGGAGACTTGATTCCAAACTTTTATGATAATATTTTCAATTTCTTTATATTATTCTTGCTTATATTTATATCAGATACATATCATATAAGTCGTAGGAATTTCGAGATTTGTATCTGGGGGCGCGTTTAACTCACGGGAGGGGTATGCACTTCCGAATTAAAACGAAAACTAACGGTAAACTACCGTCTTCAATTGTCTTCCAGAGATTACCATGGTTCTACAATTTGGAGAGTTGTGATAACCGACACTGTTAAACACAGAAGGTCCGATGCATGTATGTATGGGATTGGATTGAGAATTACTTTACTCAAGATTCCTTCTAATAAAGTTTATTTAAAAATTTAGTTTTGAACCGATTCCTAATTAACTACTGATTTTCTATATCGTTCTCATTTTTGGGACATAGACCTACGTTTATATATATATATATATATATATATATATATATATATATATATATATATATATATATATATATATATTTATATTCATATATATATATATATATATATATAGATATATATTTGAGGTGGTTGTTATTTTTCAGAGGAAAGGTAATCAGTGACGTATAACGATGTTAATACAAGAGTGCTCAATACCGAAGTAGGATGAGATATTATAGTTTTTACATAAGCAGTAATGTATTGCTATACAGTCATAGCAGACCGAAACATGCTCATGATTGTATAGGAATACATTTCTGCTTATGCAAAGCAAATAATATATATGCATATATATAAATATATATATAAATATATATATACACATATATATATATACACACACACATATATATATATATATATATATATATATATATATATATATATATATATTAATCATATATATTAACAAGGAAAAGATTAAATACAACAATTATGCTCCGCCTGCAGGCCGCCTTAAATCTGTAATCACACATAATATGACTCGTAAGAAACCAGTTCAAATAACAAGATCTGCCACTATCAATAACAATAAACCAGTCTACATTACCAATCCAACCAAAATACTAATCGTAATACCTCTAACCCACCCAGTCGCATCAGAAGAAAGAAAAATATTTGGTTTAATCCTCCATTTAGCCTAAATGTCAAAACTAATATACCTAAGGAATTCTTCAACATTGTACCAAACTCTTTCAAATACCCACACATATATAGTTCTATTTTTAATAAAAACTCAATCAGGATTTCTTATTCAACAATGCCTAATTTAGCACAAAGAATCTTAACATCTAATAACATAAAAATTAAATCAGCCCCAAAATTCCCTTTTCCAATTAAACCCAAAACTAACTGTAATTGTAATAACAAACATCTTTGCCCACTCAACAATGATTGCATCCATAAAAATGTTATATATTTTTGCACTATTACTGAGCTCACAGGCAATCCTCCCATAACAGACACTAATATTTCGTCTTCAAGTTATTCTTCTTCCCATCCTCCATCTGATATAGTTACTAATCCAATACACCACTCGAGCAGCCCCTCCATCTACAATCATACAACTAGTAATAATGATAATAATAATAATAATGATATTAATAATAATAATAATATTTCTCCTAACAGCCATTCTAACACTAACAACAGTCATTATCCCCTCCAAAATAGTCCTCATACAGACATTGTCCCACCATTTGTTGAACACTATGAACATAATTCAAACTATTTAACTAATGCAAATCAGAAAATTAATATTAATGCCAGACCTCGAGCTTTTAATAAAGTACATACATATATTGGCGCTACTTCAACATTAATTAAGAAAAGAATATCAAACCACATTTCTTCTTTTAACAACCATAATTCTAATAATAACCAAGTAACTTCTCTAACCACTTTAATTTAAAAACTTAACTCTAACAATACCCCCTTCTCAATCAAATGGACTATCATAAAAAAGTTAAGTCTTATTCTCCAGGCTCTTAGTCATATCGCCTCTGCACAACCGAAGCTATAACTATAATTACTTCCCCTCAAAGTAACAATATAATAAATTCTAAAAATGAACTGATCTCTTTCTGTAAACATAAGTCCAAATTTAATTATGGCAATTTTAAAATTACATAGTTATTACTTTTACCGTTTATATAGATATAAAAAAAATGTCTTTAACTTTATCGTTTTTGTACTTACTTCTTAATACTTTATAATTTAATAATCCTTTATTTTAATTCTTTATCTCTTCTTTGCATGGCCGGTAATTTATCTGCATTTTCTGCTTTATTCTTTAAACTTTCATATCTATCTAATATATCAATCTACCCACACTTTCATATCTTGTATGTATATTTACTTATATTTTACTATATGCATTTACTTACTATTTTTCTTGCTTTTTCCTGAATTTGCAGATACCGGCCATCCTCTTCCCTTAAATAACTGTTATTTTATTATTTTTTTATTTTATATTTTATATTTTATATATCATTTTTTATTTTTTATTTCTTATTTATTTATTTATTCTTTATTTATTATTTATTTTCTATTTATTTATTAATTTATTTATTTATTTTCCATTTAGTGTCTTCTAACAACTCTTGCTGACATTTTTTAAGTGATGACCTGTACATTTCAGTTGATCTATATTATTTTGCCCTATATATTTTTTCGCGCCTTCAACATTTCCTGCCTGGGTCATTTTGACATTTGTTTCCTTTTATTTTATATTTATATTACATTTTTTTCTCTCTCTTCTTTTTCTTCCCTGATCGTTCTTATTTATATTTATGTCTCGGAAGTAGAGTGAAAAGCATATCTTATTTTTCTTTTATTAATATTATTGGGATCTTTTCCTTTTTTCCTTGTACACATTTTTGTGAATTATTCCATGGATTTCTGCCTTTGGATTATTATGGACCATCTTCTTCCAATTACGGGATTTCCTTGGATTTTACTTGTGCAAATGGAAATTCTTTTAACTTTCTTGAAGTTTTACATTTGGATTTTACCGTCACTGGATTTTTTTATCTTCCACCAGACTATCCATTCATGTGTAATCAACTTTTTCTTTACCATATTTCCTCTGCGTCACTTTTTTTTTGTTTTCAAGTAAGATCTTTGACTTACTTGTTGTTTCATCAAATACTTTTGCATGCAAAATCCGATCCCGCATTTTGCTAATTGCTACCCTCTGATGAGAAGGAAAGTATTTCTTCGAAACTTCGCTGATTAAGGACTATCCACTTATTAAGTGTTTCCTTTTCAGATTAAATATGTTTTTAACTCATTTCAAAGTGTTTTAAGCATGTTTTATTAACTGTTTAATTGTATATATATATATATATATATATATATATATATATATATATATATATATATATATATATATATATATTAGTTGTATACTATCTTTAATGTATTAGTTTTTTTTTAATAAGATTTTATGTTTATCTACTGACCACCTTTTCTTAATTTTACGCTACTCCATTAAAATCTATTAAAATCTATTAAAATCTATTAAAATCTATTTAACTCTATTAAAATCTATTTTAGATATGCTCATACATATCCATTGTTTGGACCGACTAGGATCCTTTTCATTGTCGTATGAACTAGATTTTTATTAAGGAATACCTTAGCAAAAATGTATTGCTTTAAAGTTTATTTTAGAATCAACCTTTTTCGGAATATTGTCATCTCACTCAATTGACTTTCCTAAAGATTTTGGTTGGACTAATTTTTAAAAAATATTTTCTATCTTTTTATCGAATTAATTTTTCTTTTTTTTTCTCTTTCCCTATTGTATTGTTTGTTTATTATTTTTATTTATACTTTGACTATCTTTTTTATTTATATTTTTATTTATATTTATTTATTCATATTTTTAATTTATATTTTTTATTTATGTTTTTATTTGTATTTTTTATTTAAATTTTTATTTGTATTTATTTATATTTTATTTCACTTTTTTATTTCTCTTTTTATTTCTATTTATTTATTTCTATTTTAATTTCTCTTTTTATTTATATTTCTATTTCTCTTTTTTATTTATATTTATATTTCTTTTTTATTTATTTATGTTTTTATTTCTCTTTTTATTTATATTTTTATTTGTATTTTTTATTTATATTTTTATTTGTATTTTATTATATGTTTATTATTTTTATTTATATTTGTTTCTCTTTTTTATTTATATTTTTATCTATATTTATATATTCATATTTTTATTTCTTTTTATTTATTTATATTTTTATTTCTCTTTTTTATTTGTATTTTTATTTCTATTTATTTATTTATGTTTATATTTCTCTTTTTTATTTCTCTTTTTCTTTGTATTTTTATTTACATTTTTATTTGTATTTTTATTTACATTTTTATTTGTATTTTTTTTACATTTTTATTTGTATATTTTTTACATTTTTATTTGTATTTTATTTACATTTTTATTTTTATTTTTATTTACATTTTTATTTGTATTTTTATTTACATTTTTATTTTTTTTTATTTACATTTTTATTTGCATTTTTTTTTACATTTTTATTTGTATTTTATATACATTTTTATTTGTATTTTTATTTACATTTTTATTTGTATTTTTATTTACATTTTTATTTGTATTTTTTTACATTTTTATTTGTATTTTTATTTACATTTTTATTTGTATTTTATTTACATTTTTATTTGTATTTTTATTTACATTTTTATTTGTATTTTTATTTACATTTTTATTTGTATTTTTTTACATTTTTATTTGTATATTTATTTACATTTGTATTTGTATTTTATTTACATTTTTATTTGTATTTTTATTTACATTTTTATTTGTATTTTATTATATATTTATTTATACTTTGTTTCTCATTTGTTATATTTTTATTTTTATTTTTTATTTATATTTTTATTTGTATTTTTATTTATAGTTTTATTTCTATTTTAATTTCTCTTTTTATTTATATTTTTTATGTATATTTTTATTTGTATTTTTTATTCGTATACTTATTTGTATTTTATTATAGGTTTAGTATTTTTATTTATACTTTGTTTCTCTTTTTTATTGATAAAATTATGTTCCTTTTGTTTATAATCTTATTTCTCTTTTTATTTCTCTTTTTATTTCTCTTTTTTGTTTATATTTTTATTTGTATTTTTATTTATATTTCATTTGTATTTTTAATTCATATATTTATTTCTCTTTTTTGTTTATATTTTTATTTGTATTTTTATGTATATTCATTTGTATTTTTAATTCATATATTTATTTCTCTTTTTTGTTTATATTTTTATTTGTATTTTTATTTATATTTCATTTGTATTTTTAATTCATATATTTATTTCTCTTTTTTGTTTATATTTTTATTTGTATTTTTATTTATATTTCATTTGTATTTTTTATTCATATATTTATTCCTCTTTTTTAATTATGCGTTTATTTCTATTTTTATTTATTTTTTATTTCTCCTTTTATTTATTATTTTATTTCTATATTTTGCTTTTTATTTGTTTTTTCTTATTTATATTTTTTCTCTTTATCTTTTCATACCATTTTATTTATGTTTTAATTTCCTTTCTTCATTTATATATTTATTCCTCTTTTTTATTTT
>NC_136513.1:54383928-54471428 GCF_053919585.1 Euprymna scolopes
AATATTATATTATACTAAATAATCAACGCGACAATAAAACGTATTGTTTTACTGTGTACGTTTTCAGCGTCCCAATTTTTTTCGCGTTTAAATTATCCACATAGACAATTGTTAATATTTTCTGCTTTTTTCTACATCGTTCATTTCTGTATTACCTTTAAGTTACTTTAACGCTATTTTCTTACAAATGAATCTACTTTAACCCGTTGAAAACCATACGAGCATTTTACAACTGCGATTTGCCCACCGCCTTCCCCTTTTTTTTAATTTATTCTCCATTTTTTAATGCCCCTTTCTTAAAAACATTCATACATTTTCTTCTACACTACCAACAAAAATAAATAACCCATAAAATATGTTTTTTTTAAATTGCGTTACAAATAAATGATCAACGCGACAATAAAACGTATTGTCTTACTGTGTAAGTTTTCAGCGTCCAAATTGTTTTTTTTTTTCGCGTTTAAATTAAAAGATATATCAAAATTTGAATTTGGCTTTAAGTATTATGGTATCTGTTCAGTGCACATTTACCACTTATAATTCAATGGCTGCAAGTTTTTGATTCACCATTACACACACACACAAATATATATATATATATATATATATATATATATATATATATATATATATATATATATATATATATGTGTGTTTTCTTTTAGGGTTAAATGGTAATAAACGAAGGAACACAGGATTTTTAGGAACGAATTAAATTACAGACAAAGTGAGTTGAGTATATCTATTCCTCAACGGTAGGACGTTTACACAAGTCCAATTTGGTCGCGTGCCAATCTAATACAGCCGGACAACGGTCTCAATACCGGAAGTGACGTCATGAGATAGTCCATTAATTCCCTGGAGGGGCGTCTCCAACACCCCCTCCCAAGCTTTTTGTTCGTAAAAGCTGTCAATACCTCTTCCTTTTAGGATTTGCCATCAATTGCTCGGTAACCTTTGTCTTACGGAACGACCGCCGCGGTTCAGATGTTGGTTGAGGAGGTTCCAGTTCAAAAGTTTCGAAGACAGTGTCTATCGGCTCATCTTCCAATGGTTGACTGTCGCTGGTTTCAACTAATCGACATCTTCTTAGTTGGTTCTGGTGACGTTTGTGGGTATATGTTGGTCGTTGTATGATATATACCATGTCACCGATTCTCTTAGTAATTGTACCCACCTTTCAGAATGGTGTGTTGTTTTTATAACCTTTGGAAGACACTTCTTCACCTGGTATGAAACGTTTACTGGGTACATACATGGTCACTAGTGGTCTTGACTGTTTGTCAAAATCGGATCTCACTTTACGCGCAAACATCGTTTCTGCAGGTGAGACTGCTGTTGGTCTGTTCGGATTGGATATAATCCTATACACGTGTAGACATTGTTGCTTTTGCTTAGGGAATTCTTTTAGCGCGTGTTTTTTAGCTTCTGGCTTTGTAGTTTCAGTTTTTTTTTTGTTTTTTTTTTTGTTTTTGCCTCCTTTGGCAGATTCTGTTGAAGGTTTCTTTTTCGATTTCTCTGTTGCTACGAATGGGACTTTTCGTTTCCTCTTGAAAACGGGCAGAGTGTTTTCTTTTAGTTCGAATCTAGCTATAACCTTTGTACCTTCCCCTAGTCCTGGTAAGAATACTTCTGGAAATTACACTTTTAATTCGTCCTTCAGTTGTTGCTCCTCCATAGACGAGTCTTCTACCCTATGACAGAATTTATTCGTAGGTTGGTCCCACAATTCGAATCGCTCCATCCAATCAGTACCGAATAGGTTTTCGGATGTCCTATGTACATACACGTTTACTTTTTTAGTAATACCATTTAAGGTCGCCAGGAGTGTGAGCTCTCCCTCAAATTCCACTTTATCGCCTGTTACAGCTCGAGCTGATGTGTTCGTCTTTCGCATCGTTGGTTTCCTTAGGCTTTTCCACGTCTTAAGGTTAATGATGGACAGGTCTGATCCGGAATCCAATTGTAGATGAACAGTGTTATTTGCAATGTTAACTGTGACATATTTATCCGAGTCGAATCTAGTCTGTCGGACGCTGTTTTGACCTTGTTCTTCCTGCACTGGGTCGCTTTGTGGCCCTTCCTGCCACATTTGTTGCAGTACTTGTATTTGTAAAAACAGAGACTCGACCTATGTTTCCTGTCGCAACGATAGCACGGGCTTGTAGGGGATCCGGGTCTTGTTGTTAGGAAATAGGTCGAACATAAGAAAGAAATATGGTAAATTATATTGTAGACACGTTTTACCGGAAGTGAGGGTTAGCTGATCGGATCTGCATGTGAGTCACGTGATCAGATTAGCTGGAGTCAGTGAGTTTGGGTTTGGACGTAGAGCACATCGGACGGCTTAACAGGTCGTCCCCTCCCCTTCACTGGGAGGATGCTGACATGTGTGAAAATAAGACCAATGCAATCAACGACATTCACTTTCCATTCTTCTGCGATCGACACCTGGAAGGTGAATAAAAACTATATAAAACCAATCATCGTCTTGGAATGAATGAATATTCGTCCAAAACAGGTTTCCAGTCTCACCTCCAAGAACAAGATGAATTCACAGTGGACAAGATCAACGACGCATGAAGTTAAGGTATATCCAAAATACATGTACCACACACACACATACACACACACACACAACTGCATATGCACAATTAGATATGAATATATCACAAAAAAAAAACAGCAACATTTAGACAATCATACAACGTTACCCCTTTTATGATACCAACAATACAACATAGTGACTGGGTAGTACTTATTAGGTGTAGCCTGAGTTTTCTTACGTCCAACTTTGCTATTTGGGGGTGAGTATTTTTCCGTATGAAGGTCGTCCTTCTAATGACTGTTGCGCCTGCCTCTTCGGCGTGTCTCGAGTTGTTCCTTACGCAGAATACCCATTGACAATATTCAGTCAACTTCTGGAGGGTGAGGCCCTGTTCACTCTCAAGTCTAGAGAGAACACGTCGTCTAATCTCAGCGTTTTTGGATTAGACTAGACCATGCGCAAAAATTAAACACTTGAAGTCATCTTCCGAAAAGTCAGAGAGACGGAATTCATCGCAGTGTTCAGCTGTGAATAAACAAGTATTTTGCTTTTCAGCACATATATTAAAAATGTTATTTGAATGGTGAATAAGAGTCATAGAAAAAAGGAATTCATACAACCTGGGCAATCCATTATCAGAATGAGTTCAATTTTTTCCAGATATTACTGCCAGGTCGGATGAGTAGTGATCCAGGGGAAAAATCAGTATTGGTCGTTCTTGTCGGCGATATAAAGATCCGTTTGTAGAAGAAATCCAAAATTCTTGCAGGTGCGGAGATAGTGCATCAAATATTGAATCAATGTTCAATTCTATTGTATATATTCCCGTCGATAATGAAAGACATATATAGGCTCGTTTTACAACTACGATGTTACAACTTTTATAGGCTCGTTCTACAACTACGACGTTACAACTTTTATAGGCTCGTTCTACAACTACGATGTTACAACTTTTATAGGCTCGTTCTACAACTACGACGTTACAACTTTTATAGGCTCGTTCTACAACTACGATGTTACAACTTTTACAGGCTCGTTCTACAACTAGGATGTTACAACTTTTATAGGCTCGTTCTACAACTACGACGTTACAACTTTTATAGGCTCGTTCTACAACTACGATGTTACAACTTTTATAGGCTCGTTCTACAACTACGACGTTACAACTTTTATAGGCTCGTTCTACAACAACGATGTTACAACTTTTATAGGCTCGTTCTACAACAACGATGTTACAACTTTTATAGGCTCGTTCTAAAACTGCGATGTTACAACTTTTATAGCCTCGTTCTACAACTACGATGTTACAACTTTTATAGGCTCGTTCTACAACAACGATGTTACAACTTTTATAGGCTCGTTCTACAACTACGATGTTACAACTTTTATAGGCTCGTTCTACAACAACGATGTTACAACTTTTATAGCCTCGTTCTACAACTACGATGTTACAACTTTTATAGGCTCGTTCTACAACTACGATGTTACAACTTTTATAGGCTCGTTCTACAACAACGATGTTACAACTTTTATAGGCTCGTTCTACAACTACGAAGTTACAACTTTTATAGGCTCGTTCTACAACAACGATGTTACAACTTTTATAGCCTCGTTCTACAACAACGATGTTACAACTTTTATAGGCTCGTTCTACAACTACGATGTTACAACTTTTATAGGCTCGTTCTACAACAACGATGTTACAACTTTTATAGGCTCGTTCTACAACAACGATGTTACAACTTTTATAGGCTCGTTCTACAACTACGACGTTACAACTTTTATAGGCTCGTTCTACAACAACGATGTTACAATTCCAGATATTCATGTTATTTGTCCCCTTTGTTAAATTTGTATTTGTTGTAATAATTTTAGACATTTCACGAGTTAACAACACGTACGTTATAAATAAACCTGTCCATGTCATATACAATCCCCGAAAATAAAATATATTCTTCCTGGTGCCATATAGACAGGATCACTTAGATCCTCCCTGATTTTCAACAAAAATCGTTAGATGGAAAAATGTTATTGATGCGAAAAGTTATGTTCAGTTGAAATTTTACATTTAGCAGTTCATAGGAATGTTAACGTAAAAATGTTAAAAACAAGTAATAATTTTAAAACATAAACAATAGAGATCATTTTAGTGATGACATCAGGTTATGTTTATGATAATAGGCTTTCTGCAGGTGACTATATATATATATATATATGTATATATATACGAGCAAACAGTTAATAAAACATGTTAAAAATACTTTGAAATGAGTTAAAAACATATTTAATCTGAAAAGGAAACACTAGATAAGTGGATAGTCCTTAATCCGTGGAGTTTCGAAATTATATATATATATATATATATATATATATATATATATATATATATATATATATATATAAATATATATATATAAATATATATATATATAAATATATATATATAAATTTATCTCATTCCTCGCACTGTGATAGCCTTCTAAATCTCTACTACATATCTTACAATGCTTCAAGCAAACTACATATTGTATATATATATATATATATATATATATATATATATATATATATATATATATATATATATATATAGTCTTTGAAGCTTTGAATAAAAACTGCAAAAATAAAAATAAAGAATGCAGTTTAAATTCCAGGAAGGGGGGGAATTAACTTTACCCTATCGCAGACTTAGCACCTACATAATCCGACTTCATAAAAGTTTATCATGACAAAAGAGAATTCATTTATATAAGGATGAAAAAAACAAAAACAAAAAAGGCATCAACTAAAGTTGTTAAATAGAAATAGACTAGCATTTGCATAAGCCGATTTCGCAAAAGTCTTCAATTTTAAAACAGAATTTAACTACATAAGGATGAAAAGAGAAAACCTTATCTAAAATTTTGTAAATAGAAAATGGGGATCATCATATATATAAAGTAGTAGCGTTCGTGTGTATGTGTGTACATCTACCAATGATAAAAAAATATAAAGGCCATGTGTGTGTACACCTCTCCTTGTGATGAAATATTAATGCCGTGTTAGGATACTTCTGTCACCGGAGACGGTATTTATTTGCTTCCCCACTGAGCAAATTAGGCACAAGGCCGTTTTTTAATGTGAAGAGAGAGGGAGGGGGGAGGGAAAGGGGGATCCTGCTCCCGAGAGGTGGGAAATGGGAGCTGGATAGTAACTGTGGTCGTAGGGTGATCCCTACTTTGACCAAGTTCAGATATGTGGGGTTACCCCCACATATGGTCTTTGCTAGTAGTATCTGTCGGAACAGATGGTGTTTATTTGCTCCCCCACAGAGCAAATTAGGCACAAGGCCGTTTTTAATGTGAGGTAAAAACCAGCTCCCCTAAAAGTAGGCAAAAAGGGGGCACTCTGGTTACCAAAAATAATAATTGTCCCAGTATAGAGGGTTTCCCCTCCATTGACTGGTACAAATTATCTTAAGTGCAGCATCTGTCGGAACAGATGGTATTTATTTGCTCCCCCACTGAGCAAATTAGGCACAAGGCCGTTTTTAATGTGAGGTAAAAACCAGCTCCCCTAAAAGGGGTCACTCTGGTTACCAAAAATAATAATTGTCCCAGTATAGAGGGTTTCCCCTCGATTGACTGGTACAAACCATCTTAAGTGCAGCATCTGTCGGAACAGATACTACACCTTCTGT
This sequence comes from Euprymna scolopes, assembly GCF_053919585.1. Lineage (NCBI taxonomy): Eukaryota > Metazoa > Mollusca > Cephalopoda > Sepiida > Sepiolidae > Euprymna > Euprymna scolopes. The sequence continues at coordinate 54,390,156 of NC_136513.1, forward strand.
CACCGGAGACATTATATTCTATATGTACTTTCAATATATAGGATTCTTCAAACCACTTTTTTTGGTCAAGATCAAAGTATAGTATCTGTTCTTCAGATGCTGCACTTCATTTTCTTGTTCTCTTTCGGTGGAAGAGAAATCCTTCACGACTGAGACAATTTTTATTTTTGTACCTTTTCTCCACGTTAAAAAAACGACCCTGGTGTCTAACTCTGTCCCGTTGGGGAGGCATAGTAAATAGGTACAGTCATTAACATATCACATTAAATGAAATCTATTTAAATAATTACCTCGACGACATTACTTATTCGACATAATAGCTTTGTTTCAACTGTACTAATTAAAACATTTTTAATTATTTTGTTTATTTAAATTTAAAGTTGTATTTGATTTAACTTATTATATCTGAAATCAGAAATCGTTTTATTTTCAAACCAAACACCAGAAAACAAAAAGGGGAAATAACTGTGATAGTTCAATTGAAAAATTACGGTAATAAATATTTCCTGTTTTTGTTTTCATTTCGAAATATTATTCCAAGCTGAATTATTAGTTTTAGTCGCGTGCAAGCGACTCTATAAGTCACTCCGTCGGTCGGTCGGTCGGTCTGTCGGTCGGTCGTTCTGTCAGTCTGTCCGTAACACTTTTGTGCTTGGCATTTTTTATTAAGATCAAAGGTCTTTTGTTAATAGATGCAGTTCTTAGCTTTTTAAACTTTTCTTGACCTTTTTGGACAAGATCAAAGTGTAGTATCTGTTCCGGCAGATACTGCAAGCTATGACTAGCTATGACTAGCAAAGACCAGATGTGGGGGCAACCCCACATGCCTGACCTTTAACCAACTCCCATTTCCCACCTCTCGGGAGCTGGTCCCCTTTTTCCCTTCCCCCTCCCTTCACTCCCCACATTAAAAATCGGCCTTGTGCCTAATTTGCTCGGTGGGGGAGCAAATAAATACCATCTGTTCCGGCAGATACTGCAAGCTATGACTAGCTATGACTAGCAAAGACCAGATGTGGGGGCAACCCCACATGCCTGACCTTTAACCAGCTCCCATTTCCCACCTCTCGGGAGCTGGTCCCCTTTTTCCCTTCCCCCTCCCTTCACTCCTCACATTAAAAATCGGCCTTGTGCCTAATTTGCTCGGTGGGGGAGCAAATAAATACCATCTGTTCCGGCAGATACTGCAAGCTATGACTAGCTATGACTAGCAAAGACCAGATGTGGGGGCAACCCCACATGCCTGACCTTTAACCAGCTCCCATTTCCCACCTCTCGGGAGCTGGTCCCCTCTTTCCCTTCCCCCTCCCTTCACTCCTCACATTAAAAATTGGCCTTGTGCCTAATTTGCTCGGTGGGGGAGCAAATAAATACCATCTTTTCCGGCAGACACTGCAAGCAAAGACCCTATGTGGGGGCGACCCCACAGATAAGACCTTGGTCAATGTAGGGGTAACCCTTCATACCAATTGTAACTATCCAGCTCCCCTACTCCCCGGGGAGCTGGGCCCCATTTCCCCTTTACTCCTCACTTTAAAAATCGGCCTTGTGCCTAATTTGCTCGGTGAGGGAGCAAATACATACTCCTTGGTCAATGTAGGGGCAACCCTTCATACCAATTGTCACTATCCGGCTCCCCTACTCTCCGGGGAGTTGGTTCCCATTTCCCCTTCACTCCTCACTTTAAAAATCGGCCTTGTGCCTAATTTGCTCGATGGGGGAGCAAATAAATACCCTTTTCTTGGCCTTTTGGCCAAGATCAAAGTGTAGTATCTTTCTTACTACATGCTGTCTTTATGTTTGTAACTTTGTGATTTAAAGTGGGGGATCACTTTTCTGTATTAATTTAATGTAAAATGATCACCCACTTTACCACCAGTCAGTCTCAAAGCCATTCAAGTCATTCTCCAGATCATTCAAGTTATTTTTAAAGGATTCCAGTTATTTTTTAAGCATTGAAGTCATTCTTAAGGTCATTCAATTCATCCTTAAGTTCATTAAAGTCATTCTAAGTCATTTACTTTTTATTTGTTTAAGTCATTTCAGCTTTTTTTCGGTCATTTTAAGAATTACATGTCAATCCTACATTCATGCATTCATTCATTACACGAGAGCACGGGACTAATGGCCATTTGCCTTGTTATTTTTAATTCGGAGGAATTTTTTTTCACTTATTCTTAATTTTTAAGTAATCTTTTTTATTTGTTAGAGAAAAATAAACTAATGTCCTCATTTATTTGCATCCTCACGAGGGCAGATTTAGTCAGAGACACACGTGAACAAAATCCATCATCCTCTGCTCTTTTTGTTTTTGTTTATAACATTTAATCGGTGTTGCCCAGGATTTATTATAATAATTATACCATAGCAAGTGTGTTTAATTACCTGTGAGACAGATTTTCTTTTTAATTTATTTAATATCTTAAATTAAAAATGGTCAATTTTTACGACGTGACCCAGTGGCGTTTAACCCCTAGAAAAAACTGATCAATGTAAAGTTTCTTTCCAACTCCTCAAAAAACTTGAAAATGACGACGTTTAATGGTTTTCGATGGTGCTGAAAACGAATATCACATTGAAATTTGGGGCAGATAAGTAGTGTTCATAATATGAAAAATTACTTTTTCAAAAAGTGGGGGATCACTTTCCTATATGCATTTAACATAAAGTGGGCATCCACTTTCTAACCACCTAATAATTTCTTCATATCACAAAACAAATTTAACTGGGATATTCGTTTTCAGCACCACCGAAAACCGGCGCTGGTTTTTTACTAAGAGATTCGTTTATTTTATTATAATTTAGGACGTAAATAATGCTGTCAGTAAGCTTACACGAATGGTCGGTTTACAAAAATATATTTTTGTTTTTCATTTTTTTTTTTTTAGGTGGGTATTCAATTATAGAATTTGTATAGTTTTTACCCGGTGCTTCTATAGTTTACTTAACCGCCCCCAACTGTAAACAATTTTTGTGAAATGTTAAACTGCAGAGGCACCTGTTCACAACTATATAAGTTCTATAATGAAAAAAAGAACGAAAAACAAAAGTTTGCTTTTGTAAATTTACTACCAGCATAATTAGCGTCCTAAATTATAAGATGAAAAAATGAACGCATTTCTTAGTAAAAAAAAAAGCGCCCATTTTCGGGTGTGCTGAAAACGAATATCACAGTTAAATTTGTTTTATGATATGAAGAAATTACTAGGTGACCAGAAAGTGGGTGCTCATTTTACGTTAAATTTATATAAGAAAGTGATCCCCCACTTTTTATGAAAGTAATTTCTTCATATAATGAAAACTACTTATCTCCTCCAAATTTAAACGTAATATTCGTTTTCAGCACCACCGAAAACCATTACAAGTCGTCATTTTAAAGTTTTTGAGGGAGTTGGAAAGAAACTTGACATTGACCCCAAAAATTAAGATCTGTTTTTGTGGCCTAATGCGTTTAAGCAGTCTTTATAAATAATATGAAAAAAGAAATTTTGAAAAAAAAGTTTAACATTTTAGCCTTAGGGGATAACTTTCCTATATAAATTTAATGTAAAATGAGCACCTACTGTTTGGCCACAAAGCGTTCAACTAGACATGTCATCTCTAGCATTTTTTTCAAGTTTGGCGATCGAAAGGGGGGGGGGACAAAACATGACAAATACAACATTTTTGTAGTTTTTTGTGGTGGGGAGGGGCGGAATTACATTTGAAACATAAAATAACCATAAATTTAATTAATTTTTATGAAACCATTCTGTACTTTCACCTAAGAATTTTCGAACCCCAAAATATGACAGATTCAATTTTTTCGGAGGGGGGGATTACATTAAAAATATAAAATGTCGAAAAATGTCATTTAATTATTTTTGGAATTAATTTTCGGTAGATCTTTTTTTTTCTTTCTTTTTTTTTTGCACGGGCATTCACTGCTATTTTTATTGAAACAAAAGTTATAATGATTTATTTTTAATTATCTTTTCTTGGGGGGGGGTCTTTCCAGTGCTCAATATCCGGAGAATAGTTTCTTCTCTTTGTAGCCTTCTGCCGAAATATCTGGTGGAGAGGGTATCACGTGCTTCTTTTGGAGAGGGGCGGTTATATTAACATGTTTTTATCCGTTCTTTTATTTTTGTTGTAGGGGTATCCACCTTGCCCATGATGAACATGATTAGTATACCGGTGTGTTTCAAACAGAACTTTATGTCAATCCAGGCAACGCTGGGTACCCATACTAGTATATATATATATATATATATATATATATATATATATATATATATATATATATATATATATATATATATATATCGCGGCATCCAGATATAATGCCATTATATATTTGAGTTTGTTTTATTATTATATTTTTCCACATTGTCGGGTGTTGCATCAGTTTTGCTTTTTGTTCAAAACCATGTATCGATGATTATCTCGTGCTGTTTTTGTATCCGCTCTTTAGTTTCGGGAACATTGTCCAATTGAACTTTACTAATAAACAACTTTGTGGACCTTTCAACCGTCACTTAAGGGCTTCCCCACCTGTCATTTAAATAAGGTCCAGAAATAACAAAGAGAAGGGGCAAAAAGAAAAACATTATTTTTCTGGGATCAATTTTCTGAGAGATAAAAATGCTTTCCAAAAACAACACCTTCGGGTGCGGAGGCGGTTTTGAACGCGGCATCGTCGTCACGAAACTCAGGTCGGACAATACATTTAGAGTTTTATGGTCGGCAATAAAATGCGACCCCAAACTGCTGGGGGCGACTTCCCGCAAATGTCTTTTTTCTTCTTGTTGACCAGGTCTTGCGGGGAGGGGGGCACGAGCAGAGAGGAACGGAGATTTCCCTCCACACAACTACTAAGCACGTATACTTTTTCTATGTTTATTTTATGATGGTTTTGCAATAAAACGTTTTATATTAAAAAATCAAAATTAGAAAAACAAGAACAGCAACAACAGCAACATAATAATAATAATAATAATAATAATAATAATAATAATAATAATAATAATAATAATTAATTGAAACTCCAACGCGCCTTTATCTTCACCCCTTTTTAGTGTGCATGTCATCAAAAACTGACATCACACCAAATAAACGAGGAAGATCAAAGAGGATGGAAAGACCGAGGAGTGAAAGACCGAGGAGTTAATTTTCGGTAGATCTTTTTTTTTCTTTCTTTTTTTTTTGCACGGGCATTCAGTGATTCACTGCTATTTTTATTGAAACAAAAGTTATAATGATTTATTTTTAATTATCTGCCCCAGGGTTCTATCCTTGGACCTCTAGCCAGACCTCCGCTGCATGAGTGCAAAGATAATAGGGACCTTGGGCGGAGGGTGCCACCCAAATTCCAGTAAAGACTAATGGTCGCTGCCAACAAGAAATCAATGGTAAATGGTTGTTACAATAATGCAAATTCATGTGCAATGGTAATCGAAAGAGGTGGAGAGTACTGGAAATCTGCGGAGGCTTGTTGTCACTCAAGCTCCAGAGAACACCACAAATTGTTCTCAAAGAGAAATGTTTGACGATGGCCTGTGTGACTACTCCTAGTAAGTAAATATTATTGTTATTATTATTATTATTATTATTATTATTATTATTATTATTATTAATAATAATAATAATAATAATAATAATAATAATAATAATAATAATAATAATAATAATGCTGCACTACACCCAAAGGACAATGTTGACCGTCTCTACGTAAAAAGGAAAGACGGCGGGAGAGGACTGGTTAGTATAATTAACTGTGTGAATAACACACACACAAAAAAAAGAACCAGAAAATACATAATGCAAAACACTGAAAGAATAATTATGACAGCAAGAGTCACTGACAAAAATCAATAAAACAGAAAACAGAGAGACACCTCCAAAGCATGTGGACCCGATCTTATCCCAGCTGTGCTATTAAAAAAGTGCTCAGCCGAAGTAGCTCCAGTTCTCTCCAAACTCTACAACAAATGTCTTAATGAAGCTTGCTTTCCGGGCTGTTGGAAAACTGCTTCTGTTGTACCAGTATTCAAGAATTCTGGCGAAAGGACAGACCCATCAAATTATCGCCCCATTAGCCTCCTCCCACTTTTTGCCAAAATATTTGAGACCATAATTAACCATGCTCTAGTCCATCATCTTACAGATGCTAAACTACTGACTGACAAACAATATGGATTTAGACAAGCCCGTTCCACAGCAGACATCCTCACTGTGATCTCTGAACGTATATACCGTTCACTGGACAAAGCGGGGGAAGGCAGAGCGGTAGCTCTAGATATATCTAAGGCTTTTGACAGGGTATGGCATGAGGGTCTCCTCAGTAAAATCAGATCATACGGTATCACTGGTAGAATACTTAACATAATTAAATCCTTCTTAGATAAGAGAAAAATCCAGGTAGTCCTTGACGGTCGCACATCTAAACAATATGATATAAATGCGGGAGTGCCCCAGGGTTCTATCCTTGGACCTCTATTGTTCCTGATATTCATAAATGACCTCCCCGACAACATTGCCTCTGAGATGGGTATATATGCTGATGACACTACACTCTATGGCAGACACGACAGGAAGACGAATGAACACATTTCTAAAGAAATAGCAGAAACACTAGAGGAAGACCTCCAATCTGTAGTGGAATGGGGACAAAAGTGGTTAGTCGCGTTCAATGCTGCCAAGACTAAACTAGTTTCATTCAATAATTACAAGAAACCCTCTCTACCACCCATAGCAATGGCCAACGACTCTTTATCTGAGAGTCCATCTTTCAAACTCCTTGGCCTAACGTTCACAGGAAACATGAGTTAGAACAATTACATTGAAGGCATTGCCAGGGCCGCTGCAAGAAAGGTAGGCTCTCTCTACCGTGCTAGAAAACTACTAACACCCGAAAGTATCCTGTACCTCTATAAGGCCACCATTCGCCCATGTATGGAGTATTGCTGCCACATCTGGGCTGGTGCATCTGCTACTAGTCTCTCGCTCCTTGACAAGGTTCAAAAGAGAGTCGCAAACCTGATAGGCCCTGAACTGGCATCTAAGCTTCAGCCTCTGTCCCATCGACGAAATGTTGCATCCCTCTGCCTTTTCTACAAGTATTTTAGTGGTGAATGCTCTGACGAACTGCAATCACTTGTGCCCCCACGACGCGAGCACCCTCGACAAACCCGACAGGCTACTAGATCCCACCCCCACACAGTAGAGATCCCTAGATGTAAAAGATCTTTTTACTCCAATAGTTTCTTCCCCAGAACCGCAAGACTCTGGAATTCCATTCCAGGTCCCTGCTTCCCCAACAGTACTGACGTGCAGAAGTTCAAGTGTAACGTGAACCGACATTTTGCTGCCCAAATCCCTACATAGTACCCCAGTAGTTGTTGCCCCTGATAGTAGCCCCCTACACCAAAGTGGCAATTTGCCTTGTTTGGGGTGAAAATGTAATAATAAAAAAAACCCAGAGAGACAAAGGATAAGACGCGAAAAGAAAAATGGGAAGAGAAAAAACTATACGGAAGATTCATAAGGACGACAAAAGATGAGAATAACGAACACACTTGGGCATGGATGCGGAAAGGACACGTAAACCGAGAAACTGAATCCCTAATAACTTGCAGCACAAGATAACTCGATAAGAACAAACCTCATCAAAGCAAAGATCGACAAAACACAAGAAAACAGCAGGTGCAGACACTGTGGACAAAGAGAGGAAACGATAAACCATAGAATAATCGAATGCAGCAAACTGACCCAAAAGGAATACAAGAACATGTACGACCAAGTTGGGATGAAAGTATACTGGGAATTATGCAAACAACTGCATCTCGAACGCACAGACAATTGGTACAAGCATAAGCTCGCAACAGTACTTGAAAACGTGAATCACAAAATCCTAGGGAACATAAACATACAAACGGAAAAACCGTCCAAGCAAGAAGACCGGATGCCATAAGAATTAACAAGAAAGAAAAGTCCAGTCAAATCGTAGACTTTGTTGTCCCAGCTTACCACAGGGTGATTATCAAAGAAAAGGAGAAACTGAGCAAATTCACAAAGTTAAAACTTTATTGTTTGTAATGAATGAAGGTATTAATGAAAGTTGTCGAAATAAAATTTTCAATTTTCATAACAAGAATCAAAATTCTGAAATTTATCATAAATCTATATATAAATACGATAGCGTGTGTGTTATTTTCTGTGTTACTCTTACATCCGGGTCGTTTAATTGTTATGCACTCCATTTCATTGTAATAAATGATTTTACCAAGAATTCTTCATAATTTTGGTGGCTGTATCTAGCAAACTATTCAGCCAATTTTGGGTCTAAACATTTGAAATTTTACATAAAAGCTTTTGGGCGATGATTTATCTGCCAAATGGTCAAAGTTGAATGTGTTGACCTTTGCAGACTCTACCAAACTCTTCCGCCAATTTTGGGTCTAAACATTTGAAATTTTAGATGTAGGTTACCTGGACATAAGTAAACTTTTTACTATATATATATATATATATATATATATATATATATATATATATATAAACTCATTCCATTTGTGATTTTTTCCAAGGAATTCTGCCTTTTGGATCATTTTGGATCATTTGGAACTTACCTGTTGGATTGGAAATTTTTAATTCTACCGTGTTTGGATTTTACCATTCTTGGATTTTTTACCCTTCACCGGACTATCCATTCATGTGAAATCTTTTTATCATTTTTCTTTTATCTCCTACTCCCCTTACCTCGCCCTTTTTTTTTTAACCAAGTAAGATCTGTGACTTACTTGTAGTTTCACTAAATACTTTTACATGCAAAATCCGATCCCGCATTTAGCTAATGTCTGTCCTCTGATGAGAAGAGGAGTATTTCTTCGAAACTCCGCGGATTAAGGACTATCAACTTATCTTGTTCTTCCTTTTTAAAATTAAATATGTTTTTAACTCTTTTTCAAGATGTCTTTTAACATGTTTTATTAATCATTTGTTCACACACATATATATATATATATATATATATATATATATATATATATATATATATATATATATATATAATCGTGGTATTAATCGTGACACCCTGCACTGAAGATTCCCGAAAGGATGAAACACTAGTGTCTGTAGGTATTTAATTATTGTAGTGTCAGAAATTTCGTGAAAATAGTGAATAATTCGACCCCATCTTTCCAAGCTTATAACTTCTCGAAAAATGTAATTCAAGCCCTAATAAAAAAATTTCAATTAAAGGAGCAAGGACCAAGGTTTTATTAAAAAAAACAAACAAAAAAAAAACAATGTGTTTTTTTTTTTTTTAAAAGGTTTTAAACTTCGGACTTTACAGGTAAATTTCTAAAAAAGCGATTTTTTTTTTGTTTTAAATTTGAATATATTATTTATTGACCTTTTCTCTTCAATTTGTGATATATAAAACTCCCCGACATAAATTAATTATTTACTTTTTAATAGACATTTCAAAATGAGAGGCGTGAATTATTCGACCCCCTGTCTTTCCAAGCGTATAACTCCTCGAAAAATGTAATTCAAGCCCTAATTTTTTTTTTCAATTAAAGGAGCAAGGACCAAGGTTTCATTAAAAAAAAAGACAAAAAAAAACAATGTGTTCTTATAAAATAAGGTTTTAAACTTCGGACTTTACAGGTAAATTTCTAAAAAAGCGATTTTTTTTTTGTTTTAAATTTGAATATATTATTTATTGACCTTTTCTCTTCAATTTGTGATATATAAAACTCCCCGACATAAATTAATTATTTACTTTTTAATAGACATTTCAAAATGGGTGACACTTGGGGGGCGTGAATTAAAAAAAAACGTTTGTCTAAAATATTATATTCGGTTTATTGGAAAGAACATAAAATTTCACATTGACCCTGAAAATATCGTAAAAATAGAATCAATAGAAAAATTTTGATAGATTTTTAAAGTTTAAAAATTTAAAAATATTGAGTTCGGAAAATCCATTACTGTTTAAAAAAAACAATTCTATTACTTTTAAAACAACTGTAATAGTTTATTTTTGGAAGTATAATCCATAAAGAAAATAAATAACCCACTTTTAACAGAGAAATTACGAGATTTTTATATTGTATTCGCAGTTTCGTGTTAGGGGTTTCAAAAATTCCTACAAAAATTCTGATACTGCTATGACAGCACCTTTTAAGAAATTCGTTTCTTATTGTTGAGCACTTTTAGTTGAATTAAAGTCTGTCAATTTAGCTCTTATGCACAGATCATCGTATAACGATTAGATCACTGTCTGACTGACGTAAATGAACATTTGAAAAAATTAAAATGTTTAAATTCAACGTTATTTCACGCGGTTAATGGTAGCCGAATGGATTAGGTCTTTGCTAATCGACCCAGAGATGTCTCGTGTTGTTGGGTTCGAATCGTTCGACTGGTATTAATCGTGACATCCTGCACTGGAAATTCCCGAAAGGATGAAATACTAGTGTCTGTAGGTATTTAATTATTGTACCTATTTACTATGCCTCCCCACGGGACAGAGTTAGACACCAGGGTCGTTTTTTAACGTGGAGAAAAGGTACAAAAATAAAAATTGTCTCAGTCGTGAAGGATTTCTCCTCCACCGAAAGAGAACAAGAAATGGAAGTGCAGCATCTGAAGAACAGATGGTGTTTATTTGCTCCCCCACTGAGCAAATAAGGCACAAGGCCGTTTTTAATGTGAGGTAAAAACCAGCTCCCCTAAAAGGGGTCACTCTGGTTACCAAAAATAATAATTGTCCCAGTATAGAGGGTTTCCCCTCCATTGACTGGTACAAATTATCTTAAGTGCAGCATCTGAAGAACAGATACTACACTTTGATCTTGACCAAAAGGATTGTAGAAAAAAATAATTATATATATATATATATATATATATATATATATATATATATATATATATATATATATATGCACATAAGGTTATGAACTTCACGTAGGGCTCGGAAAAACCGGGCTGAACTGCTAGTATATATATATATATATATATATATATATATATATAATTCGAGAGAGTCATCATTGTTATTTTGCCGATGTCCGTCTTCTATTTAAGGGACGTACACCATAAATGATGTTTAAATGTTAAACAAACACATCAATCATTTCAAGACACACACACTCCTCCTTCAACATCAGTCTATTTAACAAACAAGCAGTAAACAGGATGACCGACACCAAAATGCGCCAAATCGTGATTTTGGGCCCAAAACGGCTAAAAATGGCCAGATTGGGAGGGTATGATTAGCACGCGTGCATTAATAGTGACAGACAGATGAACCTACCTACGTAAAAATATGAGGACGCATAAAAAAAAGATGGAAACCCCAACCCTAAAATTTTTGAAAAAAAATAAAAATAAATAAGACGAGTTCCTTTAGTTTGCCGGCAGGCGTCGCTACCCGTCACACTTCAATGACTAGAAGCAGATAAAAATAGAGACGAAATGAGGGAAAAAGAGGTTTGGGGTCATAAAACTTAATTTTTGATTAATGGTCCTAAGTGGATCGCTTTTGGTCCCTGCCGGGGAAAATGCCCGATTTTGTTTTGAATCATAAATGCAAGTGACCGCATTCCCCCCACCCGATAACTAGTTAAAAACGGCGTCCATCTCTTTTTCTTTGAAACGTAAAAGTTCCGAAGTCAACTCAATCGCGTCGGTATCAATAATTAAAGACTGTGAATGAATCTATTTTTATTGCTGATGTAAAATGCTCGCGTCCATCTCTCCATTTATCCATGTATGTATACATGTACGTATCTCTGTAGTTATCTATCTAAGCACACACACACACAGACATACACACACACGCATATATCTCTCACTCATTCTCTCTCTCTCTCTATCTATCTCTCTCTAGATATAAATATATATAAATATATATAGTAAGTTATAAAATATACATGGTGATTAAGCTACACTGAATATTCCGCGTTTCCTCCACTCTAGGACTCGTCACGCCTATGCGCGAATTTTGTGGTTGTTTGTCGTTTTTATACACGCATCTTCTATTAAGATTTTAGTTAGCCAATCAGCTTTCTATTATCCACGGCGCCCTTCCTATCAGCCAATGAGCATGCACTTATCGGACAAAGGCCTATTTGACCTCTGGTTGACCTGTTCCTTTGTGTGCGCTTTATTTAGCCTAAGTACTTAGTTTCTTGATTTGTTTTAAATGTAGGTTAGTGGGTTTTTTAATGTTCGTTTATATATAAATATATATATATATATATATATATATATATATATATATACATATATGCACACACACACACACACATATATATATACATATATGTGTGATCGTTTATGTATATTCATGTTTATTTAATTTATTTATTTGTTTATTTTCTATTATTTTTGTTAGTTTTAAAACTATTTTGTATCGCTATCTTAGAGTAAATTTTATCTTGTGAACACAGTTGTTTGCTATTTCTCTTCTACAGTTTAATAGATGTTGGGGTTCTTTAAAGTACAGGATAGCAAATTTTTCATGAAGGCATAATCTACATGGGTCGTCTAGGTCCCTACACGTGGTAGCTTGTCTTATTATTTTCCATTCGACTTCCGGCTAATGTCCGCTTTCCTTGACTTCCCAGTATTTATTTGCTAGCGTTGTTTGCATACGGTGTTTTTTATTGTTGAATGTACTTTTTTGGTCATAATATCGAGTTTTGAAATCTAAGGAAGTCATACCTACGTAATATTTCTTGTTATTCTGGTTTTCCTTGTCAAATATTGTGACCTGGTAAACTACGCTTTTTGTTAGACATTTATTTTGAACTGGGCAAAGTGTGCGGTGTCTACAGTTGCATTTATTTTGTTCGTTATTAGTATTTTTATTTATAGTATGGTTGTTCTTGTCCGGGGTTGGTTTATTAATGTTATTATTATTGTTATTGTTGCTGTTGTTATTGTTGTTGTTGTTGTTATTATTATTATTATTATTATTGTTATTGTTGCTGTTGTTATTGTTGTTGTTGTTGTTATTATTATTATTATTATAACTATTATTATTATTATTATTATTATTATTATTATTAAAATATTATTAGACAAAATTCAATGAAAAAAGTTCATACTTTCTAAAGTAAATCTTCCACAACGGTAGACAAATTATAAGTACAGTTTTGATAGACAGGCTTACTTGGGCTAATGTCAGGTTCCTGCGCCTCTTCTTCTTTTTCCCAACGAATACCTAAATATTGCTCGAGATTGTGAAATTGGAAATGTTTACAGTCTAGCCTAACTTTAATAATGTTATATTTCTTTAAATTAAATTATTACTCCTGTTCCCTTTAGATAATTTTCTTTTCTTTAAATAACTTTTCCTTTACTTTAAATAACTTCTCTCTTTTTCTATAAATAATTTATCCTTTTCTTTTTTTGTAAAGAATGAAAACGAATGCATCCCTAAATATATTTTCTTTTTATGCATTCATCGATTAGATAAACAAATCTTAATTCCAAACCAAACTTTTAAAGATTTCGATTGTGTGTGTTGTATTTTTTTACTGAACTTAAATATTTTAAAGAAAATTATGACAACACAATATAGAGGTTTATTTTAATACAAAATAGAAATTTTTGTAACTGATAAAATATAAATAATCATTAAATTTTAAAAAAATATTAATTTCAAGGACATTTTTTTTAAATAATTGGTCTCGCTGACTAAAACACAAAGTTTTTGGTATTTTTTTACATTAACAATAAGTGACCGTTCATATATTGAAATGTCAACCTTTAAAAGTTTTCGGGTATGCTGACAACGATTTTTTTTATTATTCAATTTTCACCCCAAAAAAGACACAGTGCCACTTTGAAGTAGGGGGCTACTATCGAAAACATAACTTGTAGGGGTATTATGAAGGGAGATGAGCAGCAAGATGGCTATTCAAATTACACTTGAACTTCTGCATATCAGTAGAGTTGGGAAAGGAGAGTCCTCGAAGGGAATTCCAAAGTCCATCAGCAATTGGGGAGGAAGCTATTGGAGTAAAAGGTTTTCTTACACCTAGGGATCTCTACTGTCTAGGGGTCGGATTTAGTAGCTTGTCGGGTTTGTTGGAATATCACAGTTAAATTTGGGGCTGATAAGTAGTTTATTAGATATGAAAACATTTGTTATCCAGCGTAAAAGTTAATGTCATCCCTGGCATCCTCCAAATTTAAAACCTGTCACAAGACTCAATTCAACCAATGAAAGGTTGATAGAAAAAGAATTTGCTCAAAAACAATAAATTTACGTTTATCCACCCTGTGTGTCGGTAGAAGTGCCAAGATGCAGTTGCCAAGTCATTACAATATTGTAAGTAACTGTAACTGTAATCTAACTGGCCTTTTGTACCAATGAAATTGAACTTTATTTTTTCACACATGCACACACACACACAAAATTAATATATTAAAAAAAAAATGCATACACAAACACACAGACAACTGTTTATAAATTGTAAATATGGTTTTGATTCTTAAACGCTGGGGATTTATTAGTTAGTTTGATCCATAGAGTGAATGAGGTATTTTGGTAAATGTTGCCAGTCAAGAGTAAGACTCCAAAGTCTACATTTATTACTTTTTAATCACTTTAGTCACAAAGACCCTGAACCCTTCCCTCCCCAATTTCTTGTAGGGCCTTGTGCCTAATTTTGTTGTTCAAAAATCCTTTGTTTTTTACTTAATTGTATTTTCAAAATTTTTAAAAAGCAATAAAATATATAAACAAGATCAAAGTGTAGTATCTGTTCTTCAGATGCTGCAGTTAATTTTCTTGTTCTCTTTCGGTGGAGGAGAAATCCTTCACGACTGAGACGATTTTTATTTTTGTACCTTTCCTCCACGTTAAAAAGCGACCCTGGTGTCTAACTCTGTCCCGTGGGGAGGCATAGTAAATAGGTACAATATTGTAAGTAGTAATTCTATTCTTTTTACATTCTATTTCGAAATCATCTTACACCAGAACTTTATATTATTAATATTTAATTATGATATTACTATAAATTACCCTTAGAATGGTAAAAAGATAGATAGTTGCCTCTATAAGGCCACTATTCGCCCATGTATGGAGTACTGTTGTCACATTTGGGCTGGTGAATCTGCTACTAGTCTCTCACTCCTGGACAGGATTCAAAAGAGAGTCGCCAACTTGATAGATCCTGAACTGTCATCTAAGTTCAGCCTCTGTCCCATCGACGAAATGTTGCATCCCTCTGCCTGTTCTACAAGTACTTTAATGGTGAATGATCTGACAAACTACAAGCACTTGTACCCCTTCGACGTAAATACCCCGACAAATCCGACAAGCAGCTAAATCCCACCCCTTCACAGAAGAGATCCCTCGATGTAAGAAAGCCTTCCACTCCAATAGTTTCTTCCCCAGAACTGCTAGACTTTGGAACTCCCTTCCGGGATTCTGTTTTACCAACTGTACTGACATGCAGAAGTTCAAGTGTAATGTGAACAGACATCTTGCTACTCATCTCTTTAAAATGGAACTGTGCCTTGTCTGGGGTGAAAATTAAAAAAAAAAATTCTAAGTTATTACAAAATGTTATAGTCTGCAATAAGTGGTTTATATAAAAAACAAAATGCTGCCGTCCTTTGAAACCCAACGTTTGCGTCGATTCCGATTTTTTCTTTCCATTTATAATGTAATATGAAATTTCAAATTTTGCAACTTTCGTAAGAAAGTTAAAACTTTATTTTTTGTGATGAATGAATCAAAACGCGGATTCCATGAACAAAGCTTCTTTCTTAGAACTGCACGCCTGTGGAACTCTGTTCTGTCTGCCTGCTTCCCACCTGAGTACAACTTGGATGTCTTCAAGTCCAACGTTAACAAATTCCTAATGAACTACCCTCTTAAGTAAACACTTCATCAAATCTCCACACTAACGTACTATACTTGCAATGTCCCTTATCCCTGAGTGGCTTCCGGGCCTTGATAAGTGGTGACCACCGTGTAAAAAAAAAAGGTATTAATGAAAGTTGTCGAAATAAAATTTTCAATTTTCATAACAAGAATCAAAATTCTGAAATTTATCATAAATCTATATATTAATACGATAGCGTGTGTGTTATTTTCTGTGTTACGCTTACATCCGGGTCGTTTAATTGTTATGCACTCCATTTCATTGTCATAAATAATTTTACCAAGAATTCTTCATAATTTTGGTTTCGGTTTCGATTATGGATGATGACACTTAAGTCATCTATTTTTTTTTATAAATAATTTTACAAATAATTCCTCATAAGTTTTGGTTTCGTGTAAAAAAAAAAGGTATTAATGAAAGTTGTCGAAATAAAATTTTCAATTTTCATAACAAGAATCAAAATTCTGAAATTTATCATAAATCTATATATAAATACGATAGCCTGTGTGTTATTTTATGTGTTACGCTTACATCCGGGTCGTTTAATTGTTATGCACTCCATTTCATTGTAATAAAAGATTTTACCAAGAATTCTTCATAATTTTGGTTTCGGTTTCGATTATGGATGATGACACTTAAGTCATCTATTTTTTTTTTATAAATAATTTTACAAATAATTCCTCATAAGTTTTGGTTTCGGTTTCGATTATAGCTAATGACACTTCAATAATATATTTTAAAATAATTTTATCAACAATATAAATTTTTATAAAGAATATGAATCTTGGTTTCGGTTTC
Source organism: Euprymna scolopes (assembly GCF_053919585.1). NCBI lineage: Eukaryota > Metazoa > Mollusca > Cephalopoda > Sepiida > Sepiolidae > Euprymna > Euprymna scolopes. Next base: position 54,406,847 of record NC_136513.1, read on the forward strand.
GATTTTAGCTGATGGAACCTTAGTAATCTATTTTTTTATAAATAATTTTATCATGAATTTTCGTAAGTTTTATTTTCAGTTATAGTGTAAGGAACTAAAGTTATATATATATATATATATATATATATATATATATATATGTGTGTGTGTGTGTGTGTGTATATATATATATATATATATATATATATATATATATATATATATATATATATATATATATGTTTGAGATTCGGTCTCGATTCAAGCCGATGAAAAGTCATATAGATATATTTTTTATTTTTGAAATCACAACTTTATAACATATAAAAATCGGTAGAAAATTTACTCCATAGAAATATATACTAAATCTGCAAGAATTTAAATATCATATTTAAACGTATTTTACTACCTTAGATAAATACTTTTGCAGTTTTAACAAAAGTGCTACCAAGATCAAAGTGTAGTATCTGTTCTTCAGATGCTGCACTTCTATTTCTTGTTCTCTATCGGTGGAGGAGAAATCCTTCACAACTGAGACAATTTTTATTTTTGTACCTTTTCTCCACGTTAAAATACGACCCTGGTGTCTAACTCTGTCCCGTGGGGAGGCATAGTAAATAGGTACAATAATAGCAGAGCGTTTCCATTTACACTGAACATCTACAGAATGCCAACATAAATATATATTACGTATGAATGAGTCCCCTGTGGAATTTCCACAGGTCCCGCTAGTTTAATATAAATAAAAGTAATTAAGAATTTCTTCTTAGCACGACCACAAACCACACAATTGATCCCTTTAAGAACATTAAAACTATTGTTTATTCATGTAACTAAGACGTTTCAGCGATGCAGGAAAATAACTTTCCAAGGAAGGACATTTTTTATATAAGTTTAAACTTTTTAAAGAAACTTCCAAGACTATATATAAACAGATAATATATTTATATGTAAAGAAAATTACCATATATCCTTACCCCCGCGACCTGATGAGACAACCTGCGTGGTGTGTGGCAGGAAGTGCAAGTTGGCTGCTGGTCTGTAGAGGCGTAAGGTTGTTCACAGGGAGACCAGACCACAGAATAGTTCAGTGAACCCATTGCAGACACTCTACTTCATGTGTCATCTTTTCTTCTGGCCATGTAAGTTGGTTGCAGGTTTGAAGAGCCACTTACATGCCCATGGAAGATGAACTCGGGGTGCTGATGGTAGAAATTTTGTTGGGATAAGGCGGCGATCATATGCTACAATGACGCAATCACTCCTTGGCCTAACGTTCACCAGAAACATGAGTTGGAACAATTACATTGAAGGCATTGCCAGGGCTGCTGCTAGAAAGGTGGGCTCTCTACCGTGCTAGACAACTACTAACACCCGAAAGTATCCTGCACCTCTATAAGGCCACCATTTGCCCATGTATGGAGTATTGCTGTCACATCTGGGCTGGTGCATCTGCTACTAGTCTCTCGCTCCTAGATAAGGTTCAAAAGAGAGTCGCAAACCTGATAGGCCCTGAACTGGCATCTAAGCTATAGCCTCTGTCCCATCGACGAAATGTTGCATCCCTCTGCCTTTTCTACAAGTATTTTAGTGGTGAATGCTCTGACGAACTGCAATCACTTGTACCCCCACGGCGTGAGCACCCTCAACAAACCCGACAAGCTGCTAAATCCCACCCCCACACTGTAGAGATCCCTAGATGTAAAAGATCTTTTTACTCCAATAGTTTCTTCCACAGAACCGCTGGACTCTGGAATTCCATTCCAGGTCCCTGCTTCCCCAACAGTACTGACGTGCAGAAGTTCAAGTGTAACGTGAACCGACATTTTGCTGCCCAAATCCCTACATAGTACCCTAGTAGTTGTTGCCCCTGAGAGTAGCCCCCTACACCAAAGTGGCAAGTTGACTTGTTTGGGGTTACAATGTAATAAAAAAAAAATAAATTAAAAAAAGGCAGGTAAAAGAAAAAAGATCAGATAGAGCAAAAAAGCTTATGACCATGGAAAAATTAAAATATCCAAAAATCAAAAGAAAATAACAGTATACGTGTGTAAGAGAGAAGAAGGAAGAAACAAGGTAAACTCACAGTTCTGTTCTTTTATGTGACGTTTTAACTGTTCATTCTTTCTTCGTTGTTGGAATTCGTTTCTCTTCGCAATGTCTTTCATGTTTGTCATCCGATGTCGCAGCAATTTGGTAGATGTTTATCCAATAAACATTTGATGAATCATTTATGAGTACCGATTCTTAGTCCAGTGGTTAGAGCTGTCAACACGATGGTTGCAGGTTCGATCCACGGCTGAGAAAGGTGCTAGTCTATCTGAACTGATGAATTGTGATACAACGAAACAGTACTGTATGTGGATTACTATATATATATATATATATATATATATATATATATATATATATATATGTATATATATATATATGTGTGTGTGTGTGTGTATGTGTGTGTATTATCTATATATCTATAAAAGTAAACGTGTCTGTGTGTCTGTGTACATTCCCCTACGCAATAACTCTGTCAATTCTACAGACTCGAAATTTGATATACCGGGTACTGAGATATGGGAAAATTTATGTGATCGGTTGTCGGCCAGAAATTTGGCTTTTAAGGGGTCAAAGTTCAATGATTTGACTTTTGCGAACTCTACCAAACTCCTCCGACAATTTGGGGTCTAAACACTTGAACTTTAGATATAGGTTCCTTGGACATGGATCTAACTTAATAACTTGATTTGAGCCCAAAACAATACATTTTAAGGGGTCATAATAGGGGTCAAATTTACAAAAATTGTCCGGCAAACACCCGGGCAACGCTGGGCTGAAATGCTAGTGTGTATATATATATAAAGAAAGAAAATGAAGAAGAAAATGAAACAAAGAAGAAAAGAAAAAGACGAAAAGAAAAAGAAGAAGAAAAAGAAGAAAAAGAAAAAGACGAAAAGAAGAAGAAAAAGAAGAAGAAAAAGAAGAAGTATTTATGCAATTGTCGTAATACCGGATATCAAAAGAGTGTTCTCCTCCACATCTTTTACAATTGTCAACTTCTTGGCCAGCTCGGAAGGGAAACCTGAGCGACGATTTTTGTGAGGCGCGGAAGCGCGTCCTGCCTTGATCAGCTCCCGTTATTGGTAATGATTTATGAGGTATATCTCCGATAATGAGACCGACGACGACGGCGACGAAGGAGGCTCGTCTTTACTACGGGCTTCCGGGTCCATCAGTGAAAGATGAAAGGACAGTAATCCCCAACAAAAAAGATAATTCGACCAAGGTAAAAGGGGGAAACTAAGGCACACACCTTTAGACGTTGGGAGATTTCATTCAAAAAGTGTTACCTACGAAGTATCTATGTCTTCTGCTGACGCACGTATAATTACATGCGAGTTATAAAAGAAAAAAAAGGCATTCAAAATATTTTTTTAAAAGAGGAACTTTTAATGGCTATGTAGTAGTTGGTATTTCGAGCATTAAGTAGTAACCATTTGATAATGACCTTTGATTTAAAAAAAGATACCCTGCAAATATTAAGAGTAGCATTGTAAATGACAATGTTTTCAAATGTTTTTATTTCAGCACAGCCGCCTTATATTAACAGAAGAAAATCAGCAAATCCATTCACATTTCCTATGCATTGTTTACATTTTATAATTGTTTACATTTTAAAATTGTTTACATTTTATAATTGTTTACACTTTATAATAGTTTACACTTTATAATAGTTTACATTTTATAATTGTTTACATTTTAAAATTGTTTACATTTTATAATTGTTTACATTTTATAATTGTTTACATTTTATAATTGTTTACACTTTATAATAGTTTACATTTTATAATTGTTTGCATTTTAAAATCGAGTAATTATGATATTCGTCGGTAAATATATGAAATCAGTCATGGTTTGAATTGTTCCAAATCGATATTTGTGAAAAATTGATATTTTACATTTCTTAAATGCGATAATCACGATGGTATAATAAATTTGACCGGAAAATAAATGTTTAGCTGTTGCCCCCCCCCAAAAAAAAAACAAAAACAAAAATAAGAATGTTAAACTTGGAAACTGGGTCCCGCCCCCCCCCCCAAAAAAAAGAAAAAAGATGGAAAAGAAAATAACCATGTCAAACTTTTCAGAACGCTCGGAAAAATGTTAACAGATAAAAGAAAAATCTGAGGGAACGAAACGAAATAAAACGGAAATGATTTAATCTATGGTTAAAGAAATGGAAAAATCTGTTGGTATATATATTTCTTAGTGTAGAAACTGCGAACAACGTAAAAGTAAACTATATATGTGTTTTAGTGTAAAATGAGAACAACGTAAAACTAAGCGTGGTTTAGGTGTAAATCTGATATTTTAGATTACGAAATGCGATAATTACTATGGTATAATCATTTTGACCGGAAAAGTAATATCTAACTGTGGGAGCAGAAATGAAAATAAAAGAAAAGAAAAGAAAATAACGATGTCAAACTTAGCAGCAAGTTCGTCAGAACGTAAACAGTAAAAAGAAAATTCGAACTGAACGAAACCAAATAAAACGGAAATAAATATATAAAAATAACGATGTCAAACTTTCCAGAAAGATAGGAAAAATGTAAACAGAAAAATCGAACGGAACGAAACGAAATGTAACAGAACTCATGTAACGTATGGTTTATAAATAAATAAAAAAAATAAAATGGAAAGAATCAGGTTGTAATTTGTTTGTAAAATGTGTAAAACGTGTAAGTAATGTATTTATCTTTCTTACTGTATAAATGTGAACAACGTATAAGTAAAAGTGGTGCGTTTTCCACAATAGGAAGCATTTCAGTTTTTGTAAGCAACTAAAAAACCCGTAAACGGTGGGTGTCCGTAAAAGTTCCTCGTGAACGATCAAGCAGCGGTGTAAATGGGGAGAGCAAAAAGGAGGAGTTTAATAGAGAGAAAAGATTTTACAACTTCCATTTTATCTAACGGATTTTGGCAATGGACTCTCACCAGAACAAATATAGGAATGAACGATTATCGAGCAAGTGTAGAGATAATAGGCCTATAGCACACCTCAGATAATGTGCCGCAGATAATATGCATGAAATCTCTTGATTTTTAATCCTGTTAAGGTCAAACTCACACGGAAAATTTTTAATCCTATTAAGGTCAAACTCACACGGGGAAAAATGAGTTCATTTTATTTATATAGAGACAAAAATGAAACATAAAAAGAACTTTACTCTAATAATTTATAAAAATAAAATTTTACTTTAGAAATTCATAAAAACAAACCTTTACTTTAATAATTCATACAAATAAATCTTTACATTGGTAATTGTTAAAAATAAAACATTACTTAAATAATTGATAAATATTATATATAAAATAAACAAAAGCTAACTATAATAATACATAAAAATAAGACTTTCCTTTAGTAATTCATAAAAATAAAACTTTACTGAAGTAATTGATAAAAACCAGAGGAAACTTTAATAATACATAAAAGAAAACTTTCCTTTAGTAATTCATAAAAATAAAACTTTTCTATAATAATTCATGTGAACAAAACTTAAATTAATAATTAATGCAAAAAAATTATTTAGTAATTAATACAAACAAGAATAATTCATAAAATAAAACTTTACTTTAGTAATTTATAAAAATAAAACTTTACTTTCGTAATTCATAAAATAAAATTTTAATTTAGTAATTCATAAAAATAAAACTGTACTTTAATAATTAATAAAAAATAAAACTTTCCTTTAGTAATTTACACAAATAGGACTTTACGTAAGTTATACATAAAAATGAAACTTTACTTAAGTAATACAAATATAACTTTAATTTTATTTATTCATAAAAATAAAACTTTCCTTTAGTAATTTATAAAAATACAACTTTAATTTAGTAATTCATAAAAATAAAACTTTACATTATTAATTCATAAAAATTAAGCTTTACATTATTAATTCATACAAAAAAGATTTTACTTTAGTAGTTATCAAAAACATTAAATGAAACTTTACTCTAAAAATCATTACTTTATTTATTAGAGAAATTAACTTTACTTTAGTAATTAATAAAAATATACTTTACTTTAGTAATTAATAAAAATATACTTTACTTTAGTAATTCATAAAGATATAACTTTCAGTAATTCATAAAATAAAAATTTACTTTAATCATTCATACAAATAAAACCTTACTTTAGGTATTTCATAAAATATGAATTTACATCAGTTATTCATAAAAATAATTTACTTTAGTAATACATACAAAGAAGACTTTAATTTCAGTAAGTAAGTAAATGCATATAGTAAAAAATAAGTAAATATACATACAAGATATGAAAGTGTGGGTAGATTGATATATTAGATAGATAGAAATATTTAAGACTAAAACAGAAATCGCAGATAAAAAACCGGCCAAGCAAAGAAGAAATAAAGAATTAAAATAAAGGATTATTAAATTATAAAGTATTAAGAAAGTATGTAGAAAAAACGATAAAGTTACAGAAAAAGTATATATCAATCTAAAACGTAAAAGTAATAACTATGTAATTTCAAAATTGCCATAATTAAATTTGGACTTATGTTTACAGAAAGAGATCAGTTCATTTTTCGAATTTATTATATTGTTACTTTGAGGGGAAGTAATTATAATTATAGCTTCTGTTGTGCAGAGGCGACATGATTTAGAGCTTGGAGTATAAGACTTAAATTTTTATGATGGTCCATTTGATTGAGAAGGGGGTATTATTAAAGTTAAGTTTTTAAATTAAAGTGGTTAGAGAAGTTCCTTGGTTATTATTAGAATTATGTTGTTAAAAGAAGAAATGTGGTTTGATATTCTTTTCTTAATTAATGTTAAAGTAGAGCCGATATATGTATGTACTTTATTAAAAGCTCGAGGTCTGGTATTAATATTAATTTGCTGATTTGTATTAGTTAAATGGTTTGAATTTTGTTCATAGTGTTCAACAAATGGTGGGACAATGATTGTATGAGGACTATTTTGGAGGGGATAATGAATGTTGTTAGTCTTAAGATGGATGGAGGATGGGAAGAAGGATAACTTGAAGACGAAATATTAGTGTCTGTTATGGGAGGATTGCGTGGAAGCTCAGTAATTGTGCAAGAATATATAACATCTTTATGGATGCAATCATTATTGCGTGGGCAAAGATGTTTGTTATTACAATTACAGTTAGTTTTGGGTTTAATTGGGAAAGGGATTTTTTGGGCTGATTTATTTTTTTTTGTTATTAGACGTTAAGATTCTTTGTGCTAAATTAGGCATTGTTGCATAAGAAATCCTGATTGAAATTTTTATTGAAAATCGAACTATATCTCGTATTTAATCTTTTCCTTGTGTCCTGAGTTCCATAAGGCATTATTGAAGAAAGTAGCATTTTGATTAAACGTTTTTTATTAGCAGAAAGAGCAGAAATTCTCCTAGAGACGGATAGTACTATAGATTTTATAATTGAGTTGGAGTGGTTAGAAGATTTATGGACGTATAAAAGCGTAAGATTAGGTTTATGATAAGGGCTATGAGTTTCGGTGTTAAGATTAAGTGTAACATTTAGGAAATTTGAAGTGTTTTTGTTTGGTTCGATAATTATAGAAAGGCCAAAGTTATTAAAGAATTTATGTAATTTTTTAATTGTTTTGTTGTACTCTCTTGGTCTGGCTGTTGTAGTAAAAAGGGCATCGTTTATATAAAGACCCCCTTGGATATGTTTAAAGTGATATTTAAGTTCTTTCAGTAAGAAGAGTCCCACTAAATCGGTAACTTCTGCAGAGTCAGAAGGACCCATCAAGATCTCAAAATTATCAGGGGTGTCCTTTCTAGTCCAAAGCTTATTGTTAAATTGTATAAGGGGCTTTCTCGCTAGGAGAATTAATTTAATTTCTAAATTAGTTAAGTCAGAATTTATTTTAGCAAAGATAAGAGCCTTATTTAAAAGGATCGGAGAAATTGATTGATAATAATTTTGGATCTCAAAGGTTAAGTAGTGTTAAGTTAAGGAGGTGTTTATTTTTAAAGGTGATAAACCAATCAATTACGGAATCTTAATTCGGCCAAAGAGGGGAACTTACTTTTTCTTTAATAGAAGGGATGATTCTATCTAAGATAGTTTTGCTTACAGCTCCTAAGTCAGATTTAGATGGGCAGATCAATCTGATGGAGGGGGGGGGTCATAGAAATTACGTTTATGATCATTGAGGGTGAATCTAGGGATACCCGGAGAAATTATTTCAGGGAAGTTATGAATATTCATAGAAGTCAGAAAAAAGTTTAGCTTCAGAATTAATGGAATCTAAAGTCTTAGGAGGGACTATTTTATAAGATTTATTAAGTTCTTTATACAAAAGTTTTTTATATGTAGGATAATCAAGTTTATAATAATTTTTTGTCTTATTAGCAGGGATGAATATATGTTTATTCTTTTTAACTTTTTCGGCAAAATTATTTATTTTTCGAGTAACCGGATTATAATGGTGTTTTTGTTTCTTAAATTTAATTGTTTTGACTAAATTTAACATGGAATTCTCAAACTCCTCAAGGTAAGGGTTGTATTTTGGGGTGGGCAGTGGTTTTTAATCCGTAAAATTTGGCAGCAATTCTTTCGAATTTCTTTTGTTCTCTATGAGAGTTGATAGGGAGTTCATTTGTTAAGATTTCTGGGTGAAGTTGGTCTTCAGAGGAAATAGGCGCTTTAAGTTTTTTTTTAATGCTTAAGTCATGGTGATAAGCCTTCCACCTTATATTTTTTTAGGAAAGTGTTCAAAGCGAGAACAAATTTGTGGATATATTCTTGTTGGGTAGGAATAGGGATATTTTTGGCAGAAAGAGGAATGTGTTCCTTTTCAAACATATATGGAGAGAAGAAAAAGCTCAACCAAACGGGAGCTTATAATAAAATAAAAATTACAATTAAATTTACCAAAATGATCCAAGATGGTAAAAATAAAGTATATTATAAATATTAAAGAATTAATATTTATAAAATTATCTCAGCCAGATGTAAAAGCTCGATAAAACCAAATTATTTAATATATATATATATATATATATATATATATATATATATATTACTGTATTTAGGCAGCATTTCTTCATTCAGGCAAACATTATTTAAAAAAACAGAGATACCTTGCTTAATGATCCTTTTTTTCATTTTTTCGATCTTTCGTAAGATTTTTTTAACTTCAAGATGGAAGGGATTTACAAATGTTCCATTGTTCACACGAGCGCTTTCGATTCTTTCTTGAATCATCATCAGGTGGAGATAAAATATTAAAAATAGAAGTGAAATATATAGTTACGAATGATAAAAAGAGTCAATGAAAAGTCGATTAAAATATACATTTACGAGTTATAAAAAAACTCGATTAAAAATATATACGAAATCTGGGCAAATTAAAATATATTTAAGCGTATTTTTCAACATTATTAATTATATATATATATATATATATATATATATATATAATTAATAATGTTGAAACATACGCTTAAATATATTTTAATACCTTTGTCTATTCACCTTAGCTTATTTTTGATCAGTTCATATGAATATCAAGTTTCTAGAGTGGTAACATCACTATCTTTATATATATAATTAATAATGTTGAAAAATACGCTTAAATATATTTTAATTTGCCCAGATTTCGTATATATTTTTAATAGAGTCTTGATTTCAACAGTTAAAAAAAAAACAGTATTTTTGTGCCATCAGCTAGACTCGAAACCGAAAGCAAAACTTTAGCAATTAAAGATAGTGACGTTACCACTCTAGAAACTTGATATTCATATGAACTGATCAAAAATAAACTAAGGTGAATGGACAAAGGTATAGAATTTTTTAAAATTTTCCTCTATTTTTGACTACTTAAAACTATTTAAATCGGCTGAAGACCCATGGAAGAACGGTTCATCAAAATCCAATCATTTGAGGCGCCTTGCGCCGCTCGGCGACTTTAAGTTTTTAGAAAAGATAGAGTTTGAAAATATGGAGACAGACAGACAGACATAGTGATTTTTATAAATCAGATTGCTACTTCTTGACAAAAGTGTTCCGTCTCTTTAGATTTATTTTTACATCGGCATCGCCACTTATCAAGGCCAAGAGGCCACTCGAGGATAAGGGTTAAAGAGTGTACAGTAGACAATTGGACAATATAGTGCTAGTTAGTAAAGAAAATTCGGTAAATTTGTTAACGTGTATGGAACGGCTCATCAAAAACTTGCTTACGTTAGACTTGAAGACAACCATATTGTAGTCAGCTGGAAAGCAGGAAAACGGAAGACAATTCTATAGGCGTGTAGTTTTAAGAAAGAAGCTTTGTTTATGGAATCTACGTTTAGGTTTAGGCACAGATAAAAAGTGGGGGAAATTAGTGATAATGTTTTCTGCTAGATGGGTGTTTCTTGTGAAAGTTTGGCGAGGAAGACCGTAGATTGGAGCTCAGTCAAGCACTTGCTAGGAAAATAACGATAAAGCAGAGACAAACTCGTAACATGTAAGAAAGAGGTTGCAGGGAAGAGAAAAGGAATCTCCTACGAGGTTACGAAGTCTATTTTGAACTCTATCATGTGTAACGTAATCCCCCATTGAGGAGCTTTAGAACTACGCTGAAGTAGCTTTTTCTTTTTTTTTACATGGAGTTCACCACTTATCAAGGCCCAATGGCCACTCGGGGATAAGAGTTATTGTCTATACAGTAATCAATAGGATAGTGTAGCAATAGTATTGGAGAATTGATAAGGTGTCATTACTTAGGGGGGCGGTTCATCAGGAATTTGTTTGTGTTGGACTTAAAGACATCCAGGTTAAAGTTGGGAGGGAAACAGGCAAGCGGAACAGAGTTCCACAGGCGTGCGGTTCTAAGAAAGGAGCTTAGTTCATGGAATCTACATTTTGATTTAGGCACAGATAAGGAGTGGGGAAAATTATTGACGGTAGTTTCAGCTAGTCGGATGTTTTTCGAAAAAGATTGGCGAGGGGGGGCAGAGAATGGAGCTCAGACGAGCACTTACCATGGAAATAACGATAGAACAAAGAGAGGCTCACTACGTATCTTCTGTGGGAAAGAGGTTGCAGGGTAGAGAGAAAGGGCATCTCCCGCCAAGCGACGAAGTCTATTTTGTACTCTGTCAAGGCAGGATAGGCTGTTTTTGGCAGCTCCTGCCCAGATGTGGCAGCAGTACCCATCTTTGGACGTACCTGGCTCTTATATAGATAGAGAATTGCATCATTAGTGAGATATCTTCTGGAGCGGTAGAAGGATCTTACTATTTTCCCAGCGACCTTGGCCACAGACTTGATGTATGTGTTCCATTTCAGATCAGGAGTAAAGGTCAAACCCAGAAGCTTATCAAAACATGAGGCCTCCCCTAGACGATAGCCATCCATTTCAATTGATGCCAGATGGGGATCAGAGCGTTTATGATGTAGAGATAGGAGCTTGGTTTTAGATGCATTAAAGGTAACCAGCCACCTCTTTCCTCACTGTACCACGCGCTCAAGATCAGAGAAGAGAGAATCAGAGAGAACATCATCATTTACGGCCTTTGATGCGTTGCCATAGATGGTCGTGTCATCAGCATAGATGTCAACGAAAGATTTTATTATGTGTTTTGGGAGATAATTGATGTAGATCAGGAAGAGAGTTGGGCCAAGTATGGACCCCTGGGGTCTCCAGCATTAATACTGTGGGCCTCTGATTTCTGCCCATCAACCACTACTCTTATGAGCCTATCAGAGAGAAATGATTTAATGATCAAGAAAACATTTTCAGTTATACCGTAGCTGGAAATCTTGTGTAGTAGGCCTTTATGCCAAACCTTATCGAAGGCCTTTGATATGTCAAGATCAATTGCCCTTGAAATGAAGCCTTTGTCGAGAGATTCGCTAATCCTATGAGATATAACCGTTAGCACATCTGCTGTAGATCTAGCAGAACGGAAACCATATTGCGTGTCGCTGAGAAGGTTATTTCTGCTGAGGTGGTTGACTACTTCTCTATTTATTGTGGATTCCAGCAACTTACTCATGACACACAGGAGACTTATTGGTCTGTACTGAGAGGGAGATGATTTATCACCTGAATTCTTAAATACAGGGCATACTGATGAGGTTTTCCAGGGTGTTGGGAAGCACTTCTCCTTAAGGCAACGCTTAAACAGTTTTGTAAGTATGGGGGCAAGTTCTGGTTGTAATTTTTATTCCCGGTGACGCCAGATAACCCAAGGATTTAAGATATAGAAGATAAATATATATTTTTTATTTCATGTCAAAATAGATTTTGTTTGAAACCAGAGAAATATATTTTTACGACTAAAAGTTTATGACAGGAAATTTCACTTATAACATTGCCTAGCCCTAAATGAACTTAAGGTCGGATGAGTAATTCAGATTTCAGGTATGGAATATGCTGTGCCACTTGGAAAGCAGAGAGAATTCCGGTACTAACTGTAGGCGGAGGTTCACTAGCCTCTTGTGGGGTTAGCATTATCCGTGCAAGCTTCACCGCGGGCCTGCAGTAGCCGTGCGAGCCCTGGTTGTGGAGGGAGAGCTTCTCGGGTACCACCTGCTCCTGGGTATGGACTTGATTACACAACTGGGTGGAATTACTGTGGACAGAACCGGCAAGGTACAGTTCTCCCGATGTGAGGAACATGTTTGTGCTGCCATAACTCTCGACGAGCCTGACTTTCATGCAGAGTATGATAGAAACACCAATGCATGGACGGCGTCTTGGAAGTGGTCAAACGATCAGCCACCAATATCTTTGCGGAACCGGTTATCGGAATATCCCCCACCCATGTGGCGGGAACAGTATGAAGAAGAACTGAGAACGTGGATCGACAATGGCTGGCTTCTTCCATACCCAGAGGATGAGCTTGGCCCCCCGCCAGGACTCTTGCAATATAATTCGCCAGCTGTCATCCGTGTTCTGTGAAAGAGGTGCGCCCGATGAAGTGCTGACGGACAACGACCCAGCCTTTTGCAGCCATCAGATAAGGCAGTTCTTACAAGAATGGGGTGTGCGGCTGCGGCTTAAATGCGCTTATGTGCCTTATGGCAATGGTATAGCTGAGAGAAGCCATCACAGCATCAAAACAATTGCAGCCAGGAAGCAGTGCACCATCGCAGAAGCTGTGTACTGGTATAATCTCATGCAAAAGGATGGCGTCTCTCCAGGAACGGCGCCTGCAAACGCAATCTATCAGTACCGTGTCCGAGAAAAAGGAATCCACCCCGATACAACTGTGGCCACTGAGATAGAACGGAATCGATATGCCAAAGGGGATGCTGTCTGGGTGAAGCCGCCAGGAAACCGATGTACTGACAAATATAAACGAGGCACAGTGACCGATGTGGTGAGTCAGAAATGTGTCCAGGTTGATGGCGTACCCCGTCACTTTAGGGACCTACGGCCGGCGACACATGTACCACCACCTGTGGACGATGAGAGTGATTCTGACTCTGAGACGAGTGGGCCATCGCTTTGGTTTGCACCATCCCTATCAAGCAGTGACTCTTATATCAGTAGTCTCCACGGAGATGAAGCCTTCCCCGACCATCAGGCGGTGGATGAGAGCGCACACGAAGACGAGAGCAGCACTGTCCCCCTGCGCAGAAGCACCCGACGGCGGCGATCGCCACCCCCTGCCGTCTCTGTGATCATGAGATGATCAGGGTGGAGTGTGGAGAAAGAAGTGACTTACCGTTAAAGCGGCTGCGCGTTTGTGCCTGCAGAGCATAAATTGAGAATCAAGATGGCGCCCGCATGCGTTTATGTTGAAAAAAGTCTCGTGGAATCTCGGGGAATCTCGGAGAATCTCGTACCCTGGTTCCATAAGTAACGAGGAACGGAAAGCGGGAGGACAGACAATTTTTAGTCACTAAAGCGAAGGGACGTGTGTGCAAAAGAAGAGGTAGAAGAAAAGAGTGTGGTGAACGAAACAAACAACGACTCGGTTGAAAGTAGAGTTGTAACGAACACATGTAGTTCACGAGAAAAATAACAGCCGTCTGAAACCTATGTCTAGAAGTTATCCGAGGTCTGACATTTTTCTTCGGTGGTAGAATTTTCCCAGTATTCTTGGAATCATTTATAACTCTCTCAATGATACTTTTCGACGGCTTCAAGTCATGAGCTATCTTCCGTATTAAATGGTTTTCCCTATAAAGTTTGATAATTGATTTTTTGACGGAAGCATTAATTTTAGGTGTCATAATGATGGTGGAACCAGCTGAAATGACTACAAAGTGTCGAAATCGACTTATTCGTTATTTTCGTACGTAGAAAAGTGGAAAAACTGACTACACAGTCCACAATAAATTATTTTCTTTGCTTTGTCCCACGGTTTTGACCACTTTAATTTAAAAAATAGTGAAATGCTCATAACGTTTTTCCCATCCCTCATAATAAAGTGTAATTAATAGAGTTTATCAACATAAGAGATGTTAAATGTGTGTAAGTTTAGTTGTAATCTCCCCTTAATCTTCTGGAGAAATTGAAAAAAAAAGCTAAACTATCCCAGACTTTTAGCCACTAGTATATATATATATATATATATATATATATATATATATATATATATATATATATATATATATATATAACTACTTAATTTACTCACATAAAATGAATATACGAAAGTATATATTTATGCGTAACCTTTAAGTATTTACTTCAAAAGTGCTCAATACGTAGGCAGAGATAGTTAGTAATTTATAAAATATATATATCGCGATTAAGCTACGCTGAATATTCGGCGTTTCATCCACTCTAGGACTCCTCAGGCTTATGCGCGAATTGTGTGGTTGTTCATCGTTATATATATATATATATATATATATATATATATATATATATATATATATATATGTATGTATATACTAGCGGCCAAAAGTCTGGGATAGTTTAGTTCTATACACACACACACATATATATATATATATATATATATATACATATATATATATATGTATACGTATATATATATGTATACGTATATATTTATATATATATATATATATATATATATATATATATATATATATATATATATATATATATATGGGATCACCCTTAGGCCCAACATTTGCTGAATATTACATGTCAGCAATTGAAAATAAAATCTTTAAGGTTAGTATTGAAAAACCCACAAAATATGCACGATATGTAGATTATATATTTATATTATCTAAAAATATAAATGAAATAACAAAACTAAAAGAAACACTCGAACTAAACTCCCATCTAAAATTTACCATAGAACATAATATAAACAATAAAATACCATTTCTAGACATACTAATTAACTCCGAAAATAACGACAAATTTACCACCACCATATACAAAGAACCAACCAGTAAACATTCCTGCCTTCTTAATTTTAATAGCTATTGCCCCTACAAATATAAAATAGCCATAATAAAAACCTATTAGACCGAGCACACCGAATATCATTTAGTAGAATCCTTTTCTACAAAGAGCTATCAAACATTAAATAAACACTAATAACAATAACTTCCCCAATAAAATAATCGATCAAGAAATAGCCCAATTTATTAGAAATAAAAACAAACCAATAAATCAAAACGAAAACACCCTAATACCTCTATACTACAAAAATCAAATGCACTATAATCACAAACAGGACGAAATCACCATCAAAAATATTATAAAAAGATACATAAAAATAAAAAAATCCTAACAACAAAATAAAACTAATAATATATTATAAAAATATCTAACGAAAAACCTAGTAGTAAAGAATAATAACAACGATACAACCGATAAAATGAGTATGGTCAATGTAGTTTATTTGTTTAAATGCCACCTCGAGGACTGCTACTCGAAAAATATGAACTATATTGGCCATACACGCACTACACGTGGAAGACGTCTCACAGGACATCAGAACACCTCCAGTGCTATTTGCAAACACCTCGAACAAGAACATAACATAATAAACACCACCTCTAAACAATACAAAGAACATTTAAAAAATAACACTAAAATATTAAAAACTTGCAATAATTACCAACGACTAACAATGCTAGAAGCATTAATAATAAAAAGTAAAAACCCAACAATTAATAAAATAAACTTTGACAACAGCAGCCGAATTCTCCACCTATTCTAACACGATAAAGGTGAAGAGGAAGGAAAAAATTCAAATTAGGCAAAACTACACATAGTAAATTAGTAATAAAAACAGTAAAACGACAAAGAACAAATCAATCAATAAGTAGGATGCACAGGAAGAACAACCCTGACGATGGTCAATCGAGACCAAAAACGTTCGGTAAACTAGGGGACTTTGTAAGAACTTTGGATCCCACAACAAAAATACTTGTACGAAAACAAGAAAAATTCAAAAGAAAGATTATAAACAGAAGAACGAAGATCCTTTTCAATAAAATATGTGCGAATATATTTATATAAATATATATATACATATATATATATATATTTATATATATATATATATATATTTATATATATATATTTATATACTTGTACTTTTTGTAGTAAAAGAAATCCCATACAGTGCTCTATTATTAGGGAAAAACCTTTCTCGAAATAAGAGCAATATATTTTTTTGTATAATATATACAGGAATTTACATCGGTAGTCGGTACCGACGGTTTCAAGCCCGGTGGTTGAGGACTGCTCTTAATGTCCGCCTCAGGCTCTCTTCATATATTTATATATATATATATATATATATATATATATATATATATATATATATATATATATTTATATATATAAATATATATATATATATATATATATATATAGACTTTGGTTGCTATTTATTTTAATTTTTAGCAGAAGTTAACGATGTTTCGTAACTTTATATATATAT
Source organism: Euprymna scolopes (assembly GCF_053919585.1). Lineage (NCBI taxonomy): Eukaryota > Metazoa > Mollusca > Cephalopoda > Sepiida > Sepiolidae > Euprymna > Euprymna scolopes. The sequence goes on from NC_136513.1 coordinate 54,423,710, forward strand.
ATATATATATATATATATATATATATATATTAGCTGTACCCAGCCACGCGTTGCTGTGGCTCAGTTTGTTAAAATGGAACACATGTGAAAGTAGAGAAAAGTTTGATTCTTTTTTTCAAGAGAATGTACAAATTATTTTTTTAACAGATGTTAAGAAAATTAACAGAAAAATATCTTCCATCATTAATTATGCAAAAAAAAAAAATAAAATCTTGATTTAGTGTTTCAATATGCTTATAAATTACGATAAAACTTGCTGAGTATGCACTGTTTTACGGTTGTTGTAAAAATGGAACGGAAACTTTAATTTCGCTTCGTTTTAATCTTTCTTAATTTTTTAATTGTGCCCCCCAAACGAATATAATCAAAACAGTAACATTCAACAATTGTACTTTATGTATATAAAACACAAGATATTTATTTTAAAAAAATTAAAAAAAAAAATTAATAACGAATGGGAAACAATTCCATTTTTAAACGAAAAAGTCAGTTTGGTATATCTTTTTATTATTTTTTACATAAATCCAGCTTACCATTCACATTGGAAATGTCGACATTTATAGGTTGTCGGGTACGTTTACAATGAATAAACACTTCAATCTAGTAGATGTATCAGAATTTTTGTAAGAATTTTTTACACCCCTATCACAAAACTGCAAATAAAATATAAAAATCTCGTAATTTCTCTTTTAAAAGTGGTTTGTTTATTTTCTTTATGGATTATACTTCCAAAATAAACCATTAAAGTTGTTTTAAAAGTAATAGAAATATTATTTTTTAAAAAACAGTAATGAATTTTACGAACTCAATATTTTTCAATTTTTAAACTTTAAAAATCTATCAAAATTTTTCTATTGATTCTATTTTTACGATATTGTCAGGGTCAATGTGAAATTTTATGCTCTTTCCAATTAACTGAATATAATATTTTAGACCAACTTTTTTTTAATTCACGCCTCCCCCATTTTCAAGTATCTAGTAAAAAGTAAATAATTAATTTACACACAAAAGATTTATATATCCCAAATTGAAGAGAAAAGGTCAATAAGTAATATATTCAAATTAAAACAAAAAAAGTAGTGTTTTTTAGAAATTATCTGTAAAGTTCGAAGCTTAAAACCTTTTTTTTAAAACCACGTTGTTTGTTTTTTCTTGTTTTTTTTATGAAATCTTGGTCCTTGCTCCTTTAATTGAAAAAACATTAGGGCTTGAATTACATTTTTCGAGTAGTTATAAGCTTGGAAAGACAGGGGGTAGAATAATTCACGCCTCCCATTTTGAAATGTCTATTAAAAAGTAAATAATTTATTCACCAAAGTGTTATATATCACAAATTGAAGAGAAAAAGTCAATAAATAATATATTCAAATTTTAAACAAGTGTTTTTTTAGAAATTTACCTGTAAAGTCCGAAGTTAAAACCTTGTTTTTTTTTTAAAAACATGTTTTTTTTTGTTTTTTGTTTTTTTTAATGAAACCTTGGTCCTTGCTCCTTTAATTGGAAAAAAAATTAGGGCTTGAGTTACATTTTTCGAGGAGTTATCAGCTTGGAAAGACGGGGTGGAATTATTCACTATTTTTCACGAAATTTCTTACACACCTACCAATCTACGCATGTTAAGAACGGCTTTCGGAATAGACACCCCTAACCTTGCCAGAATACTCGAAAAGCTATAAAAGTTGACGTGTCGAATGTGAATGATCAGTTGGACGTAATGTAAAAATGTACCGAATTTAAAAGGGAACGAAATTCATATTTCCGTTCCATTTTTACAACCGTAAAGCGGAGCATTCTATGCAAATTTTACCTAACTTACTGTATTAATGCTAGGTAAAAAAGGTAAATATCCAGATACGCTACTACAGAACACCGACCACTCTAATTTGTTTTTTTTCATATGGAATTGAGGTCGCTGACAACGAATCTGATAGTCAAACTTGGGGCAAATTTACCGTTTGAATGGTATTTACCCCTGCACCCACGAACTTCTTTCCACCATTTTGCAGCTTCCGTTTATGCTACGCGCATGCACGCTGTAGCATAAACGACGGCTTCACCAAGCAAACTACGTTGGGGGGAGGGGATTTTTCTTTTTTCCAGGACATAGAATTTTCTAATTTTCAAAAATACATTATAGCGCTTTTTGGGTGGAAAATTTAAAATTAGCTGAAAAAGAAATAAAATAAGAAAAGGAAAGCACACCAAGTTGGAGTAGGGGTAGGGGGGGTAATTTATCTGTTTTTTTTTTTACCTGAAACATAGAATTTTCAAATTTTCCGTAAGTAACGCACCGACATTTATCAATTAGAACACCATTTAACATTTTCCGAAGATTTTACTTTGTACATTGGGGGCGCGAGCGGGGGGGGGGTGTGATGTTGGGGCGCCCCAAAACAAATTAGAGTGGTCGGTGTTCTGTAGTAGCGTATCTGGATATTTACCAAAAAAAATATTTAGGTGGGCGCGCGCGCCCCAACATCACATCCCCCCCCCAAACAAATTAGAGTGGTTGGTGTTCTGTAGTAGCGTATCTGGATATTTACCGAAAAAAAATAATTAGCCCCCCCCAACTTTTATATTTAATTTCAAATTTTCCTCCATCTGAGAATGCGCGTAGCGTAGATTGCTACAACGCGCGCTCGGCGTAGTGTAACCGGCAAAATGGTGAACTGCACTCTCGCGCGTAGCGTAACTGGAAGCTGCAAAATGGTGGACTGCGTGTTTGCGCGTAGCGTAAACGGAAGCTTCAAAATGGTGGACAGTAGTTCGTGGTTCAGGGGTTAATACTATGCAAACGGTAAATTTGCCCCAAGTTTGACTATCAGATTCGTTGTCAGCGACCTCAATTACCTATAAAAAAACAAATTAGAGTGGTCGGCGTTTTGTAGTAGCGTATCTGGATATTTACCAATAATTTAGGTGACTGAAATAGGAATCTAATTGAATCTTTAATTTCCTGCATAGTATGCGAGAATTCATTTTTCTTCGAGTTATATCGAATTCATTAATACGGACTTTTGGGGGCTTTTTTCGTAATGCTACTGTAAAAATTATTTTTTATTGTTACAAATTACGATGCTTTAAAAAAAGCAAAAATAAATTCTTGCGTTTTTTATTTACTACTGAAAACCATAACTTTAGTAAAGGTATTTTTAGTTTAAACAAAATAAAACATTTTCATTAAGAGTTAAGTAAAAATAATTAGTTCATTATATTCTGCGATCATTATTTGAAAAATACTGCAATTTTCATTAAAATTCGGTAATTTCCTGATTTTTGGTGAATTTTTAAGTAAAGGGAGGAGTCAAAATGTGTATACACTTTGAGCGTCGGCATTCATTCAAGGGACCACGTGTGGTTAATTTAAATTAAATTTCAATCACATGGTTACATTATCAATAACCATGTAATTAAACCCATTGAAAATTTACCGATATTGTAAACACATTCTGTTTACATTAAGCCTGTAGTGTTTTTTTAGTGATGCAATGTTGTCAACTGAGATTTAAAAAAAAACCCGCGAGATCAGGAGAAAGAAATGTCCAGAAAATCACTAGATTTTTTACTTTTATCATCTGAAATTTTCAAAAATCGCTAATTCCCCCCGCCCCCCAAAAAACCCTCCCTATTTTCACTTCCTACCATAAAAAAATTATAAATATAGTATATTCAATATATAAAATGTTCCGTGTTTTCTTACTATATGTTTCTGGAATTATATTGAAGCGGTTAGCTCCCGTACTTTATCAGTTAGTTTTACCTGTTATTTCAGAGAGGGTATTTTTTTTTTTGCAGGAAACAAATCATAAACTCAAACTTTATATAATAAAAGTTAAATTGAAATATACTGCAAATTAAACATCACAATAATGGTGCAACATATTTTGAAATTAGAAAAATAAAAATCAAAAAAACTTTGTTTTAGCATGTTAAAAGTATTTAGGTTGGTAGATAATTAAATTCTACTGTATTGATATAATTTTTTTTTTTTGCTGTTGTTTCTTGCTTTTTACAATTTTCGACTAAATACTTCTAAATTTCGTATTTTAAACTAAACTTCGAAGGTTATAAGGCCACCCCCACCTAAAATGTACTTGGAAAAATCGATTTTATAGCGAGATTTAAGAATGCTTAGCCGAAAAAAAGGTGAAAAACAAAACAAATAATCAATAAATAATTGTTACCAAAGGCAATAAATGCTACTTTTTTTTTTACTAACATGAATGAATTTATTTTATATTTTAAAGTATTTTCAAGTGCTTGCGGGTGTGTGGGTGCGAAATATCTACAGATTTTCTAGAATTTCCCGCTAGATTGTAAACGAAATCTCCAGATCTAGCAGGAAAACCGCTAAATTAGAAACACTGGTCACGTGACAGGAAGCGGTAATAAATGATTGTCCCTAAATAAAAAATCGCCTATCGGTACAAAGAAAAAGACCTATTTATCATATAAAAATTAAGTATAATGTTATAATTAAAAAGAAATATATAAAAACACACATGGATATAGTAAACATATTATACCAAAACGTGGAAGCCATCCGTCCAGTGTTTTTTTAGACAATTAATTGCGAACGAACCAAAAGTTACATTTTTATATATATAGATATCGATACCCATATATATATATATATATATATATATATATATATATATATATATATATATATATATATATATATATATATATATATATATGTATGTATATGTGTATACATTTATAAAGTTACAACACATCGATAAGTTAACTTCTGCTAAAAATTTATATAAATAGCAACCAAAGTCAAAATCCCAGAAAAAAATCACAATCATAGAATATCGAAAAATTACAAAGAATATCAAAACGTCACACACTTTTTGAATATCACAACATTTTTCATTAAAAGTAATTAAAAAATCACTATTTTTGTTAAAACCACACACATTAAAACATGAGAAAATATCAAAAGTCATGAAAATTAAAAAATATATATATAACTAATTTCTCAGGTTATTCGCTTATGAAAATGTCTGAACGTATCGACGAGAGAACCCCGAAAAGAAATGACGGATCAAAGTTTGCAAAGTTTACAACTTCGAAAATATCTTTGTCATTGTTTTTGCATCGACCTCGGAGATAAACTAGGTTTTATGCACTCAGTTTTTTTTTTACTCCAACTCGGTATTGTTTACTCCCTGATGTGATGCCGCCTTACAAAAAGACATAATGCTTATCCAAAGAAAAAAATAGCATGGTTGCAAAAGTGAGTAGTCTTTGAGAAGGGAACAATAAAAATGGCGAACCCAGAGCCCTTTTGACGCCTCCACATTGACTCGTCAGAAAGAGAAAAGATGAAAGACACTTTTGGCAATTAGCAAAAGAGAAAATGATTTGTGCTAAGTTGGTTCACACACGTTCCGCATATCAAAGGGGCAATCACTTTAGATCGCTAAAAACATAAATACTTGCTTTTATTTCTTCTTTTCCTATATATATATATATATATATATATATATATATATATATATATATACACGCATAAATGCATATGTATATATGTACGAATATATACACATATACGTATATATACAGATATACATGTGTGTATATATATATAAATATATATATATATATATATGTATGTATATAAGAAACATCTATTTTTACATATTCGCATATATATATATATATATATATATTAAATATTTTAGTTTTTATTATCTATCAAGCTACCTACTTCATATATAAACATTATGCTTATCTATATTATATGTGTGTGTATTTTTTGTGTGATTGTGTGCTTGAGAGAGAGTGAGAGGGAGAGAAGGATATATATATATATATATATATATATATATATAGAGAGAGAGAGAGAGAGAGGGGGGGGAGTCTTGCTGTTTTAATATTAGTACCACCTGCTTTCTTTGGTTCAAATACCTGTAAACCTCCGGGATGTTTACAATGAACGTGAACATGTTTTAAGATTATGTTTGACACAAAAGAAATCAACTCAATCAAAAGAATATGAATGCACACACACACACACACACACACACACACACACACACACACACACACACACACACACACACACATTTTTTATACATATAGAAATAAACAATAAATGCACAGCCACACATGTATGTGTATGTATTATCATTTATTTTCCATCGCTTTTCACGTGAAATCTATCAGAAAGCCACGACAATGAAAACCTTATATATATATATATATATATATATATATATATATATATATATATATATATATATATATATATATATGGTTGATGGGACGATTCCAATATTTTGCCCGATTCCGATACAATTGCCGATTCAGATTCAGATTCTTTATTAATCTCTAAATATTTAACTATAAAGTTGTTATTTCCCCCCCTCCCCGAGTATCGTAACAGCTCACGTTAAATGTGCAGATATTTTCCTAAACGAAAAAATACACTTGTGGGTGACCATCTATCGATTTTAGTTTTACTAGCAGTTATAAATTAATCAATATTTATTATTTTGCTATTATTATCAACAGCAAAAAAAAAAATTATTCCCAACTCGCATTTAGGTAAAAATGCACTTTCGTAAATGATTGAATTCATTCAAAACGTATCGCAAAAAAAAACAAATAACACCCCTCCCTCTCTCTCTCTCTCTCTCTCTCTATATATATATATATATATATATATATATATATATATATATTTATAACTACTTCATTTATTCATAATAAATTTAATATACGAAAGTATAGATTTATGCGTAAACATTAAGTATTTACTTCAAAAGTGCTCAATACGTAGGTAGAGCTAGTTAGTAATTCATAAATATAAATATATGTATATATTTTATAATTACTATATATATATATATATATATATATATATATATATATATATATATATATAGTAATGTGATTGATAATTTAAAAATCAAATTATAATTAAATTAAAAATCCGTTTCATGAGAAGGAACAACAACAAAATCAATTATTTGTACGATCGTTTCGGAAAACAGTGTTTTTATTGTGGTAGACATCAAGTTACGGACAATAATTATTACATATAGTTTTTTTAATAAACAAGGTTTCCTCATCAGCAAATTGTAAAGAGTTTTTATTAAATTTAAAGGACACCATAAATAAACCTAGCATTAAAAGTAAGGCAGATGTATCTTTTAATTTTTCGCCTTTTGAAATCAGGAACTATGGTTAAAGTACTCATATAGATGCTTGCTATAGCTTTTCAGCTGAGCAGCACAGTCCCTTAAAAGGGCTGCTCAGTCGCAAAAAGCCCCACTGAAACTAGTTCCTGTCCCTCAAAACTAAAAAGGATGTTAAGATAAGCTTTAAGCCGCCTGTGTGTAGATTTGTGACGACATACTCCCAACTTGTAAGCTCTGTACACGTCACCTCCTCTCTATCGCCACAGGATTTGTACAGAAAAGAGATACCTGTACAAAATTATCTCATTGATAAATGCTTGTAACCCTAACCCCTATCACAAAAGCGCTGACTTGTCAAGCCAGCAGTAGCCGCCAGATGCTGCACAGACGCATTGTGGATTTGGAAATAAAAATGTAATGTAATTTATTTCATAGACATTTATTTATGCTGATGTAATATACATATTATTTTAACCAGGTGACATTCCTTTGGTTGCTAATCAGATAACCGTCACGCGCATGTACTTTTTTAATATAATATTTTGATATATCCGATGCAGAAGGAATGCATCGGGCTGGCATTGTAAACGCTCGATTTAAAAAAAGAAATGAATAAACAAATAAATCTAACGAAGATAAATTTTACCACCGAAACGTTAGTAATGGAATATATATATATATATATATATATATATATATATATATATATATATATATATATATATATATATATATAATGTAAGAACAAAGAATATATATATGTAAGAACAAAGAATTAATAAAACATGTAAAAACACTTTAACATATTTAATTTTCAAAAAGGAAACACAAATTAAGTGGATTGTCTTTAATCCGTGGAGTTTCGAAAGAAATACTTTCCTTCTTATCAGAGGGTAGGAATTAGCAAAATGCGGAATCGGATTTTGCTTGCAAAGTAATTCATGAAACTACAAGTAACCCATACAACTTACTTGGTAAAAGTAAAAAAAAATTGTGAGGCAGCATGAATGGGGATAAAAGAAAAAAATGATTTCACGTGAATGGATGGTCGAGTGAAGAGTAGAATATCCAATGACGGTAAATATTCAAGAAGAGTTGGTAAATATTCGGTTAGGGTTAGAGTTAGAGTTACGGTTTAGGGTTGGGATTAGAGTTTGGGTTAGGATTAGGGTTTGGGTTAGGGTTTAGGGTTTAGGGTTAGGGTTAGGGTTGAGGGTTAGGGTTTGGGTTAGGGTTTAGGGTTTAGGGTTAGGGTTAGGGTAAGGGTTTGGTTTAGGGTTAGGGTTTAGGGGTTAGGGTTAGGATTAGGGTTTAGGGTTAGGGTTCAGGTTTAGGGTTTGAGTTAGGGTTTAGGGTTAGGGTTAGGCTTAGAGTTTAGGCTTAGGGTTGGGGTAAGTGCTAGGGTTTAGGGTTAGGGTTTAAGTTACGGTTTAGGGTTGGGGTTAGGGTTTGAATTAGGGTTAGGGTTAGGGTTTAGGGTTAGGGTTGGGGGTTAGGTGTTAGGGTTAGGATTTGGGTTTGGGTTATGGTTATGGTTAAGGTTAGGGTTAAGGTTTAGAGTTGGGGTTAGGGTTAGGGTAATCCGGTATCCAGAAGTAAAAATCCAAAGGAATAGCGTTAGTGGAAGATATTCCAATGTCATTCAAAGGCAGAATTCTGGGAAATAATTCACGAATTGGTACAAAGAAAAAAAGAAAAAGTGTAAAATATTATTATAAAAAGAAAAATAAATTGTGTGTAGAATCAAGGAATAGAAATATTTCAAGACGCTTCTTCCGAGGTCAGATTTAAAAATACGAATAAAAGAACAGAATCGATATATATATATATATATATATATATATATATATATATATATATATATATATATACCTTCTTTGTCTAATATATAAACGGCTATATGTCTGTTTGTTTCCATATTTTCAAACTCTATCTCCACCGAAACTAAAATCGTATAACGGCGCTAGGAGCCTCAAATGATTGAATGTTTTACGGGCCAGTCTTTTATAGGTCTTTAGCTGGTTAAAATAGTTTTAAGGGGTAAAAAAAGAGTCAAAATTGAAAAAGAAATCGTTATATATTTTGTCAATTTATCTTAGTTTATTTTTAATCAGTTCGTACGGGTTTACACTTCCAACGATTACTATGATATTGTTCTTTTGACCAATGTACACTTTTTAACCCTTATCCTTAAGTGGCTTCTGGGCCTTGATAAGTTGTGATTCTTTTCTAAAAAAAAATATGGGTCTCACGTTGGTGACGTTGTAACGATACCATCTTTGAACGCTACAGTTTTGCGTTTGGTTTCGATTCAAGCTAATGGCGCCCAAACACTTTTTTTTTTACTTTTGAAATCACGATTCTATAGTTATATATACGAAATCTGGACAAATGAAAATATAATATTAAGGCTTATTTTATGTTATGTATATATATATATATATATATATATATATATATATATATATATATATATATATATATATACGTATAGATATATGGATATATAGATATATTATGAAAAGAAAAGAGTTAATTTGCTTAGACTGCCTCTTGAGTTGCTGATTGATCTAAAAGAAATTCTACCCCTCACCCATCGCCATTTTGAATCTATTGACTACTTGACTTTTAAGAAGGCGTAATGGCGTCTGCCGTCAACAGATGGCGCGCTGATCGTTTTTGATTTTCTTTTGATTTGCCGCTCTTTCTCCGGCCGGATCACTTTGGGAAAGTGCCACGTTGGCCAATTTGGGCGCTTTTCATAGATTTATTTGTTTATTTGTTTATTTGTTTATTTGTTTTACTTTCTTTCGTGAGGATTGCTTATAAGCGCAGGTAGATATTTGCAAATTTATGCAAATGGTTAGTAAATGTATATACATATAAATATATATATATGTATATATATATATATATTTATATATATATTTATATATATATATATTTATATATATATCTATATATATACATATATATGCATATATATATACATATATATATTTATATATATATTTATATATATACATATATATATACACACACATATATACATATATATATATATATAACTACTTAATTTATTCACATAAAATAATATACGAAAGTATAGATTTATGCGTAAACTTTAAGTATTTACTTCAAAAGTGCTCAATACGTAGGTAGAGCTAGTTAGTAATTTATAAAATATATATGGCGATTAAGTTACACCTCCTAGAGTGGATGAAACGCGGAATATTCAGTGTAGCTTAATCGCCATATATATTTTATAAATTACTACATATATATATATATATATATATATATATGTATATATATATATATATATATATAAATCGAATGCACACACGCGCGAAAAGAAACGTGGCGATCAGTGAAAACAATACAGTATACATTGGTCGTAACATCATTACATTTAATAAAAAATCCTTTATATATGAGAATTTAAAAAAAAACAAGATGAAAAGAAAAAATTTGATAAAAACGAAAAGAAAAAACTACTAGGATGTGTGTGCATTGTACTGGTCCACCTTAGTGTTTTATGTGTGTGTTAACAACCTTAAAAATATCGGGAAATAATACTTAGGTAATATTTAACGGTGAGACCTTTTCAAAGCAAATCTTTTTTTTTTTTTTTTTAAAGCCCCTCCACGTTTTAAAATGTTTCTAGCATTTTAAAAATGTTTCGAACTTATGGCCTCCTCCCGTCCGTTTCCTTTTTTACTCCTTCCCCCGCCAACAAACTTTAGAAAATGGTAACGGTTACATGTCTTGTATACCGCTACGTGGCCAAGAAGTGGCTGTTCACTTTACGTGAAATTTACAAAGAAAAGCGACCCCCTTTTCTAAAATGTTAAATTTTAATTATTTTTTTTATGTATTCATTCTTTTCTATTATCTTTAAAAACTGTTGAAACGGATTAGTAAAAAAAGGTAGGTGTTTCTTTATTTTTAGGAGGTTAGGGTTAGGGTTTAGTCGTTAAAAATACCAACTATTTTTTTTAAATATGGAAATTGATCAAGTAGTTCTTTGTTATGTTTTTTTTTTATCTTTAGAAAAACATTTTTTTTTTGTTTTTGTTTTTTTTGTTTTTGTTTTTTTTGTTTGCAAACGATTCCAACTTGTAATGAAAATACTAATTGTTTTAAAAAATTGTGGCGTTAAAAACATACGAGTTAATATCATTAACCATTAGACCAGCATCATCAAGTTCTTGCTGCGAATGTTTTACGGAAACAAGCATAGATTGAAGCTCCATTGAGCAAATACCATGAAAATCATGAGAGAGCAGAGAAAGATTAGCAACTGTGAGAAATAGGGCATTGCTCACTAGATTTCAAAATTAATTTTATAATCTGTCAGGAAGGGGAATATGTGTTCTGAATCCCGTCTCAGATGTAGCAACAGTACTCCATCGTAACTTCTTTAACTCTTATACAGGTAGAGCATTGCGTCAGGGTTGAGATACCTTCTGGAGCGGTAGAATGATCTAACCATATATTTAAAACGAGAGAAAAATATGAGTCACCCATGAAATTGAACACTTCCAAAATTATATTTGCATATTATCTGAACTCCAAATCACGCGGCTTTTTTTTTCTCTCTTCTAAAGTATGCATTACTTCTAGCTAAAGTTAAAGGTATTACTTCGTAACCAGCTTTTTAAACGAGTTAAAAATAACCAGATTTTTTCAATTTGAAAAAAGTTCCATAATAGCATATTTATTATGGATTGGAGCTGGAACGGTTTAACATCCCAGCTCGACCTAGATAAAGGCAAAAGTATCCATGCATTAACATGGGAGGGGAGACTATCTTCAAGTACTACCCTAAGCCGGGAATGGGGGCAACGGACTTATACTAAGTAGATATTAATAAGTCCTTCTCACCTTTTATTTTATTTTAGTTTATTTTCTAAATGGAGAGTAGATAATGCATGTGGATGTGTTATCGGCGCTCCAGTAACTCTCGCTTCTCCTTTTTTGTCCTTCAGTCCTTATTTCCAATGAAGGATTTTTCTGACAAAGGGTGAACTAAAAGCTGCTTTCTAGTACTTTGTAAAGATGATGTCGGAAAATCTCTGTGTTCTATGTCTATCCTTGTGGTCATGTCACTAGTAAGGGTGCTGGAGGTAAACGATTTATCTGGGCTGACGTTACCCGCCTGATAGTCAGGGACCCGAACCTTGGTTAACCACTAAGGAGGCTGTCCTATCAGCAAGTGCAAAGTATCGGGGCTGCTGTATTGCCATTTGGTGAATGGATTCTGGACCATACAGTAGTTTCTGGTAGGGCCTCTCGATGTCATACTAGTGGGTAATTGTTACGGTTTTACCTTATTGTGTGCTACAAAAAAAATTCTTATCTTTTTCTCTCTTATTTTCCCTCTCTGTCATGCTCCAACCAAGTCTATCGACCTGCTCCACAAACCCCAAAACCTCAACAATCATGACAAATCTGAAAAAAAAAGAAACACGAATAAACCTAGAACCCCATCCTCCAACGTAGACCCCTACTACCATGTCTCCTTCTCCAACATCAGGGGTCTACGTTCCAACCTTCCAGAGGTTGAAACACAATTACAGGAGACGAAACCGGACATGTCCTTTCTAAGTGAAACTGGCATAGGGCCAACCACTTCTCTAGACGAATTCATAATTAAAGGATACTCTAACTTAACATCTAAATCTGACCCCCAAGATCGCCATGGGCATGGAATATGTGCCTACATCAAAGATGGCTTTCCATGTGGTAGGGATATCTCCAGAGAAGACCCTAATTTTCCTCATATGTGCTTCCGGGTTGCACTAGCTTACACCACTGTATTTATATGTGCCCTCTATCGCCCCCACACCAGTGGTGTTACTATCTCTAAGAGCATATCTGAGAAAATTGACCACATCCTGTCTGCTCATCCTTCGGCTAACATTCACATTTGCGGTGATTTCAATGTCCATAATGTGGAATGGCTGACCCACTCAAATAAAAACCGATAAGGAGAGGTTTTGTCATGATTTTGCCATTGCCTATGACCTTACTCAGATTGTTCACAAACCCACCCGTGTACCCAATACACACAGTCAATATGCTTGCCTTCTAGACCTTTTCCTCCCCTGAGCTGTGTTCATGTTCCGTTCTTTCTCGTCTGGGATCCTCTGACCACTTTGTTGTAGCAGTTAAGATAAAAATTAAATGTAATAAGTCTTCAGACGTACCTCTCCACTGTACTGTATATCGATACTCTATAACTGACTAGGATAGCTTCCATACATTCATATCTGATCTACCTCTGCATTCCATGTTTAAAAAGGATGTGTCCTCTATAATATAAGACCTGACCGAATGGTTAATTGTAGGCATAGACCGATTCATACCATCCAAAAGAATTCCAACAAAAACCTAACAGCCAGCCATGGTTCTCCCCTGAATGTGCTGCTGCCATCGCGCACAGAACTCACTTTTTCCATAGCTACCAACGTAATAGATATGCTGAGACTAAAGCTGCTTTCAGGACTGCCAGCAACCACTGTAAAAGAGTAATAAAAAATGCAAGAGAGCTATATGCTCAGTCCATTAAATCCAAAGTAGCTGAGCAGCAGCTTGGTTCCCACCAGTTCTGGCCAATAGCAAACAGGATCTTGAACTGAAGAGTGCGTTCTATCCCAACTATCATCAATGGACCTGAGGTCATCTCGTCAGCATCAGACAAGGCCAGACTATTTGCCAAGAACTTTGCAGCTAATTATACCCTATGCGACAATGGCCATCAACTCCCTGTATTTCCTCCTATAACAGACAACACGCTATGCAACATAACAATATCTGTGCGTGAGGTCGCCAAGCTAATCAAGAACCTTGATTCCAGTAAAGCAACTGGCCCTGACGGCATTCCAGTTATAGTGCTGAAAAAGCTCCAACCAGAACTTGCCCCCATACTTACAAAACTGTTTAAGCGTTGCCTTAAGGAGAAGTGCTTTCCAACACCCTGGAAAACCTCATCAGTATACCCTGTATTTAAGAATTCAGGTGAAAAGTCATCTCCCTCTCAGTACAGACCAATAGGTCTCCTGTGCGTCATGAGTAAGTTGTTGGAATTAAATATAGAAGTAGTCAACCACCACAACAGAAACAACCTTCTTAGTGACATGCAATATGGTTTCCGCTCTGCAAGATCTACAGCAGATGTGCAATCGGTTATATCACATACGATTAATGAATCTCTTGACAAAGTTTTCCTTTCTAGGGCAATTGCTCTTGACATATCGAAGGCCTTCGATAGGGTATGGCATAAGGGCTTCACAAGATTTCCAGCTACGGTATTACTGGAAATGTTTTCTCAATAATTAAATCATTTTTCTCTGATAGTTTCATAAGAGTAGTGGTTGATGGGCAGAAATCAGAAGCCCACAGTATTAATGCTGAAGTCTCAACTCTCTTCCTGATCTACATCAATTATCTCCCAAAACACATACTTAAATCATTCGTTGGCATCTATGCTGATGACAGGACCATCTATGGCAACACATTAAAGGCCGTAAATGTTCTCTCTGGTTCTCTCTCCTCTGATCTTGAGTGCGTCGTACAGTGGGAAAAGAGGTTGCTGGTCACTTTTAATGGATCCAAAACCAAGCTGCTATCTTTACATCATCAACGCTTTGATCTCCATCTGGCATCAATTAAAATGGATGGCTCTCGTTTTGGGGATGTTCCATGTTTTGACAAGCTTCTGGGTTTGACCTTTACTCCTGATCTGAAATGGAACACGTAAATCAAATCTGTTGCCAGGGACGCTGGGAACATGGTGGGATCTTTCTACCGCTCCAGTTAAATGTTGATTGAATTCCGGACAGCGGCAGGTAACCTATCAAAAGGGATAGATTTATTGTGTTTTTGTAAAACAGACATATATTTTATTGTTTGGGAAAAATGAGAGGAAATGTCAGTTTTGATCTCAGACTCGCAGGCTATGGAAGTCCTGCCGAGGTGCACACACGCAAAAGGTTCGAGGATTCCCCGAGTGACGTGTTAGAATTCTGGTCGGCCAGGGAGATTACCTCAACCTACCCTTCCCCTTGGTATATAAGCGAATGCCCAGGCTGAAATTACAGATCGAAGCCAAATCTCGAGAGAAACACACGCTCCCAAGAACCTCCCACCCCCTCGCTCCATCACGCCGCCATTTTAGAGAACGAAGAATAAGATCTTGATTGTTTTCTGGTGTAATCGACTGAATAATTGTACATATATAAACACCTGTAATTTTCGTGAATTAACTTTTTAATAGACTGGACCCCCCCCCGAGTCTTTTTTCTTTTTCACTTGCATGTGAAGCTAATTGATTTTCAGCGGAAATCGACACGAAGCCTGCGACGCTGAGAATTTTGTTAAGCACTCAGGGAGAAGACGATCATCGGCCATTGCAGTTTCAACAGAACCAGAAGTCATCTGCTGACCCAAGGCGGGAGGCTTACAAATTATCAAATATCTCGAAAATGTTCTGTCTATCGTTCCATGACCCCCTCAACATTGTGGCTGTGGTCCAAAAGCTTGTCTGATTTTGTAGTACATATCTTTCGAAGTTTTGCTGTCATGATCTGTTTGCACGAGTGCGGACAATTTCGCCCGCCACTTGTTCTTCATTCGGTGAAACTCCCGCTGTATTTTTGAGTTTGTTTTTTTCATACACTTTTATAGCAGTTATTTTAGCTGATCGATTAGAACACGAACATACGTCGTGAGTTCTTCTCTTCCAAAAAATTGGTGATTGTAGAATCATTTTCATCAAACCAATCCCTATGTTTGGATTTCAGCTCCGTTGCTATATCTACATGTGACTTGAATCGTTCCCAAGTTCCGTCAAATGAGATATTGATAAATGAGGTCCTAAGAGTTTCACGCGCTTTCTTATTTGTAATTTGGAGACATCGATGCGTTTAGGCACTTGTACTCCATTGGCTCTCCTTATACACAACTTAAGTTAAGACCGAAAAAGATTGTGATCGGTGTCACAGCCTGCACCTCGTATAACTCTTACAGTACACACGCTATCCCTTAAAAGGGCTGCTCAGGCGCGAAACTAGTTCGTGCCCCTCAAAACTAACAACGATGTTAAAAAAAAAAACTTTAAGCCGACTGTGTGCAGATTCGTGACTTTCAACTTGTTAGGTGTGTACACGTCGCCTCTATCGCCACAAGACTTATGAAGAAGAGATATCTGTGCAATGATAAATGCGTGTACGACACATATATCATTCTCTAAGCATCCACAGTCAGAATCCCATGACAAGCAAGTGCAAGATGACCGGTAACTGCATCAACTGCAGGTTTTCTTGTGGGTCCTTCTCACAAAAGCGCTGACTTGTTGAAAGACGCTTTCAGACAGAGAGGGCGGTCTACCAATAGCCGCCAGATGCTGGACAGACGCATCGTGGATTTAGAAAGAAAAATGTAATGTTACTTATTTCATAGACATTGTTTTATGCTGATGCAATATATGTTATTCTGATATTGATTTTGTTGTCAATCATATACAATGGATATGAACATTTGATAACCGTCAGGCTCATGTGTCGTTTTTTATTTATATTTTGATATATCCGACGCAGACAGAATTCACCAGGCTTGCATTGTAAACGTCTCGAAATTTTAAATAAAAAAATTTGTTTACAATGATCACGCTGTGGATGATGATGACGATGATGATGATGATGCATTTCGCAGATTTGAAAAAAAAATAAATAAATAAACGAATAAACAAATGAATCTAACGAAGACAAATTTTACCACCGAGAGATTTGTGGTGAAATTTATCTTCGTTGGATTTATTTATTTTTAAATAATCTTTGAAATGTATCATCATCATCATCATCATCATCATCATCATCATCATCATCCTCGAGACGTTACAATGTAACGATAGTGAATATATATATATATATATATATATATATATATATATATATATATATAGATAGATAGATAGATAGATATAGATATATTAGTCAGTATATTTCCTTCTGTTGTACCAGTTTACAAGAATTCTGGCGAAAGAACTGACCCATTAAATTATCGCCCCCTTAGCCCCCTTCTTCTTTTCGCCAAAATATTTGAGTCCATAATTAATCAAACTCGAGTCTATCACCCTACAGTTATGGATTTAAGCAAGCCCATTCTACAGCAGATATCCTAACTGTAATCTTCGAACGCATATACCATACATTCGACAAAGCAAAGGAGGGTTGGGCGGTAGCACTAGATATATCTAAGGTTTTTGACAGGTCTTTTATGGTCTTTTAATGAAAATCAGATAATACGGTATTACTGGACGAATACGTAACATAATTAAATCCTTCTTAAATAAGAGAAGAATCCGGTCGTAATCTAAACAATATGATATAAATGCAAATGTATCTGATGGACCTTTATTATTCCTAATATTCATAAATGACTTCCCTGATAAAATTATCTCTAAGATGGGTATATTTGTTGATAACACCACGCTCTATTACAGGTATGAGGGGAAAATGAATGAGCAAGGCAATGACATAAACACCAGAGGAAGACCTCCAATCTGTAGTTGGAATTGGGACAAAATTTGATGGTCACATTCAATACTGCCAAGGCTAAGCGTGTTTCCTTCAATAATTACAAGAAACCTCAATCAACAATAGCTATGGTTAAAGATACATTACCTCAAAGTACTTCTTTCAAACTCCTCGGCTTAACGTTCACAGGGAACATAAGTTGAAAAGTCGAGAGCATTGCCAAGGCTGCTGCAAAGAAGGTGGGCTTTCTCTACCGTACTAGAAAGTTATTTATGCTTGGAAGTATCCTGTACCTCTACAAGGCCATCATTCGCCCATGTATGGAGAATTGTTGTTACATTTGGGCTGGTGCGACTGCTACTGGTCTCTCATTTCTGGACAAGGTTCAAAAGGAGTCTCAAACCTGATAAGTCTTGAACTGTCATCTAAGCTTCAATCTCTGTCCATCGACATAAATACTCCCGACAAACCTGACAATCAACAAAATCCCACCCCTACACAATAGAGATCCATAGATGTAAGAAAGCTTTCTACTTCAATGGTTTCTTTCCCAGAACTGCTAAACTTCGGAATTCCTTTCCGAATTCCTGCTTCCCCAACTGTACTGACATGCAGAAGTTCAAGTGTAATGTAAACAAACATTTTGCTGCTCAACTCCCTACATAGTATCCCTGCAACATTTGTCCCTGATAGTAGCCCTCAACATCAAAGTGGCACTGTGCTTTGTTTGGTGCGAAAATTTAATTAAAAAAAATTAAATTCGACACCAGTGCACTTTAGGTAACCGGAAGTATTTTTTGTTTTCATTTTCGAAGGAGTTATACTAGAGGAAAAAAAAAAGAGAGAATGAAAAATTTCATGAATTTGTAAATCAATACAGTAAAAAAAATGAAGTAATACAACAGATAATATTACGGTAATTTTTTTATTGCCTTTAATCAATTTTTTTTTAATTAATATATGAACAGAAACATCTGTATATTAATACCGTAATACCTTTAACTAGTGATGGGACGATTCCGATATTTTTCTCGATTCCGATACAATTACCGATTTCGATTCTTTATAAAAGGTCTAAACAGTTAACTATAATTTTTTTTTCTGATTACCGTAAAACACATGTTAAATATACATATATTTTATCAAACGTAAAAACACACTTGTTATAGATTTTAGCTTTGTTATTAATTTAAAATAAATACCTATTTGTCATTTTGTTATTATTACCAGTAGTGGAAGACTGTGCTGTAAATAAAATCAAACAAAAAAGATAATTAAAGAAATCGTTTTTGGCATCACATTCATTCATATTCCGATACCGATTCTGATGCCATCAAAAGTTCCGATTTTACCGATTCCCGATTCCGATTCCAATCCATCGTCCAAGCACACTCTTTGTCGTACGTACGTGCGTAATCGTGTAAGGGTTTCTAGATTACAAATTATTCGATCGGGAGATCCTATTTATTAAAAAGGAGGATAGAAGATGAGAAAATACTACGAAGATAAAATTAGTAAATTTATAAGTTTATAATTATAATTAATAAATTAACGTTTATAATTATAATTATAAATGATAATCTATCATTATAATTAATAAATTAACGTTTATAATTATAATTATAAATGATAATTTATAATTATAATTAATAAATTAACGTTTATAATTATAATTATAAATGATAATTTATAATTATAAACGCTAATTTATAATTATAATTATAATTATAAACGTTAATTTATAATTATAATTATAAATGATAATTTATAATTATAAACGCTAATTTATAATTATAAACGCTAATTTATAATTATCATTATAAATGATAATTTATAATTATAAACGCTAATTTATAATTATAAACACTAATTTATAATCATAAACGCTGATTTATAATTATATACTCTAATTTATAATTATAAACACTAATTTATAATTATAAACGCTAATTTAAAAGTATAAACACAAATTTCTAATTATAAACGCTAATATATAATTATAAACACTAATTTCTAATTATAAACGCTAATTCATAATTATAAACACTAATTTCTAATTATAAACGCTAATTTATAATTATAAACGCTAATTTATCATTACAAACTCTAATTTATAATTATAAACGCTTATTCATAATTATAAACGCTAATTTATCATTATAAACGCTAATTTTTAATTATAAACTCTAATTTATAATTATAAACGCTAATTTATAATTATAATTATAAATTATCATTTATAATTATAAACGCTAATTTATAATTATAAACACTAATTTATAATTATAAACGCTAAATTATAATTATAATTATAAATTATAATTTATAATTATAAACTCTAATTTATAATTATAAACGCTAATTTATAATTATCATTATAAATGATAATTTATAATTATAAACGCTAATTTATAATTATAAACACTAATTTATAATTATAAACGCTGATTTATAATTATATAATCTAATTTATAATTATAAACACTAATTTATAATTATAAACGCTAATTTAAAATTATAAACACTAATTTCTAATTATAAACGCTAATATATAATTATAAACACTAATTTCTAATTATAAACGCTAATTTATAATTATAAACACTAATTTCTAATTATAAACGCTAATTTATAATTATAAACGCTAATTTATAATTACAAACTTTAGTTTATAATTATAAACGCTTATTCATAATTATAAACGCTAATTTATCATTATAAACGCTAATTTTTAATTATAAACGCTAATTTATAATTATAAACGCTAATTTATAATTACAAACACTTATTTATAATTATAAACGCTAATTTATCATTATAAACACTAATTTATAATTATAAACGCTTATTTATAATTATAAACAATAATTTATGATTATAAACACTAATTTATAATTATAAACGCTAATTTATAATTATAAATGCTAATTTATAATTATAAACGATAATTTATAATTACCAACGCTAATTTATAATTATAAACACTAATTTATAATTACAAACGCTAATTTATAATTATAAACAGTAATTTATAATTACAAACGCTAATTTATAATTATAAACACTAATTTATAATTATAAACACTGATTTATAATTATAAACGCTAATTTATAATTATAAACTCTAATTTATAATTATAAACGCTAATTTAATGCCCGTAGTGTGTTATCACCCCCTATCTTCCTTTTTAATAAATAGGATCTCCCGATTAAAGAAGACGCAATGTAAAAAATAAATAAATAAATAAAATAATACCGCTTTCGGGTCGAACGTGAAACTAAAATATGCTTTCCTGGTCTTCTAGTTAGGGTCCAAGTGTAGTATTTATTCTTTCTTAAGATACTATAATTATATCTTGAGGTTTTCGTTCGCACCGAGCATCCATACAATAGAAATATATCACAGATTTCTATAAAAATATTGGAGATAAACTGTAACAACGAGATATATTCTGGTACTACATTAACCATATTATGTAGATAAACACTTTTACAGTTTTAACAAAAGGGCTACAATAATATCGCGAGGTATTCATTCACCCTGAATGTCCATAGAATACCCAGCAGCAATATATTAAATATGAAAGATGCTGCCGTGGAATTTCTACAGTCTCAATAGTTTTAAATTTTAATTTTATTTCAAAAATAAAACGTAACAATATTTCAAAATAATAAATTTTAATAGGATTTTTAAATGCATGAACAAAAGAAAATGCTCAACTTAGGAAATTCTAAAATTGACGAAATGTATTTAAATGAAACATTATAAGAAAATAAAATTATTCAGACGTCAAATACAGCAGTCAAATTTTAATACTTTGTCACGTGAGCAAAATTATTAGTTTTCTTTTTAATTTGTTTTTGTTTGTTTGTATTTTTCAATATGTTCGTTTTCTTTATTGCTTTTTGTTTTTGATTGTTTTAGTTTATTTTTGTTGTTGTTGTATTGTTGTGTGTTTGGGTTTTTTTGTTTTGTTTGTTTTATTTTTATTGTTTTTTTTGTTTTTGTTTGTTGGTTTTTCAATCACTTTATTGTTTTTGTTTTTTCCTATAACTTTATTTTTTTCAATAACTTTATTGTTTTTATTAATAGCTTTATTTTTATTTTTTATTCATAGCTTCATTATTTTTTAAAATAACTTTATTGTTTGTGTTTTCAATAACCTTATTCTTTTTTCTTCATTAAATA
The DNA here is from genome assembly GCF_053919585.1 of Euprymna scolopes. Taxonomy (NCBI): domain Eukaryota; kingdom Metazoa; phylum Mollusca; class Cephalopoda; order Sepiida; family Sepiolidae; genus Euprymna; species Euprymna scolopes. Next base: position 54,445,594 of record NC_136513.1, read on the forward strand.
TTATTATTTTTTTCAATATCTTTATTGTTTTTATTAATAGCTTTATTATTTTCTTTTTATTAATAGCTTTATTATTTTCTGTTTATTGATAGCTATATTATTTTTTAAAATAACTTTATTGTTTGTGTTTTCAATAGACTTATTCTTTGTTTTTTCTTCATTAAATATTATTATTTTTTTCAATATCTTTATTGTTTTTATTAATAGCTTTATTTTTTATTAATAGCTACATTATTTTTTTAAAATAACTTTATCGTTTGTGTTTTAAATAAACTTATTCTTTGTTTTTTCTTCATTAAATATTATTTTTTTCAATAACTTTATTGTTTTTATTAATAGCTTTCTTTTTTTCTTTTTTTATTAATAGCTATATTATTTTTAAAACGACTTCATTGTTTGTGTTTTCAATATACTTATTCATTGTTTTTTCTTCATTAAATATTATTTTTTTCAATAACTTTATTGTTTGTTTTATTCGATAATTTTATTGTTTGTTCTTTTAATAAATTTATTGTTTTCTTTTCATTATTGTTTGTATTTTTCAATAACTTTATTATTTTTTTCTAATAACTTTATTGCTTGTTTTAATAGAACTTTTGTTTGTTTTGTTTTTTCAATAATTTTTTTTCAATAACTTTATTGTTTATTTTTTCAATAATTTAAATTATAAACGTGTATTTTTACAGATAAATGTTTGGAATAAAATAAAAGTCTAAAAATAAATGTTTTGAATAAAATAAATGTTTTGAATAAAATAAATGTTTTGAATAAAATAAAAGTCTAAAAATTATTAAATTGTGGATTATCTCCTCTTTTCACTAGTATAACTCTTCTTAAAATGGAAACGAAAATACTTTCGGTTAGCTGAAGTGCTTTTTAACTTTTCCAAACTAAAGCTATTGTTTTATAGTGCAATTGACGATTTCGCTCTTACAAGAGTTTATCAAATTAGCATTCTTCCAGCAGACGTTTCCTTGTAAACAAACCAATTTGCTGATTTTTTTCAATCACAAGAAAGATAAATAAATAAAAGAATTATCCAATAATAGAAAGGAAGGAGGAAGGAGAGTATACGCCCCGTAGCACCGGCAATGCACGATAGAACATGTAAATAAAAATGTCGTTTTTTTCAAATCGTTATTTTTTTTTTTTTTAGAATCTAACCTTGTTGATCTCCGTTCATATCAAAGTATTTGCAAACAAACAATCCACTTTCAACGTCGTGTGATCTGTTCTTTTTGAATCGTTTCCGGGATTTTGGTGTTTTCTTTTCTTTTTTGTGTATCTTTTGTAACGACAACCTTTGCTTAGATTTGACTTCGGTTCTTAATAATGGAAACACACACACACACACACACACACACACACACACACATACATACTAACACACACACAAACATATTAAAATATAAATATATATTAAAATCAACTAAGTACATAAATGAATCATAGTTTTAAATGAAAGAGAGATACCTGCACTCAGTTATCGTATGCATTTTAAATACACGTCTGTGAGGTTAATGCGTGACCTATGGTTCGTCACTCAGATCTTTTAATGTTTGGGTCAGTACGGACTGACCACATGTCCTTGCTCATCTACAGTTACACATAAATGTCAAAGAGCGTGGTATGAGTCGATATATATATATATATATATATATATATATATATATATATATATATATATATATATATATATGTGGGGGGGGGGGTATGCGTGTGTGTGAGGCTGTGTGTGTCTGTGTGTGTGAGAGAGAGACAGACAGACAGACAGACAGTGTATAAGTGTGCATGTGGATGTGAGTGTGTGATTCATTTGTTTATTTTGTTTGCGATACTTCTGAACAAATTCAGTAATACGAACAGCATTTTTACCTAAATGATAGATGGGAATAATTTTTCATTCACCAATACATATAGACTAAAAGTATTATATACATAGTAATATATATATATAAATATATATATATATATATATATATTACTATATATATTACTATATATATAGTAATAGATATATTACTTTTAGTCTATGTATATATATCTATATAATCTTTATATATCTATAATATAAAGCTGAATGTCTATGTGTGTGTGTGTGTGCGTGTCTGGTTACGAATAGGCTCCTATATGGTTGACTATTTTAAAAAACTTATTACATATAATGATAGAAGATATATCGAGACACAGGAATGGGTATGTTTGATCTGGTAGAACGGTGGTTCATTAAAATTGTGGTGTCTCCATACGCGCCTGGTCCACAAAGTATGGATATAAAAAAATTAAAAATTAAAAAAAAAGTTTACAAGTGTTTTTTATATAGATGTACATAAGAATACTTTGATAAGTATGTTTTAACTTAAATAGGGATGGTATAATAAAATTGTGCGGTCTGCGTTCACGCCTGGCCTCCATAGAATGGAAATAGGCACAAACTTTAATGAAGACTTTTCATATCTATCTGCGTACGTATACTTTGATAATTCAGTTTCAGTTTGAAGAAATATGGTATAATAAAATTATGGGGTGTTCGTTCGCACCTGACCTCCATAGAATGGAAATATGCCACAAAGTTTAACAAGGTTTTTAAATATAGATCCACAGAATATTGTGATAAGTGTTTCAGTGTGAACGTGTATGGTATAATAAATTATGGGGTTTATCTATTTTATTTTTACTTTCATCATATTTTGCTTTTGTTTTGATACCCCCAAATTCGAAGCTATCTCTTTACAACCCTTCATTTTCATAACCTATCATACTTTCATATATCAGAGTCCATTTTCTGTAGGCTGTTTTTGAACCCAGTCAACGACGGGTACTTTTTCTAGTATATATATATATATATATATATATATATATATATATATATATATATATATATATATATATATATATATATATATATATGGTTGATCTTTATCAGGTAAATATTTAATTCTATGTAAATATTTTTCAAAGGTAAAGCAAACAATGCAGTTTGAACGAGGTTTATACAAGCGTGCTCAATACCAAAGTAGGGCAAGATATAAATTTTATTTGTTTTTCGTAAGCATTAATATATTGCTACACATTCATAGGCATGTTTCGGACCTTTTCTCGCGATATTGCTTATACAAAAGTTTAGTCCTTACTGACTAAACTTTTGTATAAGGAAATAAAAAAAAGAGGTCTATAGTTACTTGTAACTGGCTGGACGAAACATGCTCATGAATATATAGCAACATATGAATACTTATAAAAAGTATATATATATATATATATATATATATATATATATATATATATATATATATATATATATATATATATATACTAGCGTGGGTTCCCGGCGTTGTCCGGGTGTGAGGTGTATGCAAAAAAAAGAAATGGTCATTTATTTTTTTACTTTTACCCCTATTATGACCCCTTAACATCCATTGTTTAGGGCTCTACTCAAGTTAATAATTTAGATCCATGCCCAAGGAACCCATATCTAAAATTTCAAGGGCTTAGACCCCAAATTGGCGGGGGAGTTTGGTAGAGTTCTCAAAGGTGAAATCATTGAACTTTTACCCCTTAACAGCCAAATTCCTCGCCGAAAAACGATCACATGGATTTTCCCAAATCTCAGTACCCTGTATATGAAATTTCGAGTCTGTAGACTAAAAATTGGCCCGGATGCCATACCTTATCAAAGACCTTCGATATGTCAAGAGCAATTGCCCTGGAAAGGAAGCCTTTGTCAAGAGATTCACTAATCCTATGAGATATAACCGTTAGCACATCGGCAGTACATCTTGCAGAGCGGAAACCATATTGCCTGTCACTAAGAAGGTTGTTTCTGTTAAGGTGGTTGATTACTTCTATATTTAATATGGATTCCAACAACTTACTCATGACACACAGGAGACTTATAGGTCTACTGAGAGGGAGATGACTTTTCACCTGAATTCTTAAATACAGGGCATACTGATGAGGTTTTCCAGGGTGTTGGAAAGCACTTCTCCTTAAGGCAACGCTTAAACAGTTTTGTAAGTATGGGGGCAAGTTCTGGTTGGAGCTTTTTCAGCACTATAACTGGATGCTGTTAGGGCCAGTTGCTTTACTGGAATCAAGGTTTTTGATTAGCTTGGCGGCCTCACGCACAGATATGTGTATGTTGCATAGCGTGTTGTCTTTTATAGGAGGAAATACAGGGAGTTGATGGCCTTTGTCGCACAGAGTATAATTAACCGCAAAGTTCTTGGAAAATAGTCTGGCATTGTCTGATGCTGATGAGATGACCTCAGGTCCATTGATGATGGTTGGGATAGAATGCACGCTTTTGTTCAAGATCCTGTTTGCTATTTGTCAAAACTGGTGGGAATCCGCTCAGCTACTTTGGATTTAATGGACCGAGAATATAGCTCTCTTGCATTTTTATTACTCTTTTACAGTGATTGCTGACATTCCTGAAAGCAGCTTTAGTCTCAGTACATCTATTACGTTGGTAGCTATGGAAAAAGTGAGTTCTGTGCGCGATGGCAGCAGCATATTCTGGGGAGAATCATGGCTGACTGTTAGGTTTTTGTTGGAATTTTTGGATGGTATGAATCTGTCTATGCCTACAATTAACCATTCGGTCAGATCTGATACTATGAAGGACACGTCCTTTTTAAACATGGAATGCAGAGGTAGATCAGATATAAATGTATGGAAGCTATCCTAGTCAGTCATAGAGTATCGATATACAGTACAGTGGAGAGGTACGTCTGAAGACTTATTACATTTCATTTTTATCTTAACTGCTACAACAGAGTGGTCAGGGGATCCCAGACGAGATAGAACAGAACATGAACATCGTTCAGGGGATGTTGTGAGAAAAAGGTCTAGAAGGCTCGCATACTGACCGGTAGTATCGGGCACACGGGTGGGTTTGTGAACAATCTGAGTGAGGTCATAGGAAAGGCAAAATCATGACAGAACCTCCCCTCATCATCGATTTTATTTGAGTGGGTCAGCCATTCCACGTTATTGACATTGAAGTCACCGCAAATATGAATGTTAGCCGAAGGATGAGCAGACAGAATGTGGTCAATTTTCTCAGATATGCTCTTAGTGATAGCAACCCCACTGTTGTGGGGGCGATAGAGGGCAAATATAAATACAGTGGTGTAGGTTAGTGCAACCCGGAAGCACATATGAGGAAAATTAGGGTCTTCTCTGGAGATATCACTACCACATGGAAAGCCATCTTTAGTGTAGACACATATTCCATGCCCATGGCGATCTTGGGGGTCAGATTTAGATGTTAAGTTTGAGTATTCTTTAATTATGAATTCGTCTAGAGAAGTGGTTGGTCCTATGCCAGTTTCACTTAGAAAGAATATGTCCGGTTTCGTCTCCTGTAATTGTGTTTCAACCTCTGGAAGGTTGAAACGTAGACCCCTGATGTTGGAGAAGGAGACTTGGTAGTAGGGGTTTATGTTGGAGGATGGGGTTCTAGGTTTATTCGTGTTTTTTTTTTTTTTTTTTTCAGATTTATCATGTTGAGGTTTTGGGGTTTGTGGAGCAGGTCGATAGACTTGGTTGGAGCAGGACGGAGAGGGAAAATAAGAGAGAAAAAGACAGGAATTTTTTTTGTAACACATGATAAGGTAAAACCGTAACAATTACCCACTAGTATGGCATCGAGAAGCCCTACCAAAAACTACTGTATGGTCCAGAATCCATTCACCAAATGGCAATACAGCAGTCCCGATACTTTGCACCTGCTGATAGGACAGCTTCCTTAGTGGTTAATCCAAGGTTCAGGTCCCTGACTATCAGGCGGGTAACGTCAGTCCAGATGAAACCTTTTCCTCCAACACCCTTACTAGTGAAATAATGACCACAAAGATAGACATAGAACAGAAATTTTCCGACATCTCAGGCTACTGTTTACAAAGTACTACCGACCTGGAAAGCAGATTTTTCTTCACCCTTTGTCAGAAAGATCACTCATTGGAGATGAGGGCGTAATGAGAAAAAAGGAGAAGCGAGAGTTACTGGAGCGCCGATAACACATCCACATGCATTATCTACTCTCCATTAAAAAAGGGGGGGGGAGGTGAGAAGGACTTATTAATGTCTACTTAGTATAAGTCCGTTGCCCCATTCCCAGCTTAGGGTAGATAATCTCCCCTCCCATGTTAATGCTAGATATTTTTTGCCTTTATCTCCGGCGAGAAAGTTCGATCATGCTAGCTAAATCCCTTAATAAATATGCTATAATGGGACTTTTATCAAATTGGAAGTCTGGATAGAGACGTTGAATCTCTAAGGTTCCAGGTTCCATTGTCAGAAAATAGCGGTTTCGTTCCTATCCAAAGCAGGCCAGAGGTTTAGTTGGCTGAAAACGTGGTGAGACGAAAACAACTATTGAAGGCAGTAATTGCTGAGAATGCAGTTAGGAGATTCGGAGTTCTTATCCCGTCACGGTTACCACCTGACGAAGGCCGGAGGAATAGTTGGCCGAAACGTCATGAAATAACAACCAAAATATGAGAATAATAGTCTGCAATAAATAAAATGAATAAATAATACAAATTACTCATCTCAAACATGAATTCTAATTAATTAAATAGTCCGATCCTTCTTCACATTACATTTAAAAATAAATATTTAAAAATATTTACCGTTGCATCGAAGCTTAGAATAATTTTTGCTGCAATGAAAACCTTACGACTTTTTAGTTCTGTTTCTTCTTTTAAATAAATCGTTGCAGCAATTTTTATGTTACCCTTTCCTATTTGCCACAAATATCCATCAAATATGATTTGAAAACATCCAATAAAAATATAATTTTAAACAAAATGAAAATGGCATGAGGGGCTTCTGCAGAATTTGAACCTAACCAACTGACTATTCTCAAACTAAATATATACATAATTGAGTCTTAGTTAACGATTTGTTTACAATTAGGATTAAAAAGAAATATTCAGTTCAAATTCTGTAGAAGTAGTCTTTTACGGTTATTTTGATATCATTTTAAATTTAATATTTTGCCAAATTTTACACAAGGGAAATAAATGTTCATAATCGATATAATAATAACTGTAAAGTATGAGTGAATACATATGGTAATTTTTTTTTTAAATACGTTCACTTAATTTTTGTTTACATAGGAATCACCACTTATCAAGGTCCAGAGGCCACTCGAAGATAAGGGTTAAGATTGTACAGCAGTCAATTGAACGATATAGCAATTGTTAGTAATAAAAATCGGTAAATTTGTTAACTTAAGTGGAACGGCTCATCAAGAACTTGTTTACGTTAGACTTGAAGACAACCATATTGTAATCAGCTGGAAAGCAGGAAAACGGAAGACAGTTCTACGGGCGTGCAGTTCTAAGAAAGAAGCATTGTTCATGGAATCTACGTTTAAGGTTAGACACAGATAAAGAGTGATAGTGTTTTCAGCTAGACGAGTGTTTCTTGTGAGAGTTTGGTGAGGGGGGCATAGTTTGAAGCTAAGTCGAGCACTCTCCATGGAAATAACGATAAAGCAGCGACAAACTCGCAACAGATAGAGGTTGTAGGGAAGAGAAAAGGACATCTCCTACAAGGCTACGAAGTCTATTTTGAACTCTATCAAACAGGACAAATCCTTTCTAGCAGCTCCTGTTCAGATGTGGCAACAGTACTCCATCCTTGGACGTACCTAGCTCTTATATAGATAGAAAATTGCATCAGCAGTGAGATATCTACTGGATCGATAGAAGGATCCCACCATTTTTCCAACGGCCTTGGCAACAGATTTGATGTACGTGTTTCATTTTATATCAGGAGTAACGGTCAAGCCCAGAAGCTTGTCAAAATTATAATAATAATTTTAAAATACGTTCACTTATATTGTAATAATAATTTTAAAATAAGCTCACTTAAATTATAATAATAATTTTAAAAAGGCACTGGTAATTCGAGGGGAAAATCGGACTCTTTCATTTTTTATATTGTTTAAAATCATATTCTTTAATACTGCAAAAGCATATTTATTAACCTCTGGCTGAAACCACTGTCAGTAATTTTCCCCACTCTTTATATGTGCCGAAATCAAATCGTAGATTCCATGAACAACGCTTCTTTCTTAGAAGTGCGCGTGTGTAGAACTCTCTTCCGTTTGCCTGTTTCCCACCTGACTACAACTTAGATGTCTTCAAGTCCAACATAAACAAATTCCTGACAAATCGCCCCCTTAAGTAACACACTTTATCAAATCTCCATTACTAGCGATTACTATGATATTGTCCCATTGATTACTGTACACGCAATAACCCTTATCCCCGAGTGGCCTTCGGGCCTTGATAAGTGGTGACTTCCTTGTAAAAAAATATTAAAGATGATAAAGATAAAAAAAAGGTTACCACAATTTATTTGAAACACGAAAAATTTAAATAGGAGCAACTCTTTTTTTGGTTCACCAGCACACCTAAAAGTACGCCAGCCGCCAAATTTCATTCCGTAATAAAACAACATTCTACAGAAAAAAAACAAACTTATTTTTACATTTTTATCTCGCGAATAAACTTAAAATTATATATTAAAAACCGTGTTTATTATTTTTAAAATCAAACAACGGAGTTGAAGTCAATGTTTTCGATTATAAAACAAAAATATGTTTTTTGATAAATTTCTGTGTGGCGTACCGCTGAATTTTTTTTTTTTTTTTCGCTCGAATGGATTAGAAGGGATTGAACATTACATTGTTATGATAAATGAACTCATTCATTCATGACCCGAAAGTTTCATCTCTCCGTTGACGGTGTAAGACGCTAGGTAAATAAGCCCTGTCATAAACGTGCGTCAGAAGCAGAGATGCGTCATTACATTCCGTGCAAAATAAATTGAAACATTTTTATGGAAATCGCTCGAGACAAAGCATCAAGCAACTTTTAAGGAGCTCACAAGAACGAAAGCTGATTATTGCAAAGATAGGAGATGCTTATTGGCCTTCGTTTTGGAAAATATCAATGTTGTTAGTAGAAGGGAAACAGGGAGCAGGAAGAGAGTTTCATAACATTGCGGTTCTTAGAAAGAAGCTACTGTAATAGAAGCTGTATTAAAATGCGGTATTAAAGCAATGAATTGATGGAGACTTCTAGAGCGATAAGTCAAATGAGCTGGAACAAAGGGGGAGCATATGCTATAAAAGTATTTGTAGAAAAGACTGAGACTAGCACGTCTATAAGAGAGAGGTGGCAGTGAAGTAGAAAGTGTGAAGCCAATCAAATTTCAAATACATTTCTGAAATTATTAAGAATCTTTAATTTGAGACAGATTCACCCGTCCAAATATGACAACAGTACTTCACACGTCATACTTTATTCTTTCTTTGTACGTTCGGCTTTTCTTGATTTTTTTTTTTTTTTTTTTTTTTTTTGTGGGGGCATCGGATTTTTACATCGAGATGCGATTCGAACGAATACTAAACCGCAAGTTACTTTAATTGCTAGGCCCTTTTTTTCTATGCGTCATCAAGATTCGCTTTCATCGTCGTTTGCACAAAACGTGTGAAACTGAAAATATTTTCCGATAAAAATCCTTTCAAACTGAAAATGTATCTATGATTCGTGAAATACTCATGGGCTCCGTTCAATCTCAAGAGGCAACTGACACAATTTGTAAGGAATGCTGCGCGTGTAATTGTGAAGCAAGTGTTGCGCATTCGATCAGCACACCTCTCCTGAATAAGCACTGTGTAAATTTAGTGAAAAGAAGTCAAGGATGACTGGAAAAAAAAGCTGAAATAAGAGAAGAGCACATACGACATGATCACGTTTGACACACCGGTTCCGAAGTTAAGCAACGATGAGCCGGACCAGTACTAAATGGGTGACCATTTGGGACTTCCAGGTGCTATATGTGCTCTCCGCTTGTCTCGACATTGTTTCCAGTCGCCCTGGACTTCTCCTTGCCACTGAATTAAAGCAGTGCTGATTCAGGAGACGTGTGATTAAGGATTGCGTAACTCTTGCTACACAATTACACGCGCAGCTGCCCCCCCCCCTACAGGGAGAATTCTGTGTCTTTCGAGGCTGAACGGAGGCATCGACACACAGCACTTGGTATTACCAAATGATCATCTACTTTAATACTAACCAGGTCAAAGGTCACTTAACTTCAGTGATCTAATGAGAACCGATGTGTCAACGTGATTATATCGTACATGTGAAATTCTATAAAACAGTGACTTGATGAACAGAAATGCCAAGTTCTCCCCAGGCCATCTGCGACGCAACGCGCTTGCTCGACTCGCCATGCCCATTTCAGACGGTTAGAATGCCACACACTGAAATGTCTTTATACATGCAGTTCTGTCTCCAGTAAACACATAACACCTAAAAGGTAAACTAACTCGCGTGCGCACACACACACACACACACACATACACACACACACATACACATACACACATAACGGAAATTTTAAACGAATATTTCTCTATTTCTTTTTCAAGAACGTTAAAGCTTCTCAACAAACTTTGGTCTTTCAAAGAATATTTTATATGTTTGCAGAATTATCGATAGAAATTGATTTCGTTCGTTATCTCGTTTTTCATCACCAAAATCCTGTTGTTGAGTTTATGCTAAATGTTAACTTATTCATAACAGTCACGTTTTTCAATCGCCAATTCAGCTACATGCATATTAATTGTTAGCGCTGTTCTTGGCACATTCCAAAGAAGTACTATCACCAAAATACACTACCTGTCGCCAGAGGCAACACTAAAGTTTTGCATAAAGGATTATTTTTTCGATTTTCTGATTCAAACGGTCGAACACCGTACGAAATTCGAAATTAAGTGAGATTGCGTAAAAAAAAAAACTTTGAAAAATTGTGCAGATGCATCTACCTTTGTTATTTTTGTTGTTGTTTTTTTTTCTTCGTTTATTTGTTGTTATTGGGAGAAGCTCTTTGAACAAGACACTTCAAAGGGTGCACGTTTTTTGTAGCGGAAAAGGCTTTTTGAAATGAAGCGCCAACGAGTCGCGCAGCCAGGCACCAGACTTTTGTCTCCGGTGAATAAAACCTGGTTTTTTTTTTAGGCGGGGGGGGGGGAAGGGGGGCGAGGAGTGGGAAACGATTACGTGTACATTTTTGTGTTCATCTCCCCCAAAACATCGGATGATGAAACACAGTAGTGCGAGCTGCCGCAAGGGAAAAACATGCCTCCGTTAAATTTTGAAGGTAAGATATGTAATTTTAGCATTTCATATTCAGCAACAACTATGTGATATGATTTATTCCGACAAAAAAGAATCCTAAAGATAGGCATGTCTTATCTATAGTCTGAAACTAATTATATATATATATATATATATATATATATATATATATATATATATATATATATATATATATATTCACTTCCCCAATTAAAAAACATTTTTCTGATTTTTCATCACACATTCGTTCTAATTTCAGCTGTTGTGATAATGCAAAATGATTTGCAATTGTTATCGAAAGAGTTATAGAATTCTGAAAATCTGGGAAAACTTATTGGCACTCAGATTCTAGGGAACACCACTTGTTATAATCTGCAAACAATCGCCAATAATGACTTGTGTAAAAACTTTTAGTGAGTAAATTAAAATAATTAAAAATAAATAAATAAATAAATAAATAAATAAATAATAATAATAATAATAATAATAATAATAATGAAAATACGACTACTACTACTACTACTAATAAAAATACTTTTTATAATAATAACAATAACAACAACAACACTAAAAAGAATAATAATAATAAACAATAATAAAAATGCTACTACTACTACTAATATTAATAACAAAAATAAAAATACTACTCATAATAACAATAACTATAATAAAATAGTAATAATAATAATAATAATAATAATAATAAAATATTACTACTGATAATAAAATTAATAAAACGAATAAAAATACTACTAATAATAACAATAGTAAAAATAGCAATAATAAAATACTATTATTACTACTACTACTACTACTACTACTACTACTACTACTAATAATAATAATAATAATAATAATAATAATAATAATAATAATAATAATAATCTGAATTAACATTCCCATCTAGTTTGAGATGATGCCATAGAAAATTTCCATAAAATCTTCGAGAGGATGAAAAGACAGAGAAAGGAGAGCGCGAACACAAACCAGACATTTGCTGGAAGAACCGAGAAAGCGAGAGAGAGAGAGAGAGAGAGAGAGAGAGAGAGAGAGAGAGAGAGAGAGAGAGAGAGAGAGAGAAAGAGAGAGAATGAATATTGAGGAGACTGATTGTCACTCAGATTCTAACGAGAACTGAACGGTAAATTGATGTTACAATTACGCAAAGTGATTTGCAATGGTGATTTAAAGAGGAGGTGAGTGCTGGAGAGCTGAGACGGCTTGAAGCTCTCCAACCATCATCCCATTTTGCATCCCCCTGTTTTACAAGTACTTTCATAAACTGTGCCTTGATGTAATCATAACACGTGTTTTATCACGGCGTACATATTCCTGGCTAAAGTGACGAACAGCAAAATCCCACCTCTTCACTATCGAGGTCCCTTGATGACGAAAAGCCTCTTACTCTATAAGTTTTACGAACTGCTAAACCTTGGAACTTCCTTCATGTCTCCTGCTTTCCTAACTGTACTGACATACATAAATTTAAATATATGGGAACAAACACCTCGTTGCTCATTTCCCTGCATAGTTTCCCTGAAGACATGGCCCGAAATAGTAGCACTTTTCGCCAAAATCGTAACGCGTCTTATTTGAAGTGAATAAGAAGAAACAAAGTACACCGGATATTAAGAAAGTACATCGAATATTTTCCAAGCATGATTAACTAGACCTGGTAAACTTTTACTTGGTTTCAACCTTAACAAAAATGACGAATTGTACAAATGTTCGGGTATGCTGAAAACGAATATCTCATATAAATCTTCCGCAAATAAGTAGTTTTCTGGATAATAAGCAATATAATTTTTTTGTTATTACTGGTGGCCATCTTGGTAGGCGCGACGCGCGCTCATGCGTGTAAATGCAACCCTGAGACACTACGCACAAACGCGCGCGTCCCAAGATGACCACCAGCAATAACATAAGAAATGGCATTGCTTGATATTCGGAAAACTACTTACTTGCGGAAGATTTAAATGCGATATTCGTTTTCAGCATACCCGGAGATCCGTAAAGTCATCATTTTGAAGTAAAATGCTCAGGTGGAAATCAAGTGAATGTTATGATCTTGTTCGAAAGTTCGGTTGAAATTTTCTGTGAATCTGCCTTTTAATCTGATGCTTTTTTTTGTTGTTGTTGATGTTGTTTTATTAATGAATTAACAATTTATTAAGGCCAACATTCTCTCGAGAATAAATTTGATGAGATGCATGGATTATCAGTAGAATGATGAAGAATTATTATTAGATGGTTTAAAAGGGATCAATGAAATGGACACACTGTTAATCATTTATGGCAAATTGTTGATGATACCGGATTTGAAGACGACCATAATGTCCTTTTTACTTTATACTAGATGATGGTAGCGAAATATCTGTTTTACTTTTGAAATCACGACTTTATAATAATATATACGAAATCTGGACAAATTAAAATATCATATTTAAGCGTATTTTATGCCCGGGGCCAACCTCCTCCTCGTAGCACACACACACACACACACACACACACATATATATATATATATATATATATATATATATATATATATATATATATATATATATATAATAAATGACAAAAAGTTATATTCCAAAATACATGATGTTGACCATCTTATAATTTATTCCTTTAATTCAGTTGACTTATACAATTCTTGGCAGCATCTGTTTCGTAGCGCAAAACCAATCACTTAATTATTATATCAATCAGTGAATCTATTATGCCCTTAACTCGTCAGAAGGGCGTAATAGATTCACGGATTGATGTAATAATTAAGTGATTGATTTTGCACTAGGAAACAGATACTGTACAGAATTGTATCGGTCAACTGAATGAAAGGAATAAATTATAAGATGGTCAACATCATGAATTTTGGAATATAACTTTTTGTCATTTATTCTCTATATTGCTCTGCAATTAGATTGAGCTTCTTATATAAGGATTGATATGTATTAAAAAATATATATTTCTACAGAAATATAACGTTGCTGTATTTCAATCGCTTTCCCCCAATTTCCCCCCATACATAACGTAACGCAACTTTATTTTTATTTGTACATATTTTCGATTCTCCTTCGTGTTTTTTTTTCTCTCAAATCTCTCGATACAGCTCTGATAAAGCGAGGGCGAAACCGGTCAGCTGACTCTCCCATTTTTTTCTTTTTCCTTTTATTTTTCTCTTAACCTCGTTAACTTTATTTTAAACGTTAATTTTATTTATTAAACGTTAACTTTATTTTAAGCGTTAATTTTATTTATTAAACGTTAACTTTATTTTAAACGTTAATTTTATTTATTAAACGTTAATTTTATTTATTAAACGTTAACTTTATTTTAAACGTTAATTTTATTTATTAAACGTTAATTTTATTTTAAACGTTTATTTTATTTAAAACGTTAACTTTATTTTAAACGGTAACTTTATTTTAAACGGTAACTTTATTTTAAACGTTAATTTCATTTTAAACGTTAATTTTATTTATTAAACATTTTAATCATGAATTTTCGTCTTCCTTTCATGATCGTATTATATAAATGTTGTACCCTCAAAGAATCATGATATATATATATATATATGCGTGTGTGTGTGTGTGTGTGTGTGTGTGTGTGTGTAGAAATAGAGCAAATCAGTTTGACAGGAAATGTTGAGGGTAGAAGAAGCAGAGGACGACAGCGAGAAACATACGGTGACAGTCTGAACACCTGAGCAACATCAAAAATATGAGCAACAATGAATTCATAAATGCCTTGAGGGAGATAGATGGAGAGTCATAGCCGTCAATGCTTGTACCAGGCAGGACAACACTTGATGACGATGATTATGATGATGATGATGATGACGACGACGACGACGACGACGACGACGACGACGACGACGACGATATATTAGGGTTGAGACGATTAATCAGAATCGGAATCGGGAATCGGAAAAATTGGAACGTTTGAGGTATCGGAAAAAATTGCCTATTTTTCTAAGTTAAAGCGATTCTTTCTTTTAATTGTTTTTTGTTTGCTTTTGTTTGCAACTTACTATTAATGATGAAATGAAAAATATTTATAAAATCTTTAGATATTCCCCCCCCCTTACACAAAAATGTCTGTTTACGTTTGCGATAACATATGCACATTTTAGATGAGGTTTTACGGTAATCCGAAAATAAAATAAAATAAAAATCGACAATTCTATAGCTAAATATTAAGCGATTTTAAAAAGTAACGAAATCGGTAATTGTATCGGAATCGGAAATTTAGAACAGAGTCGGTAATTGTATCGGAATTGAAATTTATTGGAATCGTCGAATTACTACTGCAGGGAAAGCAGTCCGTTGGTAATATGTTTCCACGGATTGTAAAGAATGTTTATGTTAGGCACAAGGACGAAGGGATCTCCTGTAGATGTATCCTTGAACTACTTTCGCCTTTTCTCGCTCATATGTCCCTGTACCGAATTCGTAGCAGTGGGCCGATATCAGTGGTCTTTTTTCTACTAAAAAAGTCATTAACAATGTTTATTTTTTGTTTTAATGTTTAACCTATTTAAAACTGATACAAATTATTGTGCAACATAGTATTCTCAAATAAAATTTAGTTTTTACGATATTTTTGTTTATTAAATTGTTAAGTAATTTGCCGGAATATCATTTATATTTAATAATCAAGTAAAAAACGGTATTTTTAAACAATGTTTTAATTGATGGGCAGAAATCAGAAGCTCGCGGTAATAATGATTGAGGCCCTTCAGAGTTCCATCCTAGGCCCAACTATTTTCTTGATCTACATTAAGAATCTTCCAAATCATATCTTACATCATTTGTAGACATATATGCTGACGACACTACCATCTATCGTAGCACATCAAAGACTGCAAACGACCAAGTTTTCTCTAATTTTCTCTTCTCTGATCTTGAGCGCGTGGTACAATGGAGGAAGAGGTTGCTGGTTACTTTTAATTCATCCAAAACCAAGCTTCTATCTTTACATCACCAACGCTCTGATCCCCATCTGGCATCAATTGAAATGACCGGCTCTCGTCTTGTAGAGGATCCACGTTTTGACAAGCTTTTGGGCTTGACCTTTACTCCCGATCTGAAATGGAACACGTACACCAAATCCGTTGCCAAGGTCGCTGGAAAATAGTAGGATCCTTCTATCGATCCAGTAGATATCTCACTGCTGATGCAATTCTCTATCTATATAAGAGCCAGGTACGCCCAAGGATGGAATACTGTTGCCACATCTGGGCAGGAGCTGCTAGAAAGGACTTATCCTGCCTTGATAGAGTTTAAAATAGACCTCGTAGCCTAGTAGGAGATGCCTTTTTCTCTTCCCTGCAACCTCTTTTTCACAGAAGAGATGTTTCGAGTGTGTCTTTGCTTTATCATTATTTTCATGACAAGTGCTCGTTTGAGCTCCAATTTATGCCCCCCTCGCTAAACTTTCACGAGAAACACTCGTCTAGCTGAAAACAGTATAAATAATTTCCACCACTCTTTATCTGTGCCTAAACCTAAACGTAGATTCCATGAACAAAATTTATTTCTTAGAAGTGTACGCTTATGGAACTGTCTTCCGTTTGCCTGCTTTCCAGCTGACTACAATATCGTTGTCTTCAAGTCAAACGTAAATAAATTCCTGATGAACTGTTCAACTTAAGTAAAGAAATTTACCGAATTTCTATTACTAATGATTACTATATTGTCCAATTGGGTACTGTACACTCTTTAACCTTTATCCTCGAGTAGCAACTGGGCCTTGATAAGTTGTGATGTATATGTAAAAAAAGTTTCATTATTTTTAGTGTGCAATAGTTTATATCAGTTTGAAATATGATAAACATTTAAAAAAACTGGAATAGGGGTATGTGAGCGAGAAAAATCGAAACTAGTTCAGGGAGACGTCTCCTACAGGGGAGTTCCTGGATATGACCTTAAACTATATCCAGTGATGAGGCCTTAGCTTGCGGGCTTTAGGGAGTGTTGGCCCATCCTTTAATTGCTATTGCTCCCAGGTCCACTCTGACCCGGAGTGGTAGTACCTGTTAGGGTCCCAACTATGGGTTAAATAGAATCCGACTTGAAAACAACAAATATTTTCTATTAAAAAAATTTTCTTCAAAATCTTTGGATTCGGTATTAAATAACCTGAAAAGGGTTGATATGCCGTAAAACAAAAACAACCAACCAAACCGGATAACAGGATAAAGAATGAAAAGGTTCTACAATTGTCTATTGTCACAGTTTAGTTGAATTATTTTTTTAACGCCAAATCAACCCCTTTTTTTGGTTATTTACTGTTGACACGGTGATTTTAGAACAAGTTTTAATGTTCTAATATAAATGTTTATTGTTTTGTTTTGGTTTTTGTATATGAAAATTGTTGTTTTTGGCTTTTAACTTTGCACGACATAATTGGGTTTTGAAAAAGGAAAAGAAAAAATAGCATTAACGCTCGACATGTTGGAATAATTACTAGACTTTTAACCTTTGGAATACGGACAAAAGTAATAACCCGTTGACTTAGAATGAGTTGTTCGTGCAAAATTGATGGTTGAATATGTTTAAACATGTGTTCATTTTTTGCATTAAGTACCAATCTATATAAATCTCTATTATCCTCTAACTGTCGATCGAACGGATACCATAATACTTAGCTCGCTGCACCTTATAATAACGAATGTCTATTAAAGATGTCAGCCAGTCAATAGATTCCGAGAAAAAAAATCGGACAAACAAACGTACAGACAAACGTACAAGAAATAGAATATAGACTTCGAGTAGGATTTTGTCGATATAAATTTAATTATTGTTACGGGGGGGGGGGAATTGACGAGAGGATAATAGTGGATGTGCTAACGCGTAAGGAACGTGACAACAATAAAAGAAATAAGGAAATTGTATCAATTGTATTTGTTTCAATATTTTAAGGGCATAATTATAGTCTGTTTAAATGAGTGAGTCGAAATCAGAGATTATTTATATATGAATTTAGGAAAACTCGTCCTCAGAAAACTTATACTCGGAAAACTCGTACCCGGAAAACTCGTCCATTTATGCTAGGTAGGAAAACTGGTCCATTATTGAAAAAATATCGAGTGAAAACATATTCTATGACCGTTCTTGAAGGAGATATTCTTTTTAAAAGAAAATACACATTCAATATATTTTTAAGTAATGTTTTACTTGTTTGCTGTTGTTTTAAACAAAATAAAATTGATTTTTCTAAGTGTTCGTCTTCTATCTATCTTTGTAAGTTTTTAGTGGTTAAAAGTAATATTGAGTGGAACTTTTGAACAAAAAATGTACGAAATGAGATAATCACGTCTTAGGAGTCTCGCTAATCGCTAAAAAAAAAAAAAAGAAAATACTGAGGTAGATATAGTTTTAAAACGACCCCCCTAAAAGACAATAAAATTTTGAGGTAATGTCCAAGATCACTTTACAAAAAAAAATTAATGTTGTAGTATTTTTCACATTAAAAACAATTTTTTTCAAATATTGTAGTATTTTTCATATTAAAAACATTTTTAATCTTGTAGTATTTTTCATGTTAAAACAATTTTTTAAATATTGTAGTATTTTTCATATTAAAAACAATTTTTTTAATGTTGTAGTATGTTTCATATTAAAAATAATTTTTTAATGTTGTAGTATTTTTCACATTAAAAACACGCTTTTGTGATTGAAGATGATGTAGCAAAATTTCAAAGCAACTGTTAAAGGAGTTCACCTGTCATCTAATTTTGTAAAAAATGAATCATCCGAGAGTGGAAAACAAGATCCTAGCAGCCACGGCCAGAGGTTCACTGAGTAATATATATATATATATATATATATATATATATATATATATATATATATATATATATATATATATATTAGCAGTATTACCTGGCCTTGCTTGGGGGCTGCTTTGATGCCTTTTTTAATGCTTATTTTGATTTGTATCTTTTGTCATTTCAATATTTTCTTTTTTTTTTTTGTAATTCTAAAATTATTTATCACCTTACTGATCAACGTAGCCCCCTCAAACTGGAGGCAGCGTGCTAGCAACAATCCAATTTCTCTGATTTGTTCGCTTAGCAGCTATTCTTCAGCTCAAAACCAACCACTTTGCCGAGGTTTTGGGGGCCATGATTTCGTGAACCGTATGCGAAAGAAACCATATGATCAATATCGATTATTCGTTGTAAGAATGTATGTGGTTGTCGCTGTATAGTTCTACAATTGATCAAGTGTGTCGAAAAATACCTTATCTCATGTTTCCGGGCATACTACTTGTGCTTGGTTGTTGGGGGCCTATGTTTTGTTTAACCGACATATAAGAAACCTGTGAATCACATTTTCAATAAATATGTGTGTGGACTGTTTTGTAATTTCTTCATGATCAGTTGCTTCTTCAAAGACAGAAACATCATTTACTTCTGCATTGCTACAAAAAAAAAAAATCACGTAAATTTTGAAGTGTTGCAATTAATGAAAAAAAAAACTAAAGAAATTTACATCTGGAGGTTGAAGCTAGAGACCACGCAATGCAATTTAAAAAAGACAAAAAAGACACGCTACGCTGTCAACTTACCCACAGTAGAATTGTCATGGCCCGTTGTTCTATCATTATTGCTAAGCGATTACATGGTAAAAATGGCTTTACTGATGATTAATTAAAATAACGGTTTCAATTATCGATTATCGGTCATCGTCGGGGGTATTCTGAGCAAAAACTTAACTAAGATCACTTCCAGACTTATACACTTACGTTTTGTAAATTTTAAAGAATCTGTTCAGCCGTTTCGGAGTCTATAATGAACAAACTCACATTCAAACAGACAAAGTTGCATATATATATATATATATATATATATATATATATATATATATATATATATATATATGTGTGTGTGTGTGTGTGTGTGTATTAACAGAAATTTTGATATGGAGTATAAAATTCAGAATTAACGGTTTAAAGCTAAACAAGTGTAGAATCTCATTCAATAGATTAACACACACACATATATATATATATATATATATATATATATATATCCGTATTCCTGTCTCTTTGTTTGTTTGTTCACAATTTGATTAATATATACAAAACGTGTCTTACTTTAATCTTTCCTTTATTTCTATATATAGTATTATTCTTGCAAAAATATATAATTAAGAGATCACCTTATTTGCATATGACATTAAGAATAATCGATTTTACTAAATAGCGGTATCTTAGTTAATGTTTTAGCGAGAGAATTATTTTAAGTATTCTATTTAAAATTGTTATTTAATAAATTTTAAACAACAGTTATATTGATAATATATTTAATTTAATTTTTGTGGGATTAATATTTCCAACAACGACCTTTTTTTTATAATTTTTTAGAGTTATTTGCCCCTAGATAAAAAACAAACGTTCACCAAATATCATTTGGTAATTTCATTAAATTTCTAGCTAGAAGAATAATTCCGTGTAGATAGAAAAAATGGTTGGCTGTTATTGTTTTTTTAAATATTCAAAAAAGCATTTACGAAAAAACTGAAAAGATTTCATTTGTTTTTTTTTTATTTCATTCCTTAAACAGAGCGCCGGTTAATACCTAAAAAATGAAGATCTACTGCCCTCCCTCTAAATTCCACAATTTACACTTTTTTTTCTTTTTTCGTGTTAATTTAATCGATTACAAACTTAATTTTCAAATTAAAAAGGTAACTTTATACAACATAACCCAGCGGCGTTTAACGGTTAAACGCCGTTGGGTCACGATCTCCATTTTTAGAGGTTAGCTTTAACCCCTAAAAAATTGAGATCTACTTTTTTAAGCCTAATACAGCGTTTATAAATATTATAAGAGAAGAAATTTTGAAAAAAATAAAATAACATGTTAGATTGGGGGATCACTTTTCTATATAAATTTAACGTAAAATGATCACCCGCTTTTTGGCCACCAAGTGTTCAAGGAGACATGTAACCTCTAGCATTTGTTCAAGTTTTGCGATTGAGGGGGAGGGCAAAATCTAACAAATACAATTTGTTTTTTTCGGGGGGGGAGGGCGGGAATTACATTGAGAACATAAAATGACGATAAATTTAATTATTTTTATGAGGTCATTCTCTACTTTCACCTAACAATTTAATAAACAGAACAAACCCATCAAAATATGACAAATTCAATTGGGGGGGGGGTAAATTAGAAGCATAAAACGACAAATAAAAAGTAAATCTAACGCCCTCCCTAAAAAGACAAATTGAAAATTTCCTTTATTTACAAAAAAAAAAAAGCCAGTAAAAAAGTGCCCTTACAAAAAATAAAGGTTAATATGTAGTTTATCGGTGTAAATTATTTGACAGACAAAAAAATTATGAAAACTATTTATTTTTATATGAAAACATTATTAGACGTAAAATAAAAAAAAAAAAATCATTTTTATGATTTTATCATATTTATTAGACTAAATGTGCGCGCCTTACACGTTGAATATTTGGCCTTTTTTTTTAGGTTTGGCAGGTTGTTTTTTTAAGACCAAATTTGGCTTTTTTTACGTTCTTTCATTACAAAAAAAAATATGGCAGCCAAAAACATAGTTCATGAAAAAAAAAGGCCAATCTGCCAAACATTAGGAGGCCAAATTTCAAAAGCAATATAGCGGCCTCAAATAATAAATATAAATGATAAAAAATAATAAAAATGAATTTTTTTCTGATTTTATTTCAGCCTTTGGGTCTAACAATGTGTTTTTTATAAAAATAGTTTTTATATTTTTTGTCTGGCAAATCATTTATGCCGCTAAACTACACATTTACCAAAATAAAAAATAAACGCACGCATTAATGTTTATAAACGTTATTTTGTCAGGTTCACAAAATCCTGAGTTTTCTTAGGACAGTGACTCCTTCTGCCGAAATATCTGGTGGAGAGTGTATTAGATACTTAATTTTTTTTTTTTTTTTGGGGGGGTGACTACATTTACATGTTTTTATTCGTTCTTTTATTTTTGAAATTGTTGTGAGGGCATCCACGTTACCCATTATGAAAATGATTAGTATAGCAGGGGTGTTTCAAACGGAACTTCATGTCAACCCAGGCAACGCCGGGTACCCATGCTAGTATATATATATATATATATATATATATATATATATATATATATATATATATATATATATATATATATATATAAATATTACAGAATTAATATTTATAAAATTATCTCAACCAGATGTAAAAGCTTGATAAAACCAAATAGGAGATAGAGCTTATAATAAGAGCAAATAGTTAATAAAACATGTTAAAAAAACACTTTGAAAAGGAGTTAAAAACATATTTAATCTGAAAGGAAACATTTCGAAGAAATACTTTCCTTCTCATCAGAGGGTTGGAATTAGCAAAATGCGGGATTGGATTTTGCATACAAAAGTAGTATTTCTTCGAAACTCCTCGGATTAAGGACTATCCACTTATTAAGTGTTTCCTTTTCAGATTAAATGCGTTTTAACTCTTTTTCAAAGTGTTTTTAACAAGTTTTATTAACTATTTCCTCTTATATATATATATATATATAATATTTATATAGACAAATATTACATAGTCTCTAAAATGAACATCCGAATGTTTCGGTTGGTTGGTTGGTTGGTTGTTTTTGTTTTACGGCATATCAACCCTTTCCGGGTTATTTAATGCCGAATCAAAAGATTTTGAAGAAAATTTTTTTTAATAGAATATATTTGTTGTTTTCACGTTGGTTTCTATTTAACCCATAGTTGGAACCCTAACAGGTACTACCACTCCGGGTCAGAGTGGACCTGAGAGCAATGGTAATTACAGGGTGGCTCCACACTCCCCAAAGCCCACAAGCTGGGGCCTCACCATTGGATATAGTTTAAGGTCATATTCAGGACCCCCATTGAGGGACTTTTACCCTCTGCAGGGGGGGGGCAGTCGGCGTATTCTAATGACCCACCGACAGGGCCCCGAATGTTTCGGAGGAATTAGTTTATTAAAAAAAAAACAAAAGTTCATCGTCAGGTGACAAAAGTAAAATTTATCTGCTATTCAAAGCATCTGGTTCTTAAATGAAAGAAGTGAAATATTTTTTTTATTAATAAAAATAAAATAATAAATCGCTAACTTTAAGTGGGAAGGGGTGATGTTAAGTGACATTTTAGACTATAAAATAGAAGGCAATATGGAGAAAAGGATGTAAAAAATAATGAGAACGGTAGAAAGAGATAAGAATAGAAGAACGAAGTGACAGCTAAAAAGATGAAAAAAGAGAAGAAAGAAAAAAGAAAAGAAAAAGATAAAAATACATATTCATATATATATATATTTTTTAAAAGATGGAATTTTATATACATACTAGACCCGTGACCCGTTGGGTCAGTATGTTATATTAGCTATGGAATTCATGTATGAGCGTGACACTTGTGACGTAAAGAAAATAGGTTGGGTTTTTTTACATAACAGAAACATTTCTATGAAAGTATATTAAAATGAAAAAAGAATATATATAGATTTCTATAAGTCATTCTGTTTATTATAATTGATTATTTTAAAAAAAACATTAAAGTTACTTAATTATAAGTGGTTGGCTATACTTATAAGGTAAATGTGCACTGAACAGATACCATAATACTTATTATAGTTAAATTAAAATTTTGATATATCTGCTTTTTTTTTTACATCGTTCATTTCTGTCCAAATAAACAATTGTTACTACAGCCTGCTTTTTTTACATCGTTCATTTCTGTATTACGTTTAAGTTATTTTAAACCCCACTCTTCCCATGTTAAATAATAATTTCGAAATAATAACGTTAATATTTCAGTGCGCAGGTCATGAGCGCATGCGCAACCGGATGTCGTAAACCGGAAAGTGGGTTACATACATTGTTACAATATTATTTGAGTTTTATAATTATATATATATATATATATATATATACATATATATATATATATATATATATACATATATATATATATATATATATATATATATATATTTAAATATGTATGAATATAAAAATCAATACGAAAAATATATAAATGTTTATATCTTTTCTGTATTTATTTCCTGTGTGTTAACGTGTAGGAATACAAAAAGTCTTTGGAAAAAACAAGAATTTTTCTTTCAAAAGCACATAATTTTTTTACCGATCTTTTGGTTTTCCTCTGTGTGAATGATGGAAATGTGAGTGTAGGGCGGGCAGGGTTTCCAGCAGGAGGGGCACGGGTATTGCCAATAAGGTTAAGATCTATTTGAATATCACTATTCCAACATTTTTGGCTTGGAATGGTCAGCAACTTGTGTGGCCTCTATTCAAACCAAAGTCTTTCATAAAACTTGGAATTGGACACCCACGCAGCATATATATATATATATATATATATATATATATATATATATATATATATATATATATATATATATATATATTTATATATATATACGCACACAACCTGTATAAAGGTCTTTTTTAGAGGCGACTTTAATTGAAAAGTTAGCAATTATTAGTTATTTTGATTTCAGCTTTGTTTAGCAATTCATCATGAAAGACCGGAGAAGTGCAAATTGCAAATAATGTGATCAATTTATTGAGATAAACATTTGATGAATGAATGATTTTTCGAAATATATGTCAATTGTCAATTGTCAGTTGTGCAGCTCATTCGTGTGATTTAACCCCATTAGGTTATATTTATTGTGGATATGTAAAGTCCCATGTCTATGCTGATAAACCAGACACAATAGACCACTTAGAAGATAACATTCGACGCATTATTTTCGAAATACAGATTAATTTAATGCGTAGAGTTTATTAAAATTCGATCTTTCGGTACAAGCCGCGGGGTTATAATCCCAAAATCGTATATTGTAAATGGCAACTATTAATCATTGGAATAAACCACATATTTATATAAAAATACCTTTGTTTAATTATAATTTAATTTCGCCCCTCTTAAAATTCTCTTTATCTTTATATATATATAGCAACATACTTCATAACATAGGAAAAGAAGCAATCTTATATTGGATTGATAAACATACATAAATATTACACCCGAGATTCATTAACAATTCGTTATCGACTACATAGATATTATCCTAAACAACAATGCCTACAAATTCAATGAGGATTACTACGAACGATTCGACTAAATTAATTTATGTGATCCAATAAGAGAGGGAAACACACACACATTCAAACCCCCAATAAAACATTAAAAATAAAAAAAACTATACTGCACAACCAGATAATTTATGTATGCACTAAAATGCACAGCATGAGGCAATCATTCATAAGCCTCAGCAATAGAGAGGCCTCACATAAAAGTTATATGAAAATCTCAGAAAACAGACTCTTATATGTTTCGCAACACGTACATGTATGCAGTAGATATAACTTCGGAATAATGTCAATCTTCCAAACCGATAATTACTTACACACGAAATAAGTTTTATAACAAGATCAATTCCCGAATTGAACAGAGTTTAATATTAAACAAAATGCAAAGCACATGTGTGTGCATCGTTACATCGACACACATACTTCAGAACCGACACATTGAAGTCCGCATACGCACACACACGCACGCATGTTCACGCGCACGCATACACAAAAAAATCCTCCTTGTCTCTAATGTAACACATTAAAAAATATCAGTCAAACTGAA
>NC_136513.1:54476428-54481428 GCF_053919585.1 Euprymna scolopes
AGAATTGTCTAAAGTTCTGACTTTTTGTTTTGGCTTTCACTTTAATAAGAACGTGAATTTATGAGGTGAATTTATTCGACACAATATGATTCAACTCAAATAAATAAATAAAAGCTAACGTGAATTAAGATTAAAGTTAAGGTGTTATTGTGGACCCTCACCACTTTTAAAAAATCTTGTTAAACTTTGTGACATATTTATATTCTATGGAGGTCAGGCGCGGACGAGCACCTCATAATTTTATTATACAATATTTCTTCAAACTGAAGCATAATTATCAAAGTATACTTACGCAAATAGATATGAAAAGTCTTTGTTAAAGTTTGTGCCATATTCCCATGGAGTACAGGCGCGAACGCAGACCCCACAATGTTATTATACCATCCCTATTTAAGTTAAAACATACTTATCAAAGTATTCTTATGTACATCTATATAAAAACCCTTGTAAACGTTTTTTTTTCATTTTTTATTTCCATAATTTGGGGGCAAGGCGCAAACGCAGACCTCACAATTTTTATAAACCACCATTCTGCCAGATCAAACATACCCATTTCTGACCCTCGATACATCTGCTATCATTATATGTAATCAGTTTTTTAAAATAGTCAACCATATAGGAGCCTATTCGTGACCAGACACACACACACACACACACACACACACACGTTCAGCTTTATATTATAGAATATATATATATATATATATATATATATATATATATATATATATATATATATATATATATATATATATATATATATATATACCCAGCCTCGTTGCTTTGACATAGTAGAAATAAAAAAAAAATGCCAAGGGTTACGGAACAGCCCCTCCGAAACCCTCACACTACACCTGTTTTTTTTTTTTTTGTTTTTTGTTTTTTTTCCACGTTAATCTCATCGGTTACAAACGCAATATTCAGGAGTTAAAAAATTAGAAAGTATTTTAAAATATTATTTTTATGATTTTTATCGTTGAGTTTGAATTTTTTTTTTTTTTTTTTTTTTTTTTTGTAAATGTGACAATGGGAATACCCTGGCCCAATCACCGCAAATAATACTTCGCGCCCATCAAACTTACAAACTGAAACTCGAAATGAAATGGAATGTCAATTTTTTTATTATTTATTTATTTGTTTGTTTAACTATTCTTCTTCTTCTTCTTCTTCTTATTATTATTATTATTATTATTATTATTATTATTATTATTATTATTATTTATTTATTTATTTATTTATTTATTTATTTTTATTTTTTGCTCCATGTTCTTTATTTAAGCATACATTTTCCAGGAAAGAACGAATTACTATTTCGTTATCCTTCTTATTAAAACGAAATTGGTATTTCTAGCATTTTATCAATATGTACCTGCTCGAATTACTATTTCGGGTTCTCCTAACCCTTGTGTCTTCCAATTATTAATTTGTTAATATTTAATCACGAGATTATGGTCTCGCGACAATAGAATAAACTATTCATGTAATCGTTGTTTGTTATGGATTTAGCTGAATACGGTTGGCGAGCGTTTTGTTTGTAACTGTTCTGTAGGTTCTTTTTTTTTACACGGTGATCACAACTTATCAAGGTCCGGAAGCCACTCAGGGATAAGGGTTATTGCAAGTACAGTACGTTAATGTGGATATTTGATGAAGTGTTTACTTAAGGGGGCGGTTCATTAGGAATTTGTTAACGTTAGACTTGAAGACATCCAAGTTGTAGTCAGGTGGGAAGCAGGCAGACGGAACAGAGTTCCACAGGTTCACGCAACAATTTTATAAATAAAAAAAGAAACCTTGGATTTATATATAGGGAGTTCATTATATATATATATTCTTGGTGGGGAAGAGGGGTGATTGACCTAGCGAGATGAGGGGCCGTTTGAATAAATACACAATGATTTAAATTTGTAATTATTAAAAACATCCTGTATAACTTGCGGAGGATGTTGTGTTTTATCTTTGTTCTAAAAAATGGAATGGAAATTTAAATTCCGTTCCAATTTAAACTTAATTTTTTTTTATTGTGCTCCCCCAAAACGAAAGTAATCGAAAGTAACCGGAAGTGTAACATTCAAGAGAAATAATTTAATTTGTAAACGAAAATTTGATATACCTTTGTGGTAATTTTTGTGCATTAGTCCAACTCGCCGATCACATTTGAAATGTCGACTTTTATATGTTTTCGGGTATGCATACAACGAATAAACACCCCACCCTCCCCTTTTGAAGAACGTTTTTCTAAATAGACACCTTCAACCTCCCCATGTTAATAACGGCTTTCTGAATAGACACCTACAACCTTGTCAGCACACCCCAAAACCTATAAAAGATGGCATGTCGAATGTGAACGACGTGTATTTATTTATTTCTTTTTTTGTATTAACTGCAATACTAGGTTTCAATAAATTCACATATCACCAAAAAAAAAAATAATAAAACCTAAAAATCTAAACAGAAAACAAACAAAACAAATGGAGGTTTTTCGTTTCATTGCGATATCTAAAAAAAAAACAAATAAAAATGAAAAAATGTAACTTTATGATAGTACTATGAAAACTGAATGGAAATGGCGTGTTGCTTTTATTCTAAATTAACCGAGTAATGATGCGTTAATGAGATGAGGTCAATCCGTATCCGTTCCGTTGTTCTAATCTCTGTCTTTCTCCCTCTTCCTCTCCCTCTGTCCCTCTCTTTGTCACTGTCTCTGTCTGGATATGGATCGGAAATATTAGTTATAAGTTCTTGTTTAGAAAAAAAGGGGAAAATGTATAATTAACCGGAAAGTATCTTAATCTAAATATTCTCAGAAAAAAACGAAAGAAAACAAACTTTTGGATTACGATAGTTAGCTATAATGTAAATATATATGTATGCATGGGTAATGGATGCTATTAAGGTGCCGTAGTGTTCTTTAAATAAAGGGAATGTAATCATTCCAATAATTCATGAATATCGGAATTGTTAGTGTCAACTAATCACAACGTGACGATTACATCTGTGGAGACGCTTGTATTTTTAGTGTAGGACAGGGAAGTGAAATGCTTTATGTAATAGGGAATAAATCAATTACGTAGAAAGGGGTCTTAATTTAAATCCCCTGTGAGTATAAATAAATTGGTTAGGAGCGAACATTCAAACAGTAGGTTTTAAGTCAGGGCATCTTACCACTGCATCACGAAAACTGAATGGAAATATCATGTGGCTTTGATGCTATATTAACTGAGCAATGACACATTAATGAAATGAGGTCACTCCATATTCGTTACATTGTTGTAATCTCTGTCTGTCTGTCTGTCTGTCTGTCTGTCTGTCTCTCTCTCTCTCTCTCTCTCTCTCTCTCTCTCTTTGCCAATATGATAGGGATTGGAAATGCAAATAAACTGAGCCCATGTTTAGAAAAAAAAATTTTTTTTAAAGAAGGGGGGAAAATGTATAATTAAATGAAAAGTATGTAAATATTCCTAGAAAAACAAGGAAAGAACAAAGCAAACTTTTGGACTGTGATAGTTGGCTATAATGTAAATCTATGTATGTATGGGTAATGGCTGACATTAAGGTGCCATAGTATTCATTAAGTAAAGGGAATGTAATCATTCCAATAATCCATGAATATCGGAGTCGGTAGTGTCAGCCAATCACAACGCTAGGATCAAGTATGTTGAGAAGTTAGTAGTTTTAGTGTAGGAAATGGAAGTGAAATGCCATATGTAATAGGGAATAGATCAATTACAGAGGAAGGAGTCTAAATTTTAATCCCCTGTGAGTATAAATATGCGGTGTAAGTGGGTGACGGTGGTAGTACTTGGCGATTAGGGGGTAAAATGGAAACTACTTCCTCTGTAGGTTATGACGATGATGATGATACACCGCCTAGGATTAAATCTAATGCTTTAATATTATGAATTAATGTGGCTAAAATGCAGCTCTATAGTTAAATAAGGTAATGGATAATAGCGTAAACATAATAAATTTTTATGCGGTATGTGTTGTTGTAAACCTGCGGTATGTGTTGGTCAAGAGGGGAAGAGTTATGTCTCTTTTATTATATATACGGATTTGTTATTCATATTTTATTCAAATAACAGGATCATCGTAATTTGGATTCCACATTCGATGTGAAAGCCAAATGCTCATGAATCGTGTGAACTTTCCTCCATCTTTTTTGTGATGATGAACAGAGCATGCGAGGGTCATTCCATGAGCAACTTCTCCTATATCAAACTCAAAAGCTAAAACTTTGAAGAGCTACGAAAACGTTCAACAGGCGCCGATGAATATTGATAAATTCAATTTTTTTCTGCATGAATCAATCCAATGACGCAACTCTGCTTCTAACGCACGTCCATGACAAGGTTGCTTTCTAATAGTTTCACACACACACACACACACATACATACACACACACACACACACACACACACACACACACACACACACACACATATATATATATATATATATATATATATATATATATATATATAATGCCACTGGCGGATAAAGAAATGCTCTTTGTGTAAACGAATAGAGTTTCGACATTTGGACGATGTTTACACATCGTAATTTCACATATCCAAATAGGGAAAGGCTAGAAGCGTGAACTGCCGCTTATGTGGACGAGTTTCAATTCGGGATTGAGGTAACCGTAGTGAAGGTCTTTCTGTCGATGACTGTAAAAACTCATTTTCTTAGTTTGCGCATGTGAAGAGTGAAATAATAAACTGTGTAAACAGTCTGCCTGTGGATGACTATATATATATATATATATATATATATATATATATATATAAAAGTGAACATGTCTGTCTGTCTGTCTGTCTGTGTGTCTGTGTGTCTGTGTGTCTGTCTGTCTGTGTACATTTCCCTACGCAATAACTCTGTCAATTTTTAGTCTATAGACTCGAAATTTGAAATACCGGGTACTGAGATTTGGGAAAATCGATGTGATGGGTGTCAGCCAGAAATTTGGCTGTTAAGGGGTTAAATTTCAACGATTTGAC
>NC_136513.1:54486428-54498928 GCF_053919585.1 Euprymna scolopes
ATATTATATATATATATATGTATATATATATATGTATATATATATGTATATATATATGTATATATATATATATATATATATATATATATATATATATATATATGTCTGTGTGTGTGTGTTAATTCTGAGTAAAATTTTGTAGAATTCCAGCTAAATTTATTGTTTGACAAAAGAAGTACCAAAAATTATTAAGTTTTTTCGTTAATCTATGGATTTTCAATGAATTGCTCATCTCATATTCATTGAATATACCAGTATTTATTAGATTCCATATTTGTGCGTGTATAAACATTATTTGTTCATGTATAAACATTATTTGTTCATGTATAAACATTATTTGTCGTGTATAAACAGTATTTGTTCGTGTATAAACATTATTTGTGCGTGTATAAACATTATTTGTCGTGTATAAACATTATTTGTCGTGTATAAACATTATTTGTTCATGTATAAACATTATTTGTCGTGTATAAACATTATTTGTCGTGTATAAACATTATTTGTGCGTGTATAAACATTATTTGTCGTGTATAAACATTATTTGTCGTGTATAAACATTATTTGTTCGTGTATAAACATTATTTGTTCATGTATAAACATTATTTGTGCGTGTATAAACATTATTTGTTCATGTATAAACATTATTTGTTCATGTATAAACATTATTTGTTCATGTATAAACATTATTTGTTCATGTATAAACATTATTTGTTCATGTATAAACATTATTTGTGCGTGTATAAACATTATTTGTTCATGTATAAACATTATTTGTTCATGCATAAACATTATTTGTTCATGTATAAACATTATTTGTTCGTGTATAAACATTATTTGTCGTGTATAAACATTATTTGTGCGTGTATAAACATTATTTGTCGTGTATAAACATTATTTGTCGTGTATAAACATTATTTGTTCGTGTATAAACATTATTTGTTCGTGTATAAACATTATTTGTGCGTGTATAAACATTATTTGTTCATGTATAAACATTATTTGTTCATGTATAAACATTATTTGTTCATGTATAAACATTATTTGTTCATGCATAAACATTATTTGTTCATGTATAAACATTATTTGTTCGTGTATAAACATTATTTGTGCGTGTATAAACATTATTTGTGCGTGTATAAACATTATTTGTTCATGTTTATACATTATTTGTTCATGCATAAACATTATTTGTTCATGCATAAACATTATTTGTTCGTGTATAAAAATTATTTGTTCATGCATAAACATTATTTGTTCATGTATAAACATTATTTGTTCATGTATAAACATTATTTGTTCGTGTATAAACATTATTTGTGCGTGTATAAACATTATTTGTGCGTGTATAAACATTATTTGTGCGTGTATAAACATTATTTGTCGTGTATAAACATTATTTGTGCGTGTATAAACATTATTTGTTCGTGTATAAACATTATTTGTGCGTGTATAAACATTATTTGTGCGTGTATAAACATTATTTGTTCGTGTATAAACATTATTTGTGCGTGTATAAACATTATTTGTGCGTGTATAAACATTATTTGTGCGTGTATAAACATTATTTGTTCATGTATAAACATTATTTGTTCATGTATAAACATTATTTGTTCGTGTATAAACATTATTTGTTCATGTATAAACATTATTTGTTCGTGTATAAACATTATTTGTTCATGTATAAAGATTATTTGTTCGTGTATAAACATTATTTGTTCATGTATAAACATTATTTGTTCATGTATAAACATTATTTGTTCATGTATAAACATTATTTGTTCGTGTATAAACATTATTTGTTCATGTATAAACATTATTTGTTCATGTATAAACATTATTTGTTCATGTATAAACATTATTTGTTCATGTATAAACATTATTTGTTCATGTATAAACATTATTTGTTCATGTATAAACATTATTTGTTCGTGTATAAACATTATTTGTTCATGTATAAACATTATTTGTTCATGTATAAACATTATTTGTTCGTGTATAAACATTATTTGTTCATGTATAAACATTTTTTGTTCGTGTATAAACATTATTTGTTCATGTATAAACATTATTTGTTCGTGTATAAACATTATTTGTGCGTGTATAAACATTATTTGTGCGTGTATAAACATTATTTGTGCGTGTATAAACATTATTTGTGCGTGTATAAACATTATTTGTTCATGTATAAACATTATTTGTTCATGTATAAACATTATTTGTTCATGTATAAACATTATTTGTTCATGTATAAACATTATTTGTTCGTGTATAAACATTATTTGTTTATGTATAAACATTATTTGTTCGTGTATAAACATTATTTTTTCGTGTATAAACATTATTTGTTCATGTATAAACATTATTTGTTTATGTATAAACATTATTTGTTTATGTATAAACATTATTTGTTCGTGTATAAACATTATTTGTTCGTGTATAAACATTATTTGTTCATGTATAAACATTATTTGTGCGTGTATAAACATTATTTGTTCATG
Source organism: Euprymna scolopes (assembly GCF_053919585.1). NCBI lineage: Eukaryota > Metazoa > Mollusca > Cephalopoda > Sepiida > Sepiolidae > Euprymna > Euprymna scolopes. Next base: position 54,488,927 of record NC_136513.1, read on the forward strand.
TATAAACATTATTTGTTCATGTATAAACATTATTTGTTCATGTATAAACATTATTTGTTCGTGTATAAACATTATTTGTTCATGTATAAACATTATTTGTTCATGTATAAACATTATTTGTGCGTGTATAAACATTATTTGTGCGTGTATAAACATTATTTGTTCGTGTATAAACATTATTTGTTCATGTATAAACATTATTTGTTTATGTATAAACATTATTTGTTTATGTATAAACATTATTTGTTCATGTATAAACATTATTTGTTTATGTATAAACATTATTTGTTCATGTATAAACATTATTTGTTTATGTATAAACATTATTTGTTCATGTATAAACATTATTTGTTTATGTATATACATTATTTGTTTATGTATAAACATTATTTGTTCGTGTATAAACATTATTTGTTCATGTATAAACATTATTTGTTCATGTATAAACATTATTTGTGCGTGTATAAACATTATTTGTCGTGTATAAACATTATTTGTCGTGTATAAACATTATTTGTTCATGTATAAACAATATTTGTCGTGTATAAACATTATTTGTCGTGTATAAACATTATTTGTGCGTGTATAAACATTATTTGTCGTGTATAAACATTATTTGTTCGTGTATAAACATTATTTGTTCATGTATAAACATTATTTGTTCGTGTATAAACATTATTTGTTCATGTATAAACATTATTTGTTCATGCATAAACATTATTTGTTCATGTATAAACATTATTTGTTCGTGTATAAACATTATTTGTGCGTGTATAAACATTATTTGTGCGTGTATAAACATTATTTGTTCATGTTTATACATTATTTGTTCATGCATATACATTATTTGTTCATGCATAAACATTATTTGTTCGTGTATAAACATTATTTGTTCATGCATAAACATTATTTGTTCATGTATAAACATTATTTGTGCGTGTATAAACATTATTTGTCGTGTATAAACATTATTAGTGCGTGTATAAACATTATTTGTTCGTGTATAAACATTATTTGTGCGTGTATAAACATTATTTGTTCGTGTATAAACATTATTTGTGCGTGTATAAACATTATTTGTGCGTGTATAAACATTATTTGTGCGTGTATAAACATTATTTGTGCGTGTATAAACATTATTTGTTCGTGTATAAACATTATTTGTGCGTGTATAAACATTATTTGTGGGTGTATAAACATTATTTGTGCGTGTATAAACATTATTTGTTCATGTATAAACATTATTTGTTCATGTATAAACATTATTTGTTCATGTATAAACATTATTTGTTCGTGTATAAACATTATTTGTTTATGTATAAACATTATGTGTTCGTGTATAAACATTATTTGTTCGTGTATAAACATTATTTGTTCATGTATAAACATTATTTGTTTATGTATAAACATTATTTGTTTATGTATAAACATTATTTGTTCGTGTATAAACATTATTTGATCGTGTATAAACATTATTTGTTCATGTATAAACATTATTTGTGCGTGTATAAACATTATTTGTTCATGTATAAACATTATTTGTTCATGTATAAACATTATTTGTTCATGTATAAACATTATTTGTTCGTGTATAAACATTATTTGTTCATGTATAAACATTATTTGTTCATGTATAAACATTATTTGTGCGTGTATAAACATTATTTGTGCGTGTATAAACATTATTTGTTCGTGTATAAACATTATTTGTTCATGTATAACCATTATTTGTTTATGTATAAACATTATTTGTTTATGTATAAACATTATTTGTGCGTGTATAAACATTATTTGTTCGTGTATAAACATTATTTGTTCATGTATAAACATTATTTGTGCGTGTATAAACATTATTTGTTCATGTATAAACATTATTTGTTCATGTATAAACATTATTTGTTCATGTATAAACATTATTTGTTCATGTATAAACATTATTTGTTCGTGTATAAACATTATTTGTTCGTGTATAAACATTATTTGTTCATGTATAAACATTATTTGTTCATGTATAAACATTATTTGTGCGTGTATAAACATTATTTGTGCGTGTATAAACATTATTTGTTCATGTATAAACATTATTTGTCGTGTATAAACATTATTTGTTTATGTATAAACATTATTTGTGCGTGTATAAACATTATTTGTTCATGTATAAACATTATTTGTGCGTGTATAAACATTATTTGTTCATGTATAAACATTATTTGTCGTGTATAAACATTATTTGTTCATGTATAAACATTATTTGTTCATGCATAAACATTATTTGTTCATGTATAAACATTATTTGTTCAATATATAAACATTATTTGTTCATGGATAAACATTATTTGTTCAATGGATAAACATTATTTGTTCATTCATAAACATTATTTGTTCATGTATAAACATTATTTGTCGTGTATAAACATTATTTGTGCGTGTATAAACATTATTTGTTCATGCATAAACATTATTTGTTCATGCATAAACATTATTTGTTCATGCATAAACATTATTTGTTCAATATATAAACATTATTTGTTCATGGATAAACATTATTTGTTCAATGGATAAACATTATTTGTTCATTCATAAACATTATTTGTTCATGCATAAACATTATTTGTTCAATATATAAACATTATTTGTTCATCGATAAACATTATTTGTTCAATGCATAAACATTATTTGTTCAATATATAAACATTATTTGTTCATGGATAAACATTATTTGTTCAATGGATAAACATTATTTGTTCATGCATAAACATTATTTGTTCAATATATAAACATTATTTGTTCATGGATGAACATTATTTGTTCAATGGATAAACATTATTTGTTCATTCATAAACATTATTTGTTCATGCATAAACATTATTTGTTCAATATATAAACATTATTTGTTCATGGATAAACATTATTTGTTCAATGGATAAACATTATTTGTTCATTCATAAACATTATTTGTGCGTGCATAAACATTATTTGTTCAATATATAAACATTATTTGTTCATCGATAAACATTATTTGTTCAATGCATAAACATTATTTGTTCAATATATAAACATTATTTGTTCATGGATAAACATTATTTGTTCAATGGATAAACATTATTTGTTCATGCATAAACATTATTTGTTCAATATATAAACATTATTTGTTCATGGATGAACATTATTTGTTCAATGGATAAACATTATTTGTTCATTCATAAACATTATTTGTTCATGCATAAACATTATTTGTTCAATATATAAACATTATTTGTTCATGGATAAACATTATTTGTTCAATGGATAAACATTATTTGTTCATGCATAAACATTATTTGTTCAATATATAAACATTATTTTTTCATGGATGAACATTATTTGTTCAATGTATAAACATTATTTGTTCATGTATAAACATTATTGGTGCATGTATAAACGTTATTTGTTCATGTATAAACATTATTTGTTCATGTATATACATTATTTATTCAATGTATAAACATTATTTGTTCAACGTATAAACATTATTTGTTCAATGTATAAACATTATTTGTTCAACGTATAAACATTATTTGTTCATGTATAAACATTATTTGTTCGTGTATATACATTGTTTGTTCATGTTTATACATTATTTGTTCATGTATAAACATTATTTTTTCATGTATAAACATTATTTGTTCGTGTATAAACATTATTTGTTCATGTATAAACATTATTTGTTCATGTATAAACATTATTTGTTCATGTATATACATTATTTGTTCATGTATAAACATTATTTTGTCATGTATATACATTATTTGTTCATGTATAAACATTATTTTTTCATGTATAAACATTATTTGTTCGTGTATAAACATTATTTGTTCATGTATAAACATTATTTGTTCATGTATAAACATTATTTTTTCATGTATAAACATTATTTGTTCGTGTATAAACATTATTTGTTCATGTATAAACATTATTTGTTCATGTATAAACATTATTTGTTCATGTATAAACATTATTTTTTCATGTATAAACATTATTTGTTTATGTATAAACATTATTTGTTCGTGTATAAACATTATTTGTTCGTGTATAAACATTATTTTTTCATGTATAAACATTATTTTTTCACGTATAAACATTATTTGTTCGTGTATAAACATTATTTGTTCATGTATAAACATTATTTGTTCAATGCATAAACATTATTTGTTCGTGTATAAACATTATTTTTTCATGTATAAACATTATTTGTTCATGTATATACATTATTTGTTCGTGTATAAACATTATTTGTTCATGCATAAACATCATTTTTTTATGTATAAACATTATTTGTTCATGTATAAACATTATTTGTTCATGTATAAACATGAGCTTCTTGCTTTCGTATAAGCTGTATCGCTCGGAGAGGCCACTAGTTGCGAGTAACTAGTTGACTGAAGCATGCTCATGAAATTGTTGTGGCATATTTTTGCTCATGTAATAACAAATGAATAGTACATCTTGCCTTACTTCGGTATTGAGCACTCTTGTATTAACCTCTTTCATTACCTGTGGTAATTATTAACCTTGGATTATATATATATATATATATATATATATATATATATATATATGTATATATATATATATATATATATATATATATAATACTGGTTTATTGTTATATAAACATGGTCACATCCCGCTGCTACAAATAGCCACTTGTTTCAATCAAACAACAGATATCATCAGGCAGCGACTTGACTATTCAAAAGTTCAAAGCAGCGGGATGTGAGCATGTTTATGTAACAATAAACAAGTATTATCAACTCTTTTTATTGAGCACTATCTAACAACCTCGTTGAATTCATTAGTCCATTACTTTTGAATAAAAAAAAACCGAGTATATATATATATATATATATATATATATATATATATATATATATATATATATATATATAATACAGATTTTTGTTTATTTTAGTTTTTTAGGGAGAATTCTGGACAAGAACCATATATCTTATATTATCATGAGCAACATATATCTTATATTATCATGAGCAACAACTCGAGGTGTAAAGAGTGGGTGTGACACAAGGCTCATTTTTCTGAGCGACTAGTAGATATAGTGATGTTTATGGCAAGTGGTCGCGCACTGAACAGCGGGTATTGCCGAATGAAGGCTTGTTTCATGGCGATTTAAAGACTCATAACTTGTGAAAAACAAATTAGTTACGCACGCCCACCTGACACATCAAAAACGGATGGTAAGGGTTAGGGCTGGGGTTAGGCTCGCAGGCGCTTGTGGGGTTTCTTCTTTTTCAGAACGATCCGATTACATTTTTAAACTGACAAAGAAAATGACTTAACATTTCTGATTTTTTTGACATGACGATAGATTCTTTGTCTTACGAGGTGTCTTCAATTAGTTTCCAGATATTTGTTTTGTATGGGCATTTATATTGATAGTAAAAACATGAAACTTTAGTCCCCGTCGAAGTAATCTCCTCCGACTGCAATGCACTTGTACCGTTCAAACAACTTCTGGAAGGCCCACATGCAAGTCCTCGCCAAAGCCTCTTTCATTTCTTCTGTTGTCTCATAACAACAGCTTCTAAGGGTATTATTTTAGCTTAGAGAATAACCAAAAGCCACAAGGAGCAAGGTTTAGACAATAGGGAGGGTGAGGAACTGTCTTGATGCTCATCTTGGTCATGATAACGTCTTTCTTTCTTATCTTCTCTGAGCACCATTGGGACAAACGCAAATCTTCTGCATCTTCCTCGCGAATAATTGTGTGTGCAATTCCTAAACTAACATCAGACTGTGCACTTATTGTCTTGATAGATATACAACAATCCTTAGCCATGAAATTTTTTTTATTTGTCATATCAGATATGGTTTCCTGAATTCCTTATTACTTCCACATCTCTTGTCGTCCCTCACAGACATCCTGCCTTCCTTGAATCTCTTATGCCACTCATACATTTATGCTGGATTCATGCAAGCTGGTCCATAAGCAGTCTGAAGCATTCCATACGTTTCTATGGCATTTTTCCGAGTTTAAAACAAAATTTTATTGCATATGGTTATTCTCAATTGTCATCACGTTCAGATTGCATTTTTGAAATTCACCAGTTGTGACAATCAAGCTAGGGTGTATTCTAATTCATGCTACAGCTGTTCATTTGAAGCTGAAATCATAAAAATTAGTTATTACATAAGATATATAGCAATAACATACTGAATTTTCAAGAATCTACGACAATTTGAAATGCCTGTACAAAAAATAAGGCATCTTGTATCTGGATTCTTCGGGATACTGTTTTCATCTTGAGTGTCATTTTCACAACATTTCTGTCGTTGTAACCTCCGACTTTCTTCAGGTGCATCTTTTCAAACTCGGGAATCTTTTTGACAAACTGGCGGTCTTGCATAGAATTTTGAACGAAACCTTTTATTTTACCCACCGGGTAGAACATTCCTCTTCTGTCAGCCATGACTTGGTAGAAGTCCTAAGTAATTCACAGTTGCATTTTAATAGTCTCCCTCACTGAGTATTAAACCTTCAGCCTCCAGAAGAGCATAACTTTATAACTGAATTTTACCAAGTACTTTATTTACTATGCCACGAGTCCTTGCGGGCAATTGAAGAAGGTCGGAGATTACATCGACCGAAACTTTGTGAAGAAATGGCACTCAACATGAGAACAGTATTCTGAAAAATTCCAACATTACAAAAAAAGTGGAGGGCATTAACTCTGATACTAATAGTTGCTGGTGATTTCTTACTGAAAGTATTCTGTATTTCTACAAGGACACCATTCGCCATGTATGGAGTACTCTTGTAATATTTTGGCTGGTGTATCTGCTACTAGTCTCTCGCTCCTGGACAGGGTTACAAAAAAGAGTCGTCAACCTGATAGGTCATAAACTGTCATCAAAGCTTCAACCTCTGTCCTATTGACGAAATGTTGCATCCTTCTGCGTGTCTACAAGTATTTTAGTGGTGAATGCTCTGACGAACTACAAGCACTTGTCCTCACTCGACGTAAATACCCCCGAAACAAACCGGCAAGCAGCAAAGTCCCGCCATCGACACATCCCCAGATGTCAGGAGGTTTCTTCCCCAGAACTGCCACACTTTGGTATTCCCTTCCGAGTTTCTGCTTCCGGATCTCTGACCTGCAGAATTTCAAGTGCAATGCAAACAGGTATCTTGCTGCTCAATTCCCTACATAATATTTGTCCCTGATTGTAGTCCGGTATATCAAAGTTGCAGTGCCTTGTTTAGAGTCAGAATGTAATTATATATATATATATATATATATATATATATATATATATATATATATATATATATATGTCTCCATATTTTCTAAAGCTGATGGCACATAAATCCTTTTTTTTACTCTTGAAATCACGACTCTAATATAAAATATATGAAATCTGGATGAATTAAAATATCATATTTAAGCGTATTTTATCATATTTAAAGCGTATTTTAGAGATGATAATTAAAGCACATAATAAAAAAAATACTAAATAAAAACAATGTAAACAACAACAAAATAAACAAGAAAAAAAAAAGAAAATGTCTGCCTTAAACCACTAACCTAGTTTTAAAACAGATCCTTTGTTGGATAAAATGCATGCTCATTGGCTGATAGGAAGGGGCGCAGTGGATACTAGACAGCTGATTGGCTAACTAAATCCTCAATAGAAGAGGACCATATAAAAACGATAAACAACCACAGAATTCGCGCATAAGCCTGAGGAATCCTAGAGTGGATGAAACGCCGAATATTCAGTGTAGCTTAATCACCATATATATATTTTATATATATATATATATATATATATATATATATATATATACATATATAAAATATTTTTTTTTTTAATCCTGTCTAAAAGCAAAAGATTAGTAGTAGTTTTTTTAGCACGGCAGAGACAGCTCACCTTCTTCGCAGCAACCTTGGCAATTTCTTCATGTATTTGTTCCGATTCATGTTGCTTGTGAATGTTAAGCCGAGAAGTTTAAACGAAGTGCTTTTAGATAACATCTTATTGATAGTGTTAGATGTTAACCTCCCTCTACGTCTCCATTCCACTACGGATTAGAGGCCTTCCTCTAAGGTTTCAGTTATTGTGTTAGATATGTGTTCATTCGTTTTCCACTCGGTGTCAGCAGCAAATATGCTTATCTAGGAGACAGATTCATCGGTAAAGTCATTTATGAATATCAGGAATAATAAAAGTCCAAGGATCGACCCCTGTCACACACCCGCATTTATATCATATTGTTTTGACATACGACCATTGGGTTTTCTCTTGTCTAACAAGAATATGATTATATTAAGTATTCGTTCAGTAATACTCTACGGTTTATTTTCATAAGAAGACCTTCGTGCTAGTCCCTGTCATAGGTCTTAGATATGTCTAGAGCTACTGTCCTAGCCTCCGCTGCTTTATCGAATGCGTAGTAAATACAAGTGTCTAATCAAATAGGTCTCATACTATCAGTCAAACTCCAACCCCTGTCCCATCGCCGCAATGTTGCATCCCTGTGCTTGTTTTTCAAGTACTTTAATAAAATAATGAACTCATAGAACTTGTGCCCTCTCGAAGTAGTCCCCGCCTAACCCGACATACAGCTAAATCCCACCACTTCACACGAGAGATTCGTAAATGCTGGGAAACCTTCTACTTTAACAACTTCTCTCGAATTGCTAGATTTTGGAATTTCCTGTTTCCTGCTTTCCTGAATGCATTAACTTGCAGAAGTTTAAATGTAATGTGAACAAACATCCCGCTGCTCAACTCCCCACAACTGATCACAAATTGTAGCCTCTCACGTTCAAGTGGCAATATGCCACGTTTGGAATGAAAATGAGTAAACAACAAAAAAGCAGATGACTGATCTCGACAACATTGCAATCATAATACTCAAGGAAATGCAAACGCAACTAGCTACTATGCTTACAAAATTATTTATTCGATGCTTAAAAAGAAATTATATAATATGTACGACATAATTACGTTGTCATATCGGTTCTCGTTAGATCACCGAAGTTTAGCACAATGAGCCTGGTCACTATCAGAGGAGTGACCATTTCAGAATATCAGGCGTTGTCTCTGCAAAACCTATCTCCGTCATCTTTTCTAATCGTGATATACATGCGTCAGTGAATTTGATATTCCCTCGAAATTTCCACTTCACAGTAACCCGTTCTAAGCTACTTAGGGCGAAGGCGCCGTTTTTAAGGAGAAAAACTTTCATTCATGTTGGAGGAAGTCGTTGGTTTGGCCAATATTTGAACATTCTGGAATACGGTCTTTTGCATCTTATTGCTAGACCGATTTTGCTATATTTCTATTCAATTTAATAAAGAGAACAGACAAAAGAGGTTAATGAGTGCAATAAAAAAAATACTAAGGGTGGGTGGATGTGGGGTGGGGGGTTAAGAAATGTTTTATTCATTGCTGACTTGCAAATTTTTTTTTTTTTTTTTTGTTCATCGCACTTTGTACTTCTTCGTTATTTTTCTCTAAACAAAGGATGCTTCCGGAGACAATCCCCGGATAATTCCGTTTATAGAGGCGCGCACTAGCAGAAAATTATTGACAATAAAACAAACAAAACAAAAAAACGAGTGTCATAAAATTGTTCATTATTGGGTTTAAAAAGAAATCGCATCAAGGGAAGGAAGGGGGGATCAATATGTCAGCAAAAAAAGGAGGGAGGTTATCCAGAAGAGCACTTTCCTAACCAGTTGCATCAAAGACGAATGATTGAATATCTTAGGAAAACTTGAAAGAATATCGAACCACTTTTCGTTTGACTATTTTTCTCTTCAAAAGAAACAAAGAAAAACAAATTCTTCGGAACTTTTTCGGCTTTCAAAGATCCAGTTCTTTGCAAAATAATTAATGAATCGTGTTGGCCGCAATTAGCGATTAGCTGGCGATTGATGGGCAGACTAGAACCGACAGAAGTTTGTTAAAGACGCCATTAAACTATTTTCCCATAGT
>NC_136513.1:54503928-54506428 GCF_053919585.1 Euprymna scolopes
TTATTATTATTATTATTATTATTATTATTATTATTATTATTATTATTATTATTATTATTGGCTCACATGGAGCTTTCACACAAGCCAGCAAACGATCTGATTGGAGACCTGTGGCGTTCTCTGGAAGCTGAGTGACAACAAGTCTCCCCAGACGTCCAGCTCTCTCCACCTCCTTCGATAGCATTTGCAAATGAATTTGCATCATCGCAACAGCCATTTACCATTGATTTCTCGCTGGCAATGACCATTGATTTATACTGGAATTTGAGTGGCACTAAGCCTCCCAAAGGTCCCAGTTCTCTTCGCGCTTGTCCAGCGAAGATCTGGTCAGCTCTCTCTCCTCGGTCTTTCCATCCTCCTTGATCCTTCTTGGCTCTTTGGTATCGCTTTTCTATTGGGGAAAACGGTGATAAGACAATGGAAGGGGATGCGTGATGGGGGTGTAGAACTTGTAGATATGCAGCTTCGTTGTTCTTCATTCCCTGTAACACTTATTTGTTATATTATATACTTGTATTATTCTCCGCATTCAAGGGTTTCCCTTAATATTTCAGCCGTTTTCATTATCGTTAGTCGTTGTATTTTTGCAGCTATTCCTCTGATTCCAATTTCTGCCATTCTTTTTTCAAAGTTTTTCGGAATTGTTCCTAGTGCTCCTACTATTATCGGTATTATTTCGATTTTCTTCATCATCAAAATCCCTTTTAACTCTCTGGCTAGCTCTGTGTATTTGCTTCGTTTCTCCTTTTCTTTCATATTCACCCTGTGGTCAGCTGGGCAGCAAAGTCTACGATTTGACAGGATTTTTCTTTCTTGTTAGTTATTACGACGTTTGGTCTTCTTGGTTTGTCTGTCTGTATTATTATTATTTTTTATTATTATTACTAGTTACATATGTGTCCTTTGTGTTAGTTTTATTTTTGTCATGATGTCCTCTTTTTTATTGTTTATTTTGGTATTGTTTTCATTGCTTTATTAAATATTTAATTATTATGTGCTTTAATTATCATCTCTAAATTTTCGCAGCAGCTGTATGATAACTTTAGGTTATTTTTATTGAAAATTTTGTGTAAGGTATTGGGTACGGAGAAGTGCTTTTCGATGAGATCAAAAGATTTCTTGCCAAGTTTTTTTTTTAACATTAGATTGTATGGCGCTGTATACCATATATTATATATACCATATATTATATATATACCATATATTAATATATACCATATATTATATATATACCATATATTAATATAGTTCTCGTCACATAACCGAAGTTAAGCAACATTAAGCTTGGTTAGTACCAGATGGGTGACCATTGTGGAATTCTGGGCGCTGTATGTGCTCTCCGCTTTTCTCGGCAGTTGTTTCCAGTCGTCATGTACATACACTACATTTGCCACAGGTATTTAACAATATCGACTCAGGAGAGGTATGATTGCACATTGCGCACCTACTGACAGAAAAATTCCACGCGCAAACACACCTTCGTCGGTATCCATAGTATGTAAACGACTAAAGGAACCCTGTGTGTATATATATATTTCATTTATTAAATTAAACATTTGAATATTTTTTTTAAATATCTATTAAATATTTTTAGGCGGATATAAGTTACCATGGACACGTGTTTGTGGGCTTCACCCATCCTCAAGGTTCGAACTCGTAACAGCTCGATTGATAACCTGACATTTTACCACCAGACTATTTTGAACGTGTTGTTTTTTCTTCATATTAAATGCATAATACTAAATAGATTTTAATTCGAAACTGTTTATTAATTAAAAAATTTTAAACTGTAATATTTAAAATCCAAAACAATAAAAAGCTATTTTTATTGCTTACACCGAATTTATTGTCGTATTTATTTTAGGACATCGATCGCAACATTTGCCAACCAAAATATATTGTTTTTGACGATATTTTTTATAGGAATCGCTCCAGACAAACCATAGAGTCACTTGATATACGGATACAAGAAAACTATTACTTTCAGCTAAAAAAAAAACAAAATAGCCAACGATAAGTATAATACGAATAGATTCCAATCCGCAAAATAGCAATTCTTTCTCCTTGTCAAAAACGTCACATTGAATGTAAGGCATAATGGACAAACTAATAGAAGAATCATGTTTTTAACTACTTTTTCCATCCAAATCAATACATTGACGATGATACGTACGAATTTTAGAAAGGTGAACCATTGCAAGATACATCTTCCTTACTTAACAATGCGAGGTTTATTTTGGTGTCTTTAATTAAAAACCCACCACCCAATATTTTTGCTGATGAGTAGACTTTGTTTCAAAAAACTATATGATAAAATTATTGCCAAGACTCAATGTCCATCACAATAAAAACATCGTTTCCGAAACGATCGTACAATTTATTGATTTTGTTTGATCTTCCTTATGAAATCGATTTTTAATTTTTAATTTTGATTATAAATTATCAATCATCTTACTTAATATTAAAATAGCTCTAAGGCATATATGCCTATCGAGCTTAT
>NC_136513.1:54511428-54536428 GCF_053919585.1 Euprymna scolopes
CAAATTATTCCTCGTAATATATAACATTCAATGGAGGATTGGTTCTATAATAATATATATGCAATCTGCATAAATTAAAATCTCTTGTTTAAGAATATTGTACGACCGGGCAACGCCAGACTGCCAGCAGACTGCTAGCTAGCATATATATATATATATATATATATATATATATATATATATATATATATATATATATATATATATATATATGATGGACTCTCCCGTCGATTTCATGAGGTTCCGCTGCAACAACTAAGTTACTCGGAGATCATCCACACGAGGATAAAAAATGATGATAAAAAACTAAGGTGAAGGCTTTGTGCAAGAACAATCCATATTTTTAGCATTACAGCTAACCTTTGTCGGTGCAAATGACTAGTGTAGGACAGTGTATACAGTAAACAGCCGGATTTTACATCAGAGTTTCCTTCTCTCTAGGTGCACGTATTAACGAATACTGGGAGCTTCCAGTGAAATAATACCCCCCCCCAGATACTAACCTGGAAATTTCTACGTCTCGGGGCGGTACATACAGCGACTAGACTTTCCAAATGGTCACCCATCTGGTTCTGGTACTGTTAGGCTCAACGTTGCTTAACTTCGGTGATCCTGTGAGAACCAATGCGTAAACCTGATATATATACATATATATATATATATATACATATATATATATATATGTATATGTATATGTATATGTATATGTATATATACATACATACATATATGTATACACACACATACATACATACATACATATATATATATATATATATATATATATATATATATATATATATATAATTTTGTAAAGTCATTTGGGTACTACATCTTGAGAAAGCTCGCATAAGGGGCGAAACGTCGAGCCTCTAGGTCTCTCCGTCTCTATTTTAAATCTCATATATATATATATATATATATATATATATATATATATATATATATATGTATATATATATATATGTATATATATGTATATATATATATATTTTTATATTATATATTTTATATATAGTATATATATTATATGTATTATCTATATATATATATATTAGTTGCGACAAATTATTTCGTCGCCACTAGAAAGTACTCGATATCAGAATGTTCGTTTCTCGTTAGGAAGAAATGAATTGTTTTCACGGAGATAGGGGGGATGGGTTCCCGACGGAAATCAGTCGCACAGAAAAAAATGGATTGTCTTATGTCGTAAATAAAGTTGAATATGCGATTCTATCTCAGTCGGCCTGTGTTTTCTTGCCGGCAAGCACCAAACGAACGGAGAAGATGGAACAGGAGCGTCGGCTAGGTCCCAGGGAGACAGGGTTTGGTAGGGGGAATTGTTTAAAAAAAAAAAAAAAGTAAAAACAGGTGCGTGTGAGGATGTATTGGGGTGTTAAGGGTGGAGGCGGTGAATGACGAGGAGAGACGGCGGAACGATCAATAGTGCTGGCGGTATAGTTTCGCATAATAGAGACGCGGAGGGAGGGTAAGGGAGAAAAAGGTGTGGACGTGGGTGGGGCCCGTTCTAGGATGTAGGCGGGCTTAGTAGTTTTGATGGTGGGAGCAACAAGTAGAAAGGGACACACCCCGCGTCTAAATACAGTGGCCGGACTTTGTAAAGTTGATGGATTTTACGAAAGTGAGTCTTGTGGCTTTGGTGAAATTGACAATAACAACGAAATGAATGTGGAAGAAACTAATGAATGAGAAAAAGAAAGTAATGAAATATATGCAGAAAGAAAGAAAGAAAGAAAGAAAGAAGGGAGGCAGAAAAATTAATGTTTATTGTTTTGTTTTACGGCATATCAACACTTCTCGGGCTATTTAATGCCGAATTCGGTAATTTTGGAAAACGTTTTTATTCCTGAAGTTCTTGATATCTTCAAAAAATGTTTGTAGTGTTTTTGTTTTGTTTTTTGTTTTGTTTTTTTTTTTTTTTTTTTTTATTTGTCTTTTTTGTTTATTTGTTTTTTTTGTTTATGTTTATTTTTTTTGTTTATTTGTTGTTTTTTTTGTAGTTATGTTTAGGGTCTTGCAGAACATGATTGAGCTTGCCAAAAAGGAAAATGGGAAAAAATAATATCATTTGTTAAGTGCATTTGATTTGGTTCTGTTTTAGAGGAAAATTTTTGTTTTGTTTTTGGGCTTTGCAGAACATGATTGAGTTTTGCAAAAGGGAAAAAGAAAAAATAATAACATTTATGTTTGGTGAATTTTACGTAATGAAGTCAGGATCTTCAGACCGTCTGATCTGGTTGCACTAGTTAGACGGAGGAAAAGAAATAAGTGTAAGAATGACTTAATGAGAAAAAAAAAACGAATGACCAGAAAGAGGAATAAAAATTACCAAAAACAAAAAAAAGTGAAAAATTACTATTAATGCAAAAAAAAAACAAAACATGTAAATATAAAAAGTATGAAAAACTAGCATGAGTGGCCGGCGTTGCCTGGGTGTATGGAGGTGTGTTTTAAGTAACAACAACAAAAAAGTGGTAGTAGGCAGGCAGGCTCGAACCCGAACCGTGAAGGAGGATATGAACGTGAAAAAAAAAAACGTGACGTATTTGCATCACCAAACCGGAAGTGATGTAGGTTTAAATTAAGACTAAACAATCGAAAAGAGGAAATGACATTCGAAAATATCGGCGAAAAAAGAGACCCCTCCTTGTAGAAAAGTGCCCAGTTGAGGGTGGAGGAATTAATGCTTTTATCCAACTTTTCGATATTCGTCGTCCGAAGGGTCGAGCTTCAAAACGATACCGATCTTGTGAGAATCCGTCGCCTCTGTCGAAAGTTTTGGGTATACATACATACATACATACATACATACATACATACATACATAAAATAAAGGATAAAAATATAAAATATAACGAAGAAATTATGAAAATATAAGAAAGAATAAAACAGGTATAAAAATATTTAAAAAATGAAAAAATGGATGAAAATATAAGAATGACAAAAAGTATGAAATTATGAGAAGAAAAAAATAAAAGAATGAAAAATAAATAAGAATGAAAAATTGGTGAAAATATAAGAGAATAAAAACGAGGATAAAATAAAAGAATAAAGTAGAAAAAAGAGAATGATAAAAAAGAAAAGAAAAGAAGCAATAAAAAAGAATGAAAATATGAGAAATAATGAATGTAAGGGTATAAAAAGAAGAAAGGCCGAAAAAAGAATGAAAAAGAGATAAAAACTTCAGAATGAACGAAAAGGGATAAAAATTTAATAAAGACTGAACAAAAGAAAAAAAAAAGAATGAAGAAAAAAATGAAAATATACGAAAAAATGTAAAAAGAAAAAATAGAAGAAGGAATGAAAAATGAATGAACATTTATGAGAGAATGAAAAAATAATCTAAATAATAAAAGGAATGAATTAAAAGGATTAAAATATTAAAAAATTGAGGAAAAATTCGAAAATTATCAAATAAAGATAAAAGGAATGAAAAATAAATGAAAATATGAGAAATAATCAAAGCGGATGAAAAAAAAGAAAGTATGAACAATAGAATAAAAATATAATAGTCAAAAAGAATGACAATATTAAAAATAATAAAACAAAACAAACATATATGAAAGAATTAAAAAAGAAAAAAATAAGGAGTAATGAAAAAAATAAGAAAAAATGAAAATTTACGAAAATAACGAAAAAAGAATTAAAATAAAAAATAAAAATATAAAAAAGAACAAAAAAATAAAAATATAAGAAATAATAAAAAAGAATGGAAATATAAGAAAGAATTTAAAAGAATGAAAATATAGGAAACAATAAAAAAGAGTGAAAATAGAAGAAAGAATAAAAAAGAATGAAAATAAAGGAAACAATAACCAAGAACGAAAATATAAGAAAGCATAAAAAACAATGAAAATATAAGAAAGAATAAAAAAGATGAAAATATCAGAAAGAATAAAAAAGAATAAAAATATTAGAAAGAATAAAAAAGAATGAAATATCAGAAAGAATAAAAAAAGAATGAAAATATAAGAAAGAATAAAAAAGAATGAAAATATAAGAAAGAATTAAAAAGAATGAAAATATAAGAAAGAAAAAAAAAGGAATGAAAATATAAGAAAGAATAAAAAAGGATGAAAATATAAGAAACAATAAAAAAGAATGAAAATATAGGAAA
This sequence comes from Euprymna scolopes, assembly GCF_053919585.1. NCBI lineage: Eukaryota > Metazoa > Mollusca > Cephalopoda > Sepiida > Sepiolidae > Euprymna > Euprymna scolopes. The sequence continues at coordinate 54,515,567 of NC_136513.1, forward strand.
GAATAAAAAAGAATGAAAATATAAGAAAGAATAAAAAAGGATGAAAATATAAGAAAAAATAAAAAAGAATAAAAATATTAGAAAGAATAAAAAAGGATAAAAATATAAGAAAGAATAAAAAAGAATAAAACTATTAGAAAGAATAAAAAATAATGAAAATATAAGAAAGAATAAAAAAGGAATGACAATATAAGAAAGAATAAAAAAGAATGAAAATATAAGAAAGAATAAAAAAGGATGAAAATATTAGAAAGAATAAAAAAGAATGAAAATATAAGACAGAATAAAAAAGAATGAAAATATAAGAAAGAATAAAAAATAATGAAAATATAAGAAAGAATAAAAAAGAATGAAAATATAAGAAAGAATTAAAAAGAATGAAAATATAAGAAAGAATAAAAAGGATGAAAATATTTGAAAGAATAAAAAAGAATGGAAATATAAGAAAGACTCAAAAAGAAAAAAAATATTAGAAAGAATAAAAAAAAAGGATAAAAATATAAGAAAGAATAAAAAAGAATAAAAATATTAGAAAGAATAAAAAAGAATAAAAATATTAGAAAGAATAAAAAAGAATAAAAATATTAGAAAGAATAAAAAAGAATGAAAATATAAGAAACAATAAAAAAGAATGGAAATATAAGAAAGAATTAAAAAGAATGAAAATATAAGAAAGAAGAAAAAAGAATGAAAATATAAGAAAGAATAAAAAAGAATGAAAATATAAGAAAGAATAAAAAAGAATGAAAATATAAGAAAGAATAAAAAGGATGAAAATATAAGAAAGAATAAAAAAGAATGAAAATATAAGAAAGAATAAAAAAGAATGAAAATATAAGAAAGAATAAAAAAGAATGAAAATATAAGAAAGAATAAAAAAGAATGAAAATATAAGAAAGAATTAAAAAGAATGAAAATATAAGAAAGAATAAAAAGGATGAAAATATTTGAAAGAATAAAAAAGAATGGAAATATAAGAAAGAAGAAAAAAGAATGAAAATATAAGAAAGAATAAAAAAGAATGAAAATATAAGAAAGAATAAAAAAGAATGAAAATATAAGAAAGAATAAAAAAGAATGAAAATATAAGAAAGAATTAAAAAGAATGAAAATATAAGAAAGAATAAAAAAGAATGAAAATATAAGAAAGAATAAAAAAGAATGGAAATATAAGAAAGAATAAAAAAGAATGAAAATATAAGAAAGAATTAAAAAGAATGAAAATATAAGAAAGAATAAAAAGGATGAAAATATTTGAAAGAATAAAAAAGAATGAAAATATAAGAAAGAATAAAAAAGAATAAAATTATTAGAAAGAATAAAAAAGGATAAAAATATAAGAAAGAATAAAAAAGAATAAAAATATTAGAAAGAATAAAAAAGGATAAAAATATAAGAAAGAATAAAAAAAAAAAATATTAGAAAGAATAAAAAAGAATAAAAATATTAGAAAGAATAAAAAAGAATGAAATATAAGAAACAATAAAAAAGAATGGAAATATAAGAAAGAATTAAAAAGAATGAAAATATAAGAAAGAATAAAAAAGAATGAAAATATAAGAAAGAATAAAAAAGAATGAAAATATAGGAAACAATAAAAAAGAATGAAAATAGAAGAAAGAATAAAAAAGAATGAAAATATAGGAAACAATAAAATAGAATGAAATATAAGAAAGAATAAAAAAGAATGAAAATATAGGAAAGCATAAAAAAGAATGAAAATATAAGAAAGAATAAAAAAGATGAAAATATCAGAAAGAATAAAAAAGAACAAAAATATTAGAAAGAATAAAAAAGAATGAAATATCAGAAAGAATAAAAAAAATATGAAATTATAAGAAAGAATAAAAAAGAATGAAAATATAAGAAAGAATAAAAAAGGATGAAAATATAAGAAAGAATAAAAAAGGATGAAAATATAAGAAAGAATAAAAAAGAATAAAAATATTAGAAAGAATAAAAAAGAATGAAAATATGAGAAAGAATAAAAAAGAATAAAAATATAAGAAAGAATAAAAAAGAATGAAAATATAAGAAAGAATAAAAAAGAATGAAAATATAAGAAAGAATAAAAAAGGATGAAAATATTAGAAAGAATAAAAAAGAATGAAAATATAAGAAAGAATAAAAAAGGAATGAAAATATAAGAAAGAATAAAAAAGAATGAAAATATAAAAAAGAATAAAAAAGAATGAAAATATCAGAAAGAATAAAAAAGAATAAAAATATTAGAAAGAATAAAAAAGAATGAAATATCAGAACGAATAAAAAAAGAATGAAAATATAAGAAAGAATAAAAAAGAATGAAAATATAAGAAAGAATAAAAAAGAATGAAAATATAAGAAAGAAGAAAAAAAATATAAGAAAGAATAAAAAAGAATGAAAATATAAGAAAGAATAAAAAAGAATGAAAATCTAAGAAAGAATAAAAAAGAATGAAAATATAGGAAAGAAAAAAAAGAATGAAAATATAAGAAAGAATAAAAAAGAATGAAAATATAAGAAAGAATTAAAAAGAATGAGAATATAAGAAAGAATAAAAAAGAATGAAAATATAAGAAAGAATTAAAAAGAATGAAAATATAAGAAAGAAAAAAAAGGAATGAAAATATAAGAAAGAATAAAAAAGAATGAAATTATAAGAAAGAATAAAAAAGAATTAGAATATCAGAAAGAATAAAAAAGAATGAAAATATAGGAAAGAAAAACAAGAATGAAAATATAAGAAAGAATAAAAATGAATGAAAATATAAGAAAGAATTAAAAAGAATGAGAATATAAGAAAGAATAAAAAAGAATGAAAATATAAGAAAGAATTAAAAAGAATGAAAATATAAGAAAGAAAAAAAAGAATGAAAATATCAGAAAAAAAAGGAATGAAAATATCAGAAAGAATGAAAAAGAATGAGAATATAAGAAAGAATAAAAAAGAATGAAAATATAAGAAAGAAAAAAACGAATGAACATATGAGAAAGAAAAAAAGGAATGAAAATATAAGAAAGAATAAAAAAGAATGAAAATATAAGAAAGAATAAAAAAGAATGAAAATATCAGAAAGAATAAAAAAGAATGAAAATATGAGAAAGAATAAAAAAGAATGAAAATATAAGAAAGAATTAAAAAGAATGAAAATATAAGAAAGAATAAAAAAGAATGAAAATATGAGAAAGAATAAAAAAGAATGAAAATATAAGAAAGAATTAAAAAGAATGAAAATATAAGAAAGAATAAAAAAGAATGAAAATATAAGAAAGAATTAAAAAGAATGAAAATATGAGAAAGAATAAAAAAGAATGAAAATATAAGAAAGAATAAAAAAGAATGAGTATATAAGAAAGAAAAAAAAGGAATGAAAATATAAGAAAGAATTAAAAAGAATGAAAATATAAGAAAGAATTAAAAAGAATGAAAATATAAGAAAGAATTAAAAAGAATGAAAATATAAGAAAGAATAAAAAAGAATGAAAATATAAGAAAGAATAAAAAAGAATGAAAATATAAGAAAGAATAAAAAAGAATGAAAATTTAAGAAAGAATAAAAAAGAATGAAAATATAAGAAAGAATTAAAAAGAATGAAAATATAAGAAAGAATAAAAAAGAATGAAAATATAAGAAAGAATAAAAAAGAATAAAAATATAAGAAAGAATAAAAAAGAATGAAAATATGAGAAAGAATAAAAAAGAATGAGAATATAAGAAAGAAAAAAAAGGAATGAAAATATAAGAACGAATAAAAAAGAATGAAAATAAGAGAAAGAATAAAAAAGAATGAAAATATAAGAAAGAATAAAAAAGAATGAAAATATCAGAAAGAATAAAAAAGAATGAAAATATGAGAAAGAATAAAAAAGAATAAAAATACAAGAAAGAATAAATAAGAATGAAAATATAAGAAAGAATAAAAAAGAATTAAAATATAAGAAAGAATAAAAAAGAATGAAAATATAAGAAAGAATTAAAAAGAATGAAAATATAAGAAAGAATAAAAAAGAATGAAAATATAAGAAAGAATTAAAAAGAATGAAAATATAAGAAAGAATAAAAAAGAATGAAAATATAAGAAACAATAAAAAAGAATGGAAATATAAGAAAGAATTAAAAAGAATGAAAATATAAGAAAGAATAAATAAGAATGAAAATATAAGAAAGAATAAAAAAGAATGAAAATATAAGAAAGAATAAAAAAGAATGAGAATATAAGAAAGAGTAAAAACGAATGAAAATATGAGAAAGAATAAAAAAGAATGAGAATATAAGAAAGAAAAAAAAGGAATGAAAATATAAGAAAGAAGAAAAAAGAATGAAAATATAAGAAAGAATAAAAAAAGAAAATATAAGAAAGAATAAAAAAGAATGAAAATATAAGAAAGAATTAAAATGAATGAAAATATAAGAAAGAATAAAAAAAGAATGAAGATGTAAGAAAGAATAAAAAAGAATGAAAATATAAGAAAGAATAAAAAAGAATGAAAATATAAGAAAGAATAAAAAAAAGAAAATATAAGAAAGAATAAAAAAGAATGAAAATATAAGAAAGAATTAAAAAGAATGAAAATATAAGAAAGAATAAAAAAAGAATGAAGATGTAAGAAAGAATAAAAAAGAATGAAAATATAAGAAAGAATAAAAAAGAAAATATAAGAAAGAATAAAAAAGAATGAAAATATAAGAAAGAATAAAAAAGAATGAAAATATAAGAAAGAATAAAAAAAGAATGAAGATGTAAGAAAGAATAAAAAAGAATGAAAATATAAGAAAGAATAAAAAAGAATGAAAATATAAGAAAGAATAAAAAAAAGAAAATATAAGAAAGAATAAAAAAGAATGAAAATATAAGAAAGAATTAAAATGAATGAAAATATAAGAAAGAATAAAAAAAGAATGAAGATGTAAGAAAGAATTAAAAAGAATGAAAATATAAGAAAGAATAAAAAAGAATGAAAATATAAGAAAGAATAAAAAAAAGAAAATATAAGAAAGAATAAAAAAGAATGAAAATATAAGAAAGAATTAAAAAGAATAAAAATATTAGAAAGAATAAAAAAGGATAAAAATATAAGAAAGAATAAAAAAAAAAAAATATTAGAAAGAATAAAAAAGAATAAAAATATTAGAAAGAATAAAAAAGAATGAAATATAAGAAACAATAAAAAAGAATGGAAATATAAGAAAGAATTAAAAAGAATGAAAATATAAGAAAGAATAAAAAAGAATGAAAATATAAGAAAGAATAAAAAAGAATGAAAATATAGGAAACAATAAAAAAGAATGAAAATAGAAGAAAGAATAAAAAAGAATGAAAATATAGGAAACAATAAAATAGAATGAAATATAAGAAAGAATAAAAAAGAATGAAAATATAGGAAAGCATAAAAAAGAATGAAAATATAAGAAAGAATAAAAAAGATGAAAATATCAGAAAGAATAAAAAAGAACAAAAATATTAGAAAGAATAAAAAAGAATGAAATATCAGAAAGAATAAAAAAAATATGAAATTATAAGAAAGAATAAAAAAGAATGAAAATATAAGAAAGAATAAAAAAGGATGAAAATATAAGAAAGAATAAAAAAGGATGAAAATATAAGAAAGAATAAAAAAGAATAAAAATATTAGAAAGAATAAAAAAGAATGAAAATATGAGAAAGAATAAAAAAGAATAAAAATATAAGAAAGAATAAAAAAGAATGAAAATATAAGAAAGAATAAAAAAGAATGAAGATATAAGAAAGTATGAAAAACAGAATTAAATTATGAGGAAAATAAAAAAAGTGAAATGAATGAATGAATATAAGAAAGAATAAAACAATTTCAAAAATCAGGAAAAATGAAAAACGAAAAATAATATTAGAAGAAAATTAAAAAATGGAGGAAAATATAAGAATGAAAAAGGATGAAAAATGCTTTAAAATAAAAAAGAATGAAAAACGTATGAAAATATTAGAAATAATTAGAAAAGGAAACAAATAGAAAAACTTTAAAAAGATGAACATATAAGAATGACTGAAAAAATAATGAAAATATTAGAAATATTGAAAAAAGCACGAAAATCTTCATAAATTACTCTTTTTTAATGATATGTTCTTTGATAGCATAATTGTATTCAATATGTATTCACAATATATTTAATATATTCACAATGTTTAAAAGGCAGTAAAAAGTTTTTGACGGTTTTTAGAAGGAGAATTCTAATCCATGTGGTAACCTCATTGCATTTGAACTGCCTCGAAGTACATATCTCCGACAACCCCGCTTAGCAACAAAATTCCATCCCTTTCACAGCGAAAGTCTCCAAATGGCGTAAATCCTTCTACTATAATAGCTTCTTCCCTCAGACTTTGGAATCCCCTTAATTTTTCCTGCTTCCTGCTTTCCTGACTATAGTGCCATGCAAAGGTATTAATGTCATTTAAACAGACATATCACTCATATCCGTGCATATTCCCCTGTAGTCCACTAGAAACATAGTCACAAATACTTCAAATGGAAACATGCTTTGTTTGAGGTGAACACTCGGAAGAGAAATATAATTTTATGCGTATTGTTATTACTTAAACATATCATCTTGATTGATTTATAACTTTTTTTATCAGATTATTAGATCATCATTCATATTTTTTTGTAATATTCCCACCTATTTTGACTCGAAAACGTCGACAGAAAAGAAGCCATCTTCCATTATGATAATGCTCGCCTAATGTATTAATACCGACCAAAAATCTCCTAGGCGCATTTGGTTGGGAAATCTTGCCCCATCCTACATATTCTCCTGACCTAGCTCCCTCGGATTATATCATATTTCGAGAATTGAATAATTATTTAGATAGTCTTTAGTTAATATGATGAAAGTTAGAACAGATATATCGAGGGCATTGCCGCGGTTGCTGCGAGGAAAGTGGGCTCTCTCTACCGTACAAGAATGTTACTTACGCCTCTACCTCTACAAGGTCACCATTCGCCTATGTATGGAGTATTGTTGTTACATTTGGGCTCGAGCATCTGCTACTAGTCTCTCACTCCTACATAGGGTTCAAAAGAGAGTCGCTAGGCTAATATGTCCCGTACTGTCAGCTAAGCTTCAACCTCTGTCCCATCGACGAAATGTTGCATTCCTCTGCCTGTTTTCCAAGTATTTTACTGATAGATGATCTGACGAACTACAAGTCTTTTTAGCCCCTTAACGTAAATACCTCTGACAAACCCGACAAGCAGCAAAACCTCACCCCTACACAGTATAGATCCCCAGATGCCAGAAAGCTTGCTACTCTAAGAGTTTCTTTCCCAGAACTGCTACTCTTTGGAATTCTCTTCCAGGTTCCTGCGTTTCCAACTATACTGACATGTAGAAGTTCAAGTGTAATATAAACAGACATCTTGCTGCTCAACTCCCTACATAGTACCCTTCAATGATGCCCCAGATAGTAGCCCCCTACATCAGGGTGACATTATGCCTTGTTTGGGGTAATTACCTTTACCTTTGGAAGAATTTAAACATCATTTAAGACACATCCAAGGAGGCCTTTATAGTGATTCCTTATTCGCCATTAGAGCTAGACCAAGAGGATATAAAACAATTAGGGAATTACAGTTTTTCAACCATTTTGGAAGAGCTATAACAATTGAACCTGATTTTAAAAAAACTTTAAATGTTCTTGATACCACATTAAACCTCAATACAGAATTCTGCAGAATCCTCATCATCCTAAGCCCAATTTAAATCTTTTCTATGTTCACAAGTTTTCTAATGACCCCTATTCTATTATAAAACCCATAGTATCTTCTGTCTTCACTTTTCGTAAACAAAACAAAAGTTCAACCACAATGCAACCTTCTTCAATAACGTCTTAAAAATTTCAGGTATAATGAAAAATATAACGAAAAAATATAACGAAAACAATATAATGAAAAAATATAATGCAAAAAATATTATGAAAAAATATAATGAAAAAATATAACGAAAAAAATATAATGAAAAAATATAATGTAAAAATATAATGTAAAAAATATAACGAAAAAAATATAATGTAAAAAATATAATGAAAAATATAATGTATAAAATATAATGAAAAAAATATAATGAAAAAAATATAATGAAAAATATAATGTATAAAATATAATGTAAAAAATATAACGAAAAAAATATAATGAAAAAAATATAATGAAAAATATAATGTAAAAAATATAATGAAAAAAATATAATGTAAAAATATAATGTAAAAAATATAATGAAAAATATAATGAAAAAATATAACGAAAAAAATATAATGAAAAATATAATGTAAAAAATATAATGAAAAATATAATGTAAAAAATATAATGAAAAAAATATAATGTAAAAAATATAATGAAAAATATAATGTATAAAATATAATGAAAAAAATATAATGAAAAAAATATAATGAAAAAAATATAATGTAAAAAATATAATGAAAAAAATATAATGAAAAAAATATAATGTAAAAATATAATGTAAAAAATATAATGAAAAATATAATGAAAAAATATAACGAAAAAAATATAATGAAAAATATAATGTATAAAATATAATGAAAAAATATAATGTAAAAAATATAATGAAAAATATAATGCAAAAAATATAATGAAAAATATAATGTAAAAAATATAATGAAAAAAATATAATGTAAAAAATATAATGAAAAATATAATGCAAAAAATATAATGAAAAATATAATGTAAAAAATATAATGAAAAATATAATGCAAAAAATATAATGAAAAATATAATGAAAAAATATAACGAAAAAAATATAATGAAAAATATAATGTATAAAATATAATGAAAAAATATAATGTAAAAAATATAATGAAAAAATATAACGAAAAAAATATAATGAAAAATATAATGTAAAAATATAATGAAAAATATAATGTAAAAAATATAATGAAAAAATATAATGTAATCATAATAACCCCGTGACCAGTCATCTAACACCTGTAATAAACTATAATATGACTAGAAATAAATAATATTCCAGAAAGCAATCTGCTTCGCTGAATAAAAACTGTAATGATCAACCGCCTTACCATCATAGCTCCGCTCAATGCAATAATCATGACAAGCCAACCCCCCGCAACAGTCCTAGGAAAAAAAATATTTGTCTCAATCCACGCTTCAGCTCAAATGTTAAAACAAATATACCAATTTTTTTTAATATTGTAGAAAATTCTTTTATTCAACCACATAGATATAATATCATTTTTAATAAAAATTCTATTAAAATGTCCTACTTTACAATGCCTAACCTAGCACCTAACTTTGATTCGGATCCATCGAAATAAAGACGCACGCTGGGCCCATAACCTGTAGAAGTGTAAGCCACTTTGAGCTTCAGATGGTTCGCTGTTACACACAATTCCTGGTAGGTGACTTGTTTGTAGTAGACAGTTCCACAGAACAAAATATTCTTACCGTGTCGAAACCCGGGAAAGAACATGTGAAATTGCACCAGAAAAGGTTTAATATTTATGAAGCAATTCTGGTTCCTGATTGGTTTGTAGCAGAACGTGAATTAATTTGATTCGTCAGTTCTTAGCATCATTTATAAATAGAATCGTCCGACTGTGTGGGATCATACCCCATTATAAACCTCTTATGATGGGATGTGTCTCCTAGCGGCTTCGGCTGCATGGAGACAGGGTAGTACCAGTCAAGGATTCGTCACTTGACACTCAGCCCAACAGGTGAGGGGCCGGGAACCGGCCCAGCACCTGTTGGACTGAGGTACACCGCCTGGGTAATACCTAGAAGGTCCACCCTCCCAGGCCTTGCCACCGGGCTTTCCGGTGGGGCAAGTTTATTGCTTGCTGCCTGAGGCGCCCCGACCGGGGAATGCCGACGGGGTTACTCAGGCAATTTTTAAAATTGCAGGAGTGCCCCTCCTTTAGGGGAGCCTGCGGGGTTCCCACTTTCCGGCCTTGTGCCACATTTTGCTGAGGTGGACAGCAAATAAATATCTACCCCATTATAAACCTTTTATGATGGGATGTCTCCTAGTGGCTTCGGTTGCATGGAGACAGGGTAGTAGAAGTCAAGGATTCGTCACTTGACACTCAGCCCAACAGGTGAGGGGCCGGGAACCGGCCCAGCACCTGTTGGACTGAGGTACACCGCCTGGGTAATACCTAGGAGGTTCACCCTCCCAGGCCTTGCCACCGGGCTTTCCGGTGGGGCAAGATTATTGCTTGCTGCCTGAGGCGCCCCGACCGGGGAATGCCGACGGGGTTACTCAGGCAATTTTTAAAATTGCAGGAGTGCCCCTCCTTTAGGGGAGCCTGCGGGTATCCCACTTTCCAGGCCTTGTGCCAAATATTGCCGATGTGGGCGGCAATTAAATATATACCCTATTACAAGCCCAAAATATTGCAATAAATGATAATATAATCTAATAGCAAAACGTTAAATGAGCTCAGACCACCTCCTTCCTCGTAATACTAAACACCAACTGCAATTGTAACAACAAGTAAGACTGCCAACTCAAAAAGAATTGTATCCACAGGAATGTCGTATATTCATGTACTGTTACTGAGTTACTTCAAAACACTCCTACAATTATTATAAATAATCCCCCAACGACAGAAATCCCCTATCCGTCTTCTACTCAAAATATAACTCCCATTATTGAATCAAGAGTTCCACCAATCGTTTCACCAAGGAATTACCTTCTCCTCCATAACAATAAAATGAAAAAAAAAAAAAAAAATACGGACAAGACCTAAAACCTTGATGAGGCTTATTTTTTTAGCGAAATATCGGAACTCAACAAAGTAAATTAAAAATGATTTTATCATTTCATAACATTTCAAGTTTTCTAATTTATCTTGAAATTCTATTCAAAATAAATGTCTTCCAAAAGCGTGTAACTACATTTCACTTCATATATATATATATATATATATATATATATATATATATATATATATATATATATATATATATATATATATATATCTGTGTATATATATATATATATATCTGTGTATATATATATATATATCTGTGTATATATATATATATATATATATATCTGTGTATATATATATATATATATATATATATATATAACTACTTCATTTACTCACATAAATTTAATATGCGAAAGTATAGATTTATGCGTAAACTTTAAGTATTTACTTAAAAAATGCTCAATACGTAGGTAGAGCTAGTTAGTAATTTATAAAATATATATGGCGATTAAGCTACACTGAATATTCTGCGTTTCATCCACTATAGGATTCGTAAGGCTTATGCGCCTAAGCCTGACGAATCCTATAGTGGATGAAACGCAGAATATTCAGTGTAGCTTAATCGCCATATATATTTTATAAATTACTATATATATATATATATATATATATATATATATATATATATATATATATATATATGATTACATTTAATCACATAAATTAATATACGAAAGTATAATTTTATGCGTAAACTTTCAGTATTTTCTTCAAGAGTGCTCAATACGCAGGTAGAGCTAGGTAGAAAGTTATAAAAATATATATGGTAATTAAGCTACACAGAATATATTATGTTTCATCCACGCTAGGATTCATCAGTCTTATGCATAAGCCTGATGAATCCTAGAGTGGATGAAACACTGAATATTCTGTGTAGCTTAATTGCCATATATGATTATAATTATAATGCCATTATAACTTACTACTATATATGTGTGTGTGTGTGTGTGTGTCTGTGTGTGTACTCATTCATAGACATGTGTTTTGTCATTTCTATTACACACGTTCGCGAATGTATAAGATTAGTTGCCGAGAAATACAGTATTCGATTATTAAAATAGTTCAGAAATAAGAACGTCATAGTCATTTATATATATGTGTGACAGAAAATCAGAAAAAAAACATCTGTACCGTCGGTTTTAATTCCAAACAAAACGGGCCTTTGATAACGAACTCTCTTAAGCTTCTGTTTATGTCAACTTCATTTGCAAATGATATGTGTATTATGAAGCGTGGGAAAGAAAACAACATTACAGATTTTAAAAAAATATTGAAAAAAGCAATTGATTATATAGTAGAGCTGACATCTATTCAACATAGCTGCCTTCAGCCTCAATTCGCCTCGATACGGGCCTGGAACTGGGAGCATGCCTTTTCCACAAGCGGCAAATATTCTGTGAATAGGGGTGATCAGGCTGGTTTTGAATCATCATCAAGCTATTCTAATACAAATAGAGTTATGATTTACAATTATAAGCAGTATATACATATATATCATTTGGACTCATCGGTCAGACATATCCGGGATTTGATTCAATTAACCAACATAGATCAAGCAAACCGCGATGAAATCAAGCTGTGAAATTGACCTACTTCATCATCCGGGTGCGGATGTGTCTGACTGATGAGCCCATATGAGGGCGAAACTCGAGTCTTACACTTCTTGTTCGTTGGCTGGCATGGCTCTTGTGGACTGCGACATTCTTTGGGCTGTGGAAATAATTATATATAATCTCTCACATTCTGAAAATTCTATAACAAAAATGGCTCGTAAGGTTAGCTTTGATGGATGGCGTCCTCCTTTCGTAGTTCAAAATCCCTACTTGTGAGACATCGGCTTGGGGTTCAGCTGGTTGGATGACCACATCCCTTGTCAAGATGAAGTAGGTTTATTCCACAGCTTAATTCCGTCGCGGTTTGCTTGATCTGTGTTGGTTAATAGAATTTCTTGTGTGCAGGGCGTTTGCTCAGTTGGTAGAGTGCTTACCTCTCATGAAGGAGGCTCGGGTTTCAAATCCCGGATGCAGATATGTCTGACTAATGAGCCCAAATGAGGGCGAAACACGAGTCTTAGACTTCCGGTTCGTTGGCTGGCATAGCTCTTGTGGGCTGCGGCGTTCTTTGGGCTGTGGAAATAATTATACATAATCTCTCACATTTTGAAAATTTATATATATATATATGATAATAACATCCTTATTATATTATATTATATATCATTCAAACACGACTCATTTGTTTTACTCATTTAGAACTGCTTTAAAGCTTCACCGCTCACTCATTTTGCGACCAAATTTCAAACATTTTTTACAGTTCATAGGTTACCTTTTCAGCTATATTATAAAATAAAGATTTTCAATTTTCGCTCATTAAAACAAAAGTTATAATAAAATTACTGGTCTTCAAAAGTCTTCAGAATAAATAAGGAACATGAGAGACGGTTTCTTCTGATTGGTTGTTTGCTACTATAGCAACATTTTCAACATTGACTTTTTAAAAACGATTTAGATTGGCTCTTGGTTATCATAACTTTTTCGTCATAAATCATAGCGGGAATGTCACACGCATGCCATCTTATTTGGGTTATAGAGAGAAAGTTGACAAAACTGATGCCCTTTGCCGTGCTAGGGCTGATAATCTTTTGCTTACGACGTCGCCTGTTAATTCTGTTTTTCTCTTTTTTTTTACCCTTTTTATTTATTTAATTACGCCTTTTATTTTATTTTTTATTTAGTCAATTTAGGAAGTTGATAATAATTTTTTATAGATTTTTGACAATGCATATGATATTGAACACAAAAAAGAGAATATTGTTTCAAAAGAAACCCTGGAAAAAATCTTGGTTTCCATAGAAAAATGCGTGCATGAAAAATAATATGGTTAAGATGAAACTTAGAAAAGTAAAGGACTAATTGTTAAAAATAGAAAAAAGACTAGATATTCTCGTAAAATTTTTTTAATACATTTATAACTTAAAATATTGCAGCATTAAGAATTTTTTAAAAATACAATTTACCATTGTATATAAAGTTTAAACGCGATTAGTTGTTTTTGCTGGTCAGATTTGAAAACATTAAGTTTACATTTTGCAAGAACTTTGATTAAGTTTTATCGAAAAATTGAACAAGTGTAAGCTCTCCAGAAAATTTATTACAGAATATCATAAAAGAAAACGAAAAGAAAAGTATTTAAAATCATCCAATACACTCAGTATGAAAGATTAAGTTACATTTTTATTTGTTTATTCATTATTTTTTGCTTAGAATTTGTTATCGTCTGAGTACACGAATATGCATACTGTTTATAACACTTTTATTGATAATACGGGTTCTTTTAAGATAATTATAATTAGGTTGTCAAATTTAATGCGGAAAGCAAAGTTCCATCTTAACAGATAGTTTTTAACAGCTTTCTAAGTACATCGGCTTTTATTTTTTCACTGGGATCAGAAATTATTATGTTCGTTCCAAAAGCAAATGATTTTGTCGGCCCGTACTGATATATATATATATATATATATATATATATATATATATATATATATATATATATGTGTGTGTGTGTGTGTGTGTGTGTGTGTGTGTGTGTGTGTGTGTGTGTGTGTGTCTTTCTGTCAGTCTCCATATTTTCAAACTCTATCTCCTCCGAAACTAAAAGTCGCAGAGCGGTGCTAGGCACCTCACATGATTGATTTTTTTTACAGACCGTTCTTTTATGGGTGTTTAGCCGGTTAAAATTGAAGAGGTCATAATTGAAAAAATCGTCATACATTTTGTACATTTGTTTTAGTTTATTTTCAATTTTGATTTTTTAATCAGTTCAAATGCGTGTCATCTGGGTACAGTGGTGACGTCATCAGCTTTGAATGCTACATTTTCGGTTTCAATTCAACTGATGGCACCTAAATGCTATTTTTAATTTTTAAATCACGACTTTATAATAATATATATGAAGTCTGGACAAATTAAAATATCATATTTAAGCGTATTTTCCCCTCCCCACTAGTATATATATATATATATATATATATATATATATATATATATATATATATATATATGTGTGTGTGTGTGTGTGTGTGTGTGTGAGAGAGAGAGAGAGAGAGAGAGAGAGAGAGAGAGAGAGGGCAGCCAGTTATCATTACAGGTCAAATAGAGGACAGAATTTTTTTCCTTTTCTGTTATTTTTTGTTAATCACTGTTGTTTGTGGCGCGCAAATATCTGTCTTTAGTAGTATGCTATCGTATCTTATAGTATGTTATAGTATGCTATAGTATTTTATAGTATGTAATAGTATTTTATAGTATGTTATAGTATGTTATAGTATTTTATAGTATGTAATAGTATTTTATAGTATGTTATAGTATGCTATAGTATTTTATAGTATGTTATAGTATGCTATAGTATTTTATAGTATGTTATAGTATGTTATAGTATTTTATAGTATGTAATAGTATTTTATAGTATCTTATAGTATGCTATAGTATTTTATAGTATGTTATAGTATGTTATAGTATTTTATAGTATGTAATAGTATTTTATAGTATGTTATAGAATTTTATATTATGTTTTAGTATTTTATAGTATGTAATAGCCTTTTATAGTAAGTTATAGTATGTTATAGTACGTTGTAGTGTTTTATAGTATGTTATAGGGTATAAAACCAAGAATTCTTTTATTGGTCATCTCAAACCCTTATAATTGTCAGGAGTTTACTTGTACTTATATTCTTTCTGTATCGTAAAGCAATAGTCACCTCAACATACTTTTAATAAATAAAAAGATAGTCTTGTTTAAGTCGACGGCGGCATATTTTTGTTTATGGAGTCATTTATTGGATATATTGTATTTTATAAGAATTAATTGTGAACAAACAAGTTGCAATCTTGTCATTTTTTTTATAAATTTTCGAGGTATATCTCTTCTTCAGAGAGAAAAAATATAGCTACTCTTTCTGCTTTACTTCTTTATTTTTTTGTCACAACTGCTGATACACTACGCGCAATGTTTCAAGTAAGCTACAATACCCATCTCATACGAGGTGTCTTCAATATGTTTCCAGACTTTGTTCCTCTGGGCATTTTTATTGAAAGTACACACATGAAACTCTAGTCCCCTTCAAAGTAATCTCCGCCGGCTGCAATGAACTTATTGTATCGTTCTAACAACTTCTGGAAGGCCCCATTGAAGTCCTCTTGTGTGAGCGTGTTAATGACATAACGACAGCTTCTAAGGTTTTCCTTGAGCTTAGGGAATAACCAAAAGTCACGGAGAGCAAGGTCGGGATTAGAGGAAAGGCGAAGAACTGTCTTGATGCCGATCTTATTCAAATAGTCTGTGAAAAGGATGAGGTTGTTAACTGGTGCATTGCCATGGTGGAAATGCCGATGTGGAGAGTGCTGGCCTCTTCCGACGGAATCTCTTCCTGAACTCCCTTAAAACCTCATCATATTATTCCTTGTTAATCGTCTGTCTAGTGGGAACCCAAGTTCATGTAGACCATGCTCGTGCTGTCAAAAAAGAGATCATCGGATCGGTGTCTGGGTGGATTTGCTATGTTAGGCCTTCTTGGGTCTGGGAGAGCCAGCATGCTTCTACTGGGAACTTTGTCTCTTTGTCTCTGGATCATAGTAGTAGATCTAACTTTCATCGCAGATCACCAGAGCATCAAGAACTGCGCGATCTGAATTGATCAGGTCGGCAATCTACCGGCTGTCATGCTAACGTCTTTCTTTCTATCTCCGCTGAGCACCCTTGGGATAAAATGCGTGCCAATCTTCCGCATGTTAAGTTCCTTGCAAATAATTGTGTGTACAGTTCCCACACTGACATCAAACTGCGCACTTATTGTCTCCATAGACACAGGACGGTCCTTATCCATGAATTTCTTTATCTGGCCAATCAACTCTCGTGTTCTGGCTTTCTTTTGAATCTTTTATGCCACTCAAAAATTGATGCTTGATCAATGTAAGATGGTCCAAAAGCAGTCTGAAGCGTTCCATAATGTTTCTGTGTCATTTTCTCCAAATTTAAAACAGAATTTCATTGCATATCGTTTTTCGAAAATGTCATCACGTTCAGATTGCATTTTTTAAATTCACCAGCTGTTAAAATCAGGCTTTAGTAGAGTGTATTCTAATTCCTGCTGTAGCTGTTCATTTGAACCTGAGATCATAAAAATTGGTCCGTTATCTCATAAGATGTATCGCAATACTGAATTTTCAAGAGTCCTCGAAAATTTTAAATGCCTGTACAAAAAAGTTTGGAAACTTATTAAAGGCTCCGCATACTTGAAATAGATAAAACAACTCTGTATTTTGAAATCTACGACGACAAATTTCTATTTATGACAACATATTAGGTATTTGATTTTGGAACAATTCATTTTAAAATCGGTGAATATTAGCTTTTAACACACGAAACCAAATATTTCTCAATCCCGTCGTTTGATCTCAAATGTTCAAGTAATAATGATATATGTACAATACTACTATGATGCTATTAATAATTCTACTGGATGACGTCTGCTGTAATGGAGTGTGTAGATATCTCCACTGGATAATCTGTAAAAATGTAAGAGTAAGTTCCGGAAACATGCACCAAAAGAACAGTTGAAAGTAATACACCATCTTCAATGCCTATGTAAGCATACAAAACGGAGCTATTACATAATTACATAATTACATAATGATGTAGCGATATGGGGCAAGAAAGAAAAGGAGCAACTCTAGAAGTTTTAATTAAAATGATGTTCGGTTAATAGAGAAAAGATAGCGAAATACCAACGTGTATGGCATTTTTTAATTATATAAATTGTTAGATTTATTTTAATTGTTCAAGTTTTTAAAATTGTTTAGTTTTTAAATTAAAAAAAAAATTTTTAATGGTTCAATTTTTTTAAAAAAGTTGTTCAGTTTTTAAATTGTTCGGTTTATTTTTCTTGTTAACTTTTTAAAAATTATTTAGTTTTTAAATTTTTTTTAATGGTTCAATTTTTTTAATTGTTCAATTTTTAAAAATTATTTAGTTTTTAAAATTTTTCAATTGTTTTTAATGGTTCATTTTTTAATTGTTCAATTTTTAAAAATTATTTAGTTTTTAAATTTAAAAAAAAATTTGATGGTTCAATTTTTTTAAATTGTTCAATTTTTTTAAATTATTTAGTTTTAAAATTTTTCAATTGTTTTTAATGGTTCATTTTTTAATTGTTCAATTTTTAAAAATTATTTAGTTTTTAAATTTAAAAAAAAATTTGATGGTTCAATTTTTTTAAATTGTTCAATTTTTTAAAATTATTTAGTTTTTAAAATTTTTCAATTGTTTTTAATGGTTCATTTTTTAATTGTTCAATTTTTAAGAATTATTTAGTTTTTAAATTTAAAAAAAAATTTGATGGTTCAATTTTTTTAAATTGTTCAATTTTTTAAAATTATTTAGTTTTAAAATTTTTCAATTTGTCTTAATGGTCCAGTTTTTTAATTGTTCTTTTTTTATTGGTCTGTTTTTAAATTGTTCGATGTATTGTTCTTAAATTTTTAAAAATTATTTAGTTAAAATTTTTTTCAATTATTTTAATGGTTCAATTTTTTTAATTGTAAATTTATTTTAAATTATTAAGTTTTTAAATTTTTAAATTTTTTAATGGTTCAATTTTTTTAATTGTCCAATTTTTGAAACCTATTTAGTTTTGGAATTTTTTAATGTTTTAATGTTTCAATTATTTATAATTGTTCATTTCTTTTTAAATTGTTCAGTTTTTAAATTGTTCGATTTTTTGTTATTGTTCAATTTTTTAAAATTATTTAGTTTTTAAATTTTTATATTTTTTTTAATTGTTCAATTTTTGTTTAATTGTTCAGTTCTTAAATTGTTCGATTTATTGTTCTTGATAATTTTTTTTAAATTATTCAATTTATTTAATTACTCATTTTTTATATCGTTCAAGTTTTTACATTGTTAAATTTTTAAAAAAATCTATTTTAAATTGTTTAATTTTTAAAATTCTTTAATTGTTTCAAATTATTCAATTTTTTAAAATTGTTCGGCTTTTAAATTGCTCCTTTTATCTTAAGTTATTCAATATTTTCAATTTTTTAATTTTTAAAGTGTTCAATATTTTTAAATGATTCATTTTTTTTAAATTATTCGATTTTTAAAATTGTTCGATTTTTAAAATTATTCTATTTGTCACCTTGTCCAGTTTTAAATTGGTCAACTTTTTTTAAATTGTTCAATTTTTCAAATGATTCAATTTATTTAATTGTTCATTTTTTATATCGTTCAATTTTTACCTTTTTAAATTTTTCAAATTGTTCAAGCTTTTAAATCGTTTTAGTTTTCAAATAGTTATTTTTTTTTAATAATTCAGTTTTTTATCTGGTTTAATTTTTTCAAATTATTTAGTTTTCTTAATTTTTTTAAATTATTCAAATTTTTACATTACTTAATTTTTTAAATTGTTCAAATTTTTTTTTTAAATGTTTCATTTTTTAATTGCTCGATTCTTTGAACTGTTCAAATATTTAAATTGGTCAAATTTTCAAATTGTGCAAGTTTTCAAATTGTTTAAATTTTCGAATTTTTCAATTTTTTCAATTTTTTAGATTGTTCAATTATTGGAATTGTTAAATTTTTCAAATTGTTATTTTGTGAAATTGTTAAATTTTTCAAATTGTTATTTTGTGAAATTGTTAAATTTTTTAAATTGTGATTTTTGAAATCGTTATATATTTTAAATCGTTCAGTTTTCCACATTTTCAAATCGTTTAATTTTTTTATTTTTTTCAATTTTTACGTGTTCAATTTTTTATATTGTTTAATTTTTAAGTTGTTCAATTTTTTATATTGTTTAATTCTTAAATTGTTCAATTTTTTTAAATTATTTTATTTTTAAAATATTCAATTTTTCACATTAATAAATTTTTTAAGTTGTTTAATTTGTTTAAATTGGTAAATTTTTCAAATTTTTCGAATTTTTAAATTGTTATATTTTTTCAAAATTGTTCAAATATTTAAATATGAATAAGTGTCTAAATGATTACAGGTCAAATTTAATGCCAATCTTAAAATTTTAATTTTCAAATGACTCCAAAGTAACTACAATTTGAGGATTTATTAATCGATCGACGATTGTTTACTATGACGACTTTACAAAACATTGGATACACCCGAATGTTAACGAGGAGCGACTACCCCTTTTTTGTAAGCACTTTGCATTTTACCCAAATTGAACTTAATATATAAGTTGTGTTCACAAACTCAGTATGACCGGTTAATTAGTTTAAAACTGAATCATATACATACTGAAATGTGCTCTGATGAACTCATTTCACGTGTGCCCCCTCGACGTACATAAACCTGAGAAACCCACTTAGAAAATATATATATATATATATATATTCACCCCTTCACTGTAGCGGCCCCTAAATGCCGGAGAATTTTCTACTCTAATAACTTAAGACTGCTAGATTTTGGAATTCCCTTTCCTGTTTCCTGCTTCTCCGACTATCATGACCTGCAAAAGTTTAAATGTAATGTTAAGCGAAATTTTCCTCATTTTTTTCATAGTCAACTACAAATATGGCCCCAAATTGTAGCTTTTACGTCCAAGTGGCAATATGCCTTGTTTTTTTTTGGGGGGGGGTAGAGTGAACAAGAGTATATGCGGGTTTTTATTACAATCCGCAAAGGTATGAACAAGGGGTAAAAAAATATGATAAGTAAATGCTATCAAAGACAAAATAAGTTACTCTTCTACGTATCTGAAAAATCTTCTGAGATTTTTACTCACTGTAAAACGTTTAATCGGTTCGAAAATCATATCGATATATGTGAACAAAGCAAATGGCGGCGAGCTGATTGTTAAATACGTGAAGTTATGTTAAAACTAAATTTCTATAAGTATTTTGTCTATTTTTTAAGCTTTAACTCATTCTTCAAAACTTCACATATTTAACAGTCATCGCGTCGCCATTTATCTTTTTTACATATATTGATGAACACTGTATGGTTTTCGAACCGATTAAACTTTTTAAGTGAGTAAAACCATTAAAACTTTTCCAGATAGGTAGAAGAGTAACTTATTTTGATAACGTGTA
>NC_136513.1:54546428-54551428 GCF_053919585.1 Euprymna scolopes
ATATACATATATATATGCATATATATATGTATATACATATATATATATGCATATATATATATATATATATATATATATATATATATATATATATTTCGAATCTCGCAAGATTCAGCCACTCTGGTGAGTCGTAGACGACGAAACACGTGTCAGAGGATAATTATATTCTAAAAAAACATTACATATTTACATATGCAGCTCCCCATATGGGGGTACCAAATTGGTTAAAGGGAAAATTATTCCTAACTCGCATTTAGGTAAAAAAAAAGGGAACGTTCGTAAATAATTGAATTTTTCAAAACGTATCGCCAAAACAAAAACAAATAACATCTAAATAAATCCCGCTATATCCAAACTGTCGTGCGAGATGAGCGCTAAGAGGTTAGGCTCCTTACCGTGGGGTCTCGATTTCGAATCTCGCTAAATTCAGCCGCTATGATGAGTCGTAGACGACGAAACACGTGTCAGTGGATAATTTTATTTAAAAACAGTATATATGCCATTCCCCCATATGGGGCGGGGGGGAAATATTCCCAACTCGCATTTAGGTAAAAAATTGACGTTCTGAAATAAGTGAATTCATTCAAAACTTATCGCAAAAACAAACAGCATATATATATATATATATATATATATATATATATATATATAGAGAGAGAGAGAGAGAGAGAGATGGTGTTTGTTTTTGCGATATGTTTTGAATGAATTCAATTATTTACGAACGTGCATTTTTTTTAACTAAATCGAGTTGGACATTAGCCTGACGAATTTTAGCGTGGACGAACCAGGAATATTCTGTGTAGCTTAATTGGCATATATATTTTATAAATTACTATATATATATATATATATATATATATATATATATATATATATATATATATATATATATATATATATATATATATATATATATATATATGGGGGACAGCATATTAAATCATGGGGAGCCATGATTTAATATAATGTTTTGTTTTTAAATCCCCGAAACAGTGTTTCATGATAAATAAACGATGATCCCTTGAATCAACATTATGACTATAATGGATTCGAGATAGAAAAGTTGATGCATTGATTGCAGGTGATTAAATGACTTTCTGGCTAAATAGTTTTTTAACGAATGATAAAAAATATAAAAACGAAATAAGATTCTTTTATATTGTCTTAAAAACCTTCCAAGACGAATCCGTTCAAAATTCTCGATCCCAATACCAATTCCTATTCCGCTTCGAACTTTTTTCAAATCTTTAAATATTTAAATATTTAGCAATAAATTTGCTGTTTTGTTTTAATATTTGAATTACCGTAAAACCGCATTTCATATGTGCATATATTTTCGAAAACGTAAGATGGCCATTTTTGATATGCAGTTTGAAATCAATAAATATTTAATTTTTTTATTATGAGTTCCACCAATTGAAACTTAAAAAATTTAACAAAAATCAATTACAAAAATCAATAAAAAAAATTAATTAAAAAAAAAATAATATTTTGGCATCGAAAAATAAGTTCATATTGTTCCGATTTCGATACTCCAAAAACTATCGATTTTAGTTAACCGCCCCAAACATTTATATCGAAGCATATCATGTTGAATTAGGTACAAATTCTCTTCTTATATAATGTGTTAGTCTATATTTTCAAAATACTGACAAACTTACGCAAGGTTAATAAGGATCTTAGAACGAATGGCGTTGAACTGTCCAATATATAAGTACGTTCAAAATGAATGGCGGATACTCGAAATGTAGAAACATGTTGGCCCTCTCTTCACTAAAAAGGCATCAAAATTCAGAAAAATAACCAATGTTAATGAAGTTTCATTATTTCTATAATTTTCAGTATGTATTAATTAATGATCCCAGAATATAAGGGACCTACCTTTTTTTTTTAATTTTAATAAAAAAAAAAAATTATGGTTGTAAGTAATAAAATACAAACGTGTGAATTCAATTTTTGCTTTTTTATAGAAAATAAAGCATCGTTGATGTCAAGAATTCAACTATTTTTAAAAATATTTCAGGAACATTACAAAAACAAAACAAACAAAAAAAAAACGCTAACGTCCGTGTTAATGAAATCAATATGACGTGAAAAATAATAATTTCTCGAACTATCGAAATATTATCAATGAATTGTAATTGATTGTTTTATAATTTTACCAGAAATATGATTGCAAAAAAAAAAATAAATATTTCATGCGATTATAATCATAACAGTTTCCGGGGAAATTTTCAATGTAATATTATAATATTTACCTTGTAAGCATGAACGTGTAAACATCAGCGTAAAATGTGGGTTTGTTTTACTGTACACATAGATTCGAAAAAGCTGTAAAAAATTAAAAAAACAAAAAAACAAAAAATATATAAAATAGATAAATGTTATAAAAAGCAATATAAGTTACTTTCCTACCGTGACATAGGCTGACATATATTGAGTGAGTTTCTAACAGTATTTGTTATAATGTTTTAGTTTGAACTCATTTTCCCAAACTTGACGTATTCAACAGAGACCCCACCGCCGAATAAACATTTTACATTAAATAAAAACACTAAAAAAAGTATCCAGTTAGGTAGAAAAGTAACGTATCTTGCCTTTGATAACATTTATTTGTTATATATTTGTTTTTTGACAACTTTTTCGAATCTATGTGTATAATACCTTAAAATATTTGTTTTGTGCTATATATGGAAATTGTAAAAAATGAGATCATTGAACTCGAAAACATAATTTTTAAAATGGCATAATTTCTAGTAACGAAAGTAAAGCGTAAGTTTAACACTTTCATTAATGAATAATCATTTCATTAATAAATAATCATTTCAACAATAAATAATCATTTCATTAATAAATAATCATTTCATTAATAAATAATCATTTCATCAATAAATAATCATTTCATCAATAAATAATCATTTCATTAATAAATAATCATTTCATTAATAAATAATCATTTCATCAATAAATAATCATTTCATCAATAAATAATCATTTCATTAATGAATAATCATTTCATTAATAAATAATCATTTCATCAATAAATAATCATTTCATTAATGAATAATCATTTCATTAATAAATAATCATTTCATCAATAAATAATCATTTTCTTTTAAATTTGAATTCTATTCCATCATGAATAAAAAAAAAAAATTCAGCTTACTTTAAATAGATAATAAAATGTAAGAATAAATCGATGTTATTGCTAAAATTGACTTTTGGAACAAGATTTTACAAACGTTTTATTTCAATTTGTAAACAAGTGTTATCATAGTTTTGGAATAAAAATTGAATAAAAAAAAATATCAATTAAATTATATGAATTACATAAAAATATCAATTCATATATGATGTTTTGGGGAGAAAAAGCAAAGAAATTCTTACTTGCGCACATTCAAACATTTTCTAATTAAATGAGAATTTCCTGCTAAATTACGACAGACCTAAAGTAATTAAACGAAATTATTGCACTTGTCGAGATTTGTACTTTGTGAAACTCAACGGGATTCTTATTCATTTATCAGTGAAAATGTTATTTATACTATAAATCTTGGGGGGGGGATATAAT
This sequence comes from Euprymna scolopes, assembly GCF_053919585.1. NCBI lineage: Eukaryota > Metazoa > Mollusca > Cephalopoda > Sepiida > Sepiolidae > Euprymna > Euprymna scolopes. The sequence continues at coordinate 54,550,000 of NC_136513.1, forward strand.
GCAAGTTTTCAAAAGCATGTGCATTTTCTTTAATTCAATATCATAATATATTATCCTTGATTAATTATCCGGTAAAATCCATTGAAAGCGGTCGGTGGTTCTATGAGAAAATAAAGCTGTGTACGCATTATAAATGTTTCTTTTCTGTGTCTTACGTTATACATTAGTACATTAGGGGTCATTTCGAGTTAAAAGTTTATTTACTGCACCCATCTGGACTAGAGAACATCATGATTTAAATGTGTGTGTCTCGTCTAAATAACTAACGATAATTCTCTGATATGGCCGACCAGACGGGTGATCAAAAAGTCAGATCGAGCGTACCGGAACACGAAATGAAATCAAATTGACAATTGGCCTTTTTTTTTTTTTCTTTTTTTTTTTTTGCTTGAACTTTGCGCTTTTCAGATTAATTTGTTATGTTTTATTTTCTTGGTGGATAATTTTTTTTTTTTTTTGCCCGTTTTTTTTTTTTTTTTTTGCCCCGTTTTTTTTTTGGGGGGGGGGTTCTTGAATAAAAAAAAAATAACTCGACTGTTTTTATTCAAACGTAAATAAAATTCAATTTCGATTTGGCTCATTTCGTTAGTCTCATTTCGTTTTCCGGTACGCGGTACGCTCGATCTGACTTTTTGATCACCCGTCTAGTCGGCCATATCAGAGAATTATCGTTAGTTATTTAGACGAGACATACACATTTAAATCATGATTTTCTCTAGTCCAGATGGGGGCAGTAAATAAACTTTTAACTCGAAATGACCCCTAATGTACTAATGTATAACGTAAGACACATAAAAGAAACATTTATAATGCGTACACAGCTTTATTTTCTCATAGAACCACCGACCGCTTTCAATGGATTTTACCAATTATCCTTCTTCCAGAGATTTTTAAAGTTGATTTATTTGGACTTGAAATTCCAACAAATTTTTGTTTTTTTCATTTCTGTATTTTTCACATTCGTTTGAAGATCTGTTATCTTCAAAACACAAAATTTAAGAAATAATTATAGTGCACACACACACACACACACACACACACACACACACACAGAGTCGAGAGAGTGATACACATAAATGTACATAATATCTATCTATCTATTTATCTATCTCTGTCGCTCTCTCCTCTCTCTCTCTCTCTCTCTCTCTCTCTCTCTCTATATATATATATATATATATATATATATATATATATATATATATATATATAGATAGATAGATAGATAGATAGATAAATAGATAGATAGATAGACAGATATATGGATATATATATATATATATATATATAACAAACAAATGAAAAATATATTCCAAATTTCATGATGTTAACCATTGTACAATTTATGCCTTTAATTACGTTGATATTCACAATTCTTGACAGCAACTGTTTCGTAGCGCAAAATTATTAATTCAAATATTATATCAATCAA
>NC_136513.1:54553928-54641428 GCF_053919585.1 Euprymna scolopes
CCCCTACACCAAAGTGGCAGTGTGCTTTGTTTGGGGTGAAAATGTAATTAAAAAAATATATATGGTTTATGGTTCGAATCGTTTGTTCCGCTGGTTGGTTTTATGTATCCACGCTGACGAATCTTTATCTATATATATAATAAAATGACTGCAAAAATTACCCTCTGGATACAAGTATCATAGGTTTGCAAAAATAGATACCATATACAAATGCAATAAATCTTTACTAATAGCCACTACCTTTTGTAGCTTTCAAGCACCATTTTATACACATTCAGTCGTGATAATAAAATGCTACCTTGCATTCTATGAGCAACACCATCACAATTGCAACATCTTTAGAGGAAGTAGTCCCTACTTTTCTCTGTAATTATTTAGTCTTACCACTACTACCAGTTGTCACTGGTACAAATTCTCCACGTTCCGCAGAATCTGTGATTACACGACCGTATCTGACTCAATGCATACACCTAACGCAATTTTTTCTAATTTCCGATTTTAAATAATAAAAACTCCCTCTCAAAAGTCTGTCTATTCCGACTGGCTGAGCTCTTAAAATTCTCATCTTCCAGAATCTAATTTTTCGATTTATAACGAATACTTACTACCATTAAATTATAGCGTCACTTAGGGACATATTAATGCTCCCGGCATCAAGTTCATAGGTCAATAAGACCGAAAAATAAAAGATAGAGAAAATCGTTAAGCGAAATTCGTGTTCAACGACGTCGACGACAACGTCTTCGTCAATACAACTAAATAACTACACAGCTCTTGCGATCGATTTTTATACCATTAAACACACAGCGTGTATATTGGTGTTTCAAACCGGCGCATTACATATACATTGAAGAGATTATTTGCCAAGTATTTGTGCCTTTTATAATAAAACTAGCCTGGTTGTCCGGCGTTGCCCGGGTGTTTGGAAGTGTGTTTTGAGCAAAAAAAAAAAAAAAGAAAAGGTTGTAGTAGATAGGCAGGTTCAAATCCGTGATGCGAAGGCAGAAAGGAAAGTGGGGGGGGTGTAAAATTGTTGGTTGAGCAAACAAACAACAAAAAAAAGGACAATTGCGAACGCAAAAAAAAAAAAAATGGGAGCAGTAAGCAGGCTCGAAACCGTAACACGCCAGAGGAAAAAGAGGTGAAAAAAAACAAAACGATGTGCCCACCGTGGTTGTGATGTCACGAGCAGTCGAAATACCGCCTTTTAAGCGACGTTGGGAACGCAAGAAATGATTGATTTGCAAAAAATGTCAGCAAAAAAAATTCGACCCCCTGTACAAAAGTGCCCAGTTGTGGGTGAAGAAATTAATGTTTTTAACCAATTTTTCGGTATTTGTCGTCCGAAGAGTCAACTTTCAAAATGATACAGATCTCGTGAACCCTTATCCCTGAGTGGCTTCCGGGCCTTGATAAGTGGTGATCTCTGTGTAAAAAAAAAAAAAAAAAAAAGAACATCCGTCGCCTCTGTCGAAAGTTTTAGGCAAACATACATACATACATACATACATTTAAACAGACTGATGAGATTTATATCATAGATTTCTCCTAAGAAAAATAAGAAAAAAACAAAAAAAAAATAAGAACAATTTACAAAAATTTAAATTAAATTTAAAAAATTACAGAATTTTATTTGTTAATTATCTTATCTTTTACATGCGGTTTTACGACACTTACAGAGTTTCTGATATCATAATAATGAATTCCGCAGGTGAAATTGTCGCCATCAAATAGCTTATACATATTAACGTTATGCTTTCCGACAGTCGAGCAAACAACGTGCGTGCGTTGTTTGGCTTTTGGCAAGACTATTTGTCAGCGACAATTTTACATGTGTTATTCGTTTACAGATTACCTGACAACCTATAAATGTCATCAGATTAAGTGAATGTGAAACACGGTGAGAAACAACCAATTTTACTTTTTTGAACCTTGAACATTGCCTTTGTTAGGTTATATAGAAATTACGGCTATATTGAAGATGTTACGTCTGGACTAACTTGAATAGGTGAGCTCCCAAATATTTGCGGTTATTATTATTATTATTATTATTATTATTATTATTATTATTATTATTATTGGCTCACATGGAGCTTTCACACAAGTCAAAAAACGATCTGATTGGAAACCTGTGGTGTTCTCTGGAAGCTGAGTGATAACAAGTCTCCCCAGACGTCCAGCTCTCTCCACTTCCTTCGATAGCATTTGCAAATGAATTTGCATCATCGCAACATCCTCTTACTATTGATTTCTCGCTGGTAGTGGTCATTGTTTATACTGGAATTTGAGTGGCACGCAGCCTCCCTAAGGTCCTAGTTCTCTTTGCGCTTGTCCAGCCGAGGTCTGGCTGTTATTATTATTATTATTATTTTTTTATTATTATTATTTTATTATTATTATTATTATTATTATTATTATTATTATTATTATTATTATTATTGGCGGCTCACATGGAGCTTTCACACAAGTCAACAAATGATCTGATTGGAAACATGTGGTGTTCTCTGGAAGCTGAGTGACAACAAGTCTCCCCAGACTTCCAGCTCTCTTCACCTCCTTCGATAGCATTTGCAAATGAATTTGCATCAACACAACAGCCGCTTACCATTAATTTCTCGCTGGTAGTGGCCATTGGTTTATACTGGAATTTGAGTGGCACTAAACTTCCCGAATGTCCCAGTTCTCTTTGCGCTTTTCTAGCCGAGGTCTGGTTGGCGCTCTCTCCTCGGTTTTTCAGTCCTTATTGACCCTTCTCGGCCCTTTGATATCACTTTTTTATTGGGGAGAGCGGTGATGAAACAATGGGGGGATGCATGATGGGGGTGTAGAACTTGTAGATATGCATCTTCGGTGTTCTTCATTCCCTGTAACGCTTATTCGTTATATTGTCTTCTTGTATTATTCTCCGCATTCAAGGGCTTTCCTTAATATTTCAGCCGTTTTCATTATCGTTAGTCGTTGTACTTTTGCAGTTATTCCTCTGATTCCAATTTCTGACATTCTTTTTTCGAAGTTTTTCGGAATTGTTCCTAGTGCTCCTACTATTATCGATACTATTTTGATTTTCTTCATCATCCAAATCCCTTTTAACTCTCTGGCTAGCTCTGTGTAATTGCTTCGTTTCTCCTTTTCTTTCATACTCACCCTCTGGTCAGCTGGGACTGCAAAGTCTATGATTTGACAGGATCTTTCTTTCTTGTTAATTATTATGACATCTGGTCTTCATGCTTGGATGGGTTTTTCGTCTGTATGCCCATGTCCCATAGGATTTGGTTGTTCTCGTTTTCGAGTGCTGTTGCGGGTTTATGCTTGTACCATTTGTATGTACGCTCAAAATGCAGTCGTTTGCACAATTCCTAGTGTACCACCCTACCCACTTGGTCATGCTTGTTTTTGTATTCCTTTTGGGCAAGTTTGTTGCATTCACTTGCTATATGGTTTATCGTTTCGTCTCTTTGCCCACAGAGTCTGCATTTGCTGTTTTCTTGTGCTTTATCGGTCCTTGCTTTGATATGGTTGGTTCTTATCGAGTTATCTTGTGCTGCAGTTATTAGAGATTCAGTTTCTCGGTTTATATGTCCTTTTCGCATCCATGTCCATGTGTTTTCGTTATTCTTATCTTTTGTCATTCTTATGAATCTTCTGTGGGGTTGTTCCTCTTCCCATTTCTCTTTTCTCGTTTTGTCGTTTGTCTCTCTGTTTTCTGTTTTGTTGTTTTCGCTGCCATAATTATCCTTTCAGTGTTTTGCATTATGTATTTTTCTAGTTCTATTTTTGTGTCCTTCACACAGTCTTCTATACAGATCAGTCCTCTTCCGCCGTCTTTCCTTTTCACGTAGAGTCTGTCAATATCGTCCTTTGGGTGTAGTGCATTATGCATGGTCATGAGTTTCCTGGTTTTCTGGCCGAGTTGTCTCAGTTCTTCTTTTGCTCACCCTATAAACGGTCCAGAATATCTTACTAGTGATACTGTCCATGTATTTATACCTTTTATTAGGTTTCTGCTATATAATTTCGTTTCCAGTTTTCCCTTTCGTATAACTAGTAGTGCGCATTTTTCCATTCCAAATTCCATTTGGATATCTTGGTTGAAGATCCTGGTAGTGTTAATTAGTGTCTCTAGCTCTTTTTCGGTCCTTGCAAAAAGTTTCAGATCGTCCATGTACATCAGGTGATTCATTTTTTCCTCTGTATTGGAGAACTTGTATCCGGTTTGGCACTTTTTCAGAATACTGTTCAAGGGCATCGTGGCTATGATGAACAGTAGTGGTGATAGCGAGTCTCCTTGGAAGATGCCTTTTTGTATGTTAATTTCATTATTATTATTATTATTATTATTATTATTATTATTATTATTCTCTCTTTTCTTCTTCTTCTTCTTCTTCTTCTTATTATTATTATTAGTAGTAGTAGTAGTAGTATTAGTAGTAGTATTCTTATTCTTATTATTCTTTTCCTTCTTCTTCTTCTTCTTATTATTATTATTATTACTATTATTATTATTATTATTATCCTTCTTCGTCTTCTTCTCCTTCTTCTTATTATTATTATTATCAAAGTGTAGTATCTGTTCTTCAGATGCTGCACTTCCATTTCTTGTTCTCTTTTGGTGGAGGAGCAGTCCTTCACGACTGAGACAATTTTTGTTATTTTTGTACCTTTTCTCCACGTTAAAAGACCACCCTGGTGTCTTACTCTGTCCCGTAGGGAGGCATAGTAAATAGGTACTTCCATTCAATCAAGCCGCCATCTTGGAATCCTGCCGATTATACAAGCCTATTTTTAAAAGTGTTTTCTTGAGATTGCATGCATAATACTAAGTTGATTTTAACTTCAAAAGGTTCATCATGTTATAATGTTTTTAAAATTACATTCTATCGGCTATAAACAATTTGTTTTATCGCAATCTGTCCTTAAATGTTAACGTTTACCTTAATGTGCAGTATCTGTTTTGACACAATATGTCATCTTTGGTTTTGCCCTCTTCTCAGTAAAAATAAAACTCCTTCTAAACTGAGGCAATTTTTATTTTTGTTCCAATTCAAAGTATCCCATTTGGTGGAGTTGAAGTTTCTCCGACGTTTTTCAGGTGTGTATTGTCGAACTCGGGAATTTGCACGAAATTTAGAACGGAACCCTTCACTTAATATACGGGGTAGCATGCTCTCGTTCCGTCAGCCATAAGCGAGTAGACGTTCCAAGTAATTCGGAATTCTATTCTAACTATCGACCGCACTGAGGATTGAAATGCCAACCTCCAGAAGAGGGTCTGACACAGGAATTTTACCAAGTATTTACCCGTTGCGACGAGATATACCTAAAGAAGACTGAAGGTTATATTGGCCGAATCTTAATGAAAATAATACTTAAGATGAGAACAGTAGTCCGAGGGTTCCCACGAAAGCAAAATGTGACACAAGGTCGATTTTAATGTGGAGAAAAACCAGCTCCCCAAAAAGGGGCATTTTAGAAGTGTGCAAAAATAAAAATTGCCTTAGGTTTCCCCTCCATTAACAAAGGACAAATTAATTTAAGTGTAGCATCAGAACAGATACTACACTTGGATCCCAGCCCGAAAGCCACTTGGCACTATCACGTTTTCAACATTAATAACTAGTCAATTATATTTGAAATAAATCCAGCCGCAATATGACATCTCTTTGCCTGTTTTACAAATCCGTTGATGGGATGTGCTCTGATGAAATTGAACCATTTATGCCTCCTCGACATACATACTTCTGATCAATCCAACAAGCAACAAAATTCCACCTCTTCTCACTAAAAGTCCCTAGATGCCGGAAAGTGTTCTTCTTTAGCAGTTTCTTCCCTTGGACTGCTAGACTTTGAAATTGTCTCCCCGTTACTTCCCGCAGGGAACCTTAAAATACATCTCGCCACTTAACTCCCCACAATCCCCTGTTAGATATGATCCCAAATAGTATCCCCTTACGTTCAAGTGGCTATGTGCTTTGTCTGGAATAAAAACGGGTAAAAAAAAGGTTACGTTAACTCGATTCACAAACACAGACACACGCAGGCATGCACACACACGCACACTCACACACACGCACACACACACATACACGCATACACATATGTCAACCTGTCTTATAATTGTATTAATACCTAACAAGCGGGACTTGTGGAAATTCTAAAGCGGCATCTTTCATACGTAAGATGTTGCTGCTATGCATTCTGTAGATGTGCAGCGCGATATCTTGTAGCCCTTTTGTTAAAACTGTAAAAATATTCATCTACGTAATCTGGTTAATGTAGTGTCAGAATATATATTTTTTTTTTTTTACACAGTGATCACCACTTATCAAGGCCCGGAAGCCACTCAGGGATCAGGGTTATTGCAAGTACATTACGTTAGTGTGGAGATTTGATGGAGTGTTTACTTAAGGGGGCGGTTCATTAGGAATTTGTTAACATTGGACTTAAAGGCATCCAAGTTGTAGTCAGGTGGGAAGCAGGCAGACGGAACAGAGTTCCACAGGCGTGCAGTTCTAAGAAAGAAGCTTTGTTCATGGTATCCGCGTTTTGATTTAGGCACAGATATAGAGTGGGGGAAATTTTTCACAGTGGAAAACTATATCTGGTTACTAACGGGGAGGAGAGGCGCCCGGGTTTGCCCGGGTTTGCCCGGTCGTAAAATACGCTTAAATATGATATTTTAATTTGTCTAGGTTTTGAATATATTATAGATTTCAAAAGTAAAAAAAAAATGTATTTGTGTGCCATTAGCTAGAATCGAAACCGAAGCATTCAAAAACTGGTGGCGTTACCACCATACCAACGTGACACGTGCATGAACTGATTAAAAATTAAAAATTAAAAATAAACTAAGATGAATGTACAAAATGTATAACGAATTTTTCAATTTTTGACACCTTAAAAACTATTTTAACTAAAGACCCATAAATAAACGGTTTGTAAAGAAAATCAAAGCATTCAATGGCTCCTAGTGCGGCTCTGCGAATATGGAGACAGACAGACAGACAAACATGCAGACTTATATATATTAGATGACGGTTTATCTCCAACATCCTTATAGGAGTCTGTGAAAAATGCCCATTGTATAGACGCCCGACGCGAAGGATACTTCACGATATCATGATAATATCTTTAGACATAACAGATACTACCCTAGGATCCTAGCCAGAAGACCAAGAAGGTATATTTTAGTTTCACGTACAGCCCAAAGCGAAAAGCGAAATCATGTTTTTTTTTTTTTTTTTTTTTTTCTTTGCATTGCGTCTTCGGTGTTCCGCCTTATTTATTAAAAAGGCGGAGAGAGGGTAATAACTATGGCTATGACAACAGAATATTCTTATCATTGTTTTGACTCTCGGGTATATATCCGACACAGTTAGACACAGTTAATAAACCAAGAACCACTTCACTCTATATAAAAGCATATAAGATATCAATAGACTCGAGAGCCAAAACAATGAAAAAAATTTTTTTCATAACCCTAGTGATAACATACTACGAACATTAAATGAAAGTATTTATTAATTTAATGTTTGCTCTATCACCTTCTATTCGCATTTTAATACATATATTCTCTCGATCGAATAATTTAAAATCTGAAAACCGTGAAATACGCCCGTACGTATATTAAAGGTATTAATATATATTTATATATACTCCTATAAATTTGGGGTATTTTGTGTATTCTTATTAAACAATTGAAGCATGCTTAGTCTCCCATGAGTGAACGGTGAACGAGGCTTAATAAAAATGACTAAGTTCAGCATTAGCCCCCCCCCCCCATTTAACCACAAAAGTCCCCAGGGGACGTCAAAGCCTCGTGAAAATGAACAAACGGTGCAGTTTTATGCATTATCTTAATTTGAGTTTTGCACATGCAAAAAAAAGAAATGACTAAGTCCATCATTTACCCCCTCCCCCACCTCTATTTAGCCCCAAAAGTCCCCAAGGCTTTAACATATTTCAATTTGAGCTCAGCACTATACAAACTGCTGAACAGATATATACAGAACATTTTAGACAAATATGGTAAAATAGTCTAAAAAATAGAGTGTTTTTATTAGCCCAAAATAAGCCCCTGGGACACATCCAAGAGTTATCGTAAAGTATAGACAAACAAAATTAAATCAGTTAGTTACAACTTTTCAGAAAGTTTGATAAAAATCCAAGGCATCAATTTTTTTTTAATAAGCACAAAAGTGTCAATTTTAGCCATTTTAATCAGAAAGGTACCCCTAGGGAGACAACCGGAGTTTTCCCGAAAAATCCGTTCTGTTACTTTTTTACTCATATCATGTTTAATGTTTGTGCAAAGTTCAAAAAATTCCAAGGCGTAGTTATTGAGAAAAGTGCGGACAGACGAACGGACGAACATGAATTTACAGGTCCACCCTCCTTTTGTCGGAGGACCAAAAACTTTTTTCTATTTATTTCAAAAGAAAATATAACTTTGTTATATGTGGGTCGTGGAATTACATTCATCTGCAAAAGATCTATACTAGCTAATCTGTATTTTCTTTTAAACATTCATTTTAATTAATTCCATATTGTTTTTTTTTTCGGTTTTCTTATGCGATGATCATCTCTAGTTAACTATTACGAGTAATTAATTATATTCATGCAGATATTCTACATGATTTATACTTGCGTAATATTTGCGTAAAAAGTTTATAGTAAACACAAATCTCTTTCTATATATATTTATGTATGCGTATATATATATATATTTAAAATTTGACTACTAAACTCCTCCGACAGTTTTTGGTCTACAGACATGAAACTTAATATATAGGGTATTTGAACCAATGCGAAACTTTATATTTGGGTTTTAACCGGGAAAAATCGAAGCAAAAATGTGAAAATTAAAGAAATGGAATGTGCCAGATGAAAGTCGAACGATGGCATTACAAATATGCAGGCATAACGTAATAGCTCATGTTTTAATTTTTAGCATTGCAGCAAGCGTCTTCATAGCTGAGGAATTAACATCAAAGGAAAAAGTAAATCGTAAGCTAAACGTTTTGGTTTCGATTCTCGATGGTGGCACACGAGTCATGTTTTTTTTATATACCTTTTTAAAACATTACTATATATTGGGTCCAAAATAATATAATAAATACGAAATCTGCAGTAATCAAAATATCATATTTAAGCGTATTTTACCACCGAGCAATGCTGGGTGGCCTGCTAGTATATGTATATATATATATATATATATATATATATATATATATATATATATATATATATATATATACACACACACACACATATATATATATATGTGTGTGTGTGTGTGTGTGTGTGTGTGTGTGTGTGTGTGTGTGTGTGTGTGTGTGGTTGGAAATCCTGCATAAAAGGCGGACGTTGTTCCAGAGTTGTAAAATTGAACAATATTTTAATGTTGTCCTTTTCCCGGTCTTATGACCGGCCTTTTCAATGAAAACATTCACAAATCGTGGTTCAATATAATAGTTTCCAAATCGATTTTTTTCGGGCGAGAATTGCTAAGTACGGCGCTGGCCAATGTTGGGTGTTTACTTCCGGTGGTTTTCCAAAATTATACTTAATTTTTTAAAAAATACAGAAAAATCTGTATACTCTACGCACTTATCAAGGAACGAAAATTTCAAATTCCAAAAATCACGTAAATTGATCAAGAATTTTTTTTTTACTATTATTAGTATTAATCGCTAAAAATCGTTAAAAAATATATTTTCTATATAAAAAAAAAACAAATAACTATTTGATCTATTTAGATGATTTTGGAATATAACATTTCTATTTCATAACTGGTTACTTACGACCTACACATTTTTCTGTAGTTTTGATCTTTTTAATTAGATCGAATCATGGACAACAACCTATTTTTTTCCAACTTCAGCAATGTATGGCAAAAGGCCGAGTAGATACGACTTAACTTCTTGCAAAAAAGCTTAGAAACAAGGTCGAATGTGGTTTTGAGAAATTTAAGGACAAGCACACTCTGCTATACAAATAATACCTGAGCAGTCACTTCAGGAGATTAGCAATAAACTATTTGTTACTTGCAAGGTAACGGCTGGATGAGGTGAACTTCTAGAACAAAATAGAATTATACTGCAGCCCAACAACAATAAAGTTACTGCCAAACTCCCGAAAAACAAGCAAAGTTGCCATATATTAAGGCCCGTGGGCCACTCAAGGATAAGGGTTAATGTGTCGATTGTAGTTATTGGGACAATAGTGTAGTAATCGTTTGTGGTGGAAATTTGGTATAATCAGATTATATATGTGGACGGTGCAAAAAGAACTTGTTTACATTGGACTTGAAGAGGACAATATTTTAGTAAGCGTGAAAGCAGACCCGCAGAACAGAGTTCCACGGTCAGATAATTCTAGGAAAGAAACTTTGTTCATGGAATCCACGTTTATGTACCGATAGAGAGTGAGGGAATTTATTCATAGTGTTTTGGGTTAGGGCAAAAGAAAAAAAAATCGCCATAAACAGAACATTTGCCATTCCCGGAAAGGGTGCCCAAAATGAGTGTTAATACCTCCCCCTCAATATGAAAAGAAGTTACTTCCTGGGAGAGTGTTCTTTCTAGGACCGGACTGGACCATACATCATCTTGAGAAAAAAGAGATTGTTGCCTTTCATCTGTCAGATTTCTTGCATTGTGCTTTCTCTCATAGCAAGAAGCCGTGGCACAAACTTGGAAAGCTGGGAGATAGGAAACGCCAAATTTAGATTAAAAAAAATGGCCTAGTACGAAAAAAATGACACAGAAATGGACATTGACGAGTTTATCAAAATCTTAGATAAAATACATTAGGGCAAAACGTTAAAATTTTGTCAAATTCAAAAGAAATATCTAAATTTAAAAGTAGATGAGAACCTTCAGCTGTGCTTTCACCATAATAAAAAATAAGATTCCTTTTTTTTTAGGGGATTACGTATGCCCTCCCCCCTACACACACCGAAAAAGTACATTTTAGAATTTAAATTTGGTGATTAGTTTCGCATACAAATAATACGTAAAAAATCACCCAATCTAACTTTTGATAGCAGTTGATTATTATTTTATTAGCTTTAACCCTAAATTTGAAAAAAAAAAAAAAAACACAAAAGCTCCCCTTCAAAAAAATTAAAGAAAAAACAAAACAACAACAAAAAAACAATGTTTACCAGTGTTAAAACATTGTCATAGCCTGTTAATAGTAAATACTTTTAAATTAAATTCGGTCATCACTTTTCGTATCCGTCTCAACCCACCACCAATCATCATTAAGTATTTGTTGTTTTTAGCCTCTGCTCGGAATATTTTTAAAAGTGGAAAAAAATTTTTATAAGTACAATATTTGCCCATTTCACAATATTTTCGGTTTATTATTATTATTGGTAGTAGTAGTAGTAGTAGTAGTAGTAGTAGTAGTAGAAATATCATTAATACTATTATCATTATTTTTAGTAGTAGTAGCAGCAATATTATTATTACTAGTATTACTATTATTATTTGTAGTATTATTAGCAATAATAGCAATATAATTATTACTATTATTAATAATATTATTATTAGTAGTAGCAATATTATTATTAATATTATTATTAGTAGTAGTAGAAGTATTAGTAGTAGTAATATTATTATTACTATTATTACAATTATTACTATTATTTTAGTAGTAGTAGCAATAATATTATCATTACTAATTTTATTATTATTATTATTATTATTAGTAGTAGTAGTAGTAGTAGTAGTAGTAGTAGTAGTTTACTTTTCAAAATAGAATCAACGTTAAAGTGGGTAATCGTTGATATCTGTCGGGGGAGATTCTTCGAAAAAAGGGATTAAAAAACTGTATAATAGTTGTGTTATAAATAGTTATAAAATCAACTGATCATTACGCATCTAATAGGCCAAAAACATATTTAAACACGTTTTGCTTCAATGAATAATACGAAATTTTGTAACGGAAACTGTGTGCAATGAAACAAAGCAGAATTTCATAATTTTTTTTTAAAATTAAAACTTTAAAATGTTTTCAATTTTTAATAACACAAGAATTCTGTTTTGTAACGGTTTTTTTTTCCATTTCAAGTATTTCAATTAAAATGATTTAATTTATAAGTCAGTAAAAGTGTTTACTTCGTTTCAGCTAAAGTAAACCCCATTCCACTTTTAATCTGCTTCCATTCAATCATGCCGCCATCTTGGAAAGCCATCAAGTATACTAGCATATTTAAAAAGTACTTTCTAAAGATCCCATGTGTAATGCTAAATGGATTTTAATTCCAAAAATTCATCATATCATCTTGAAAAAAAATTATCGACTATGACAATTTTTTTTATTTGCAATTTGTCTCCGAACCTTAACGTTTATCTTGATGTGTGTCTTATCCGATACGATATTTTACCTTTTTTTATGTCCTGAGGCAATTTTTATTCTTTATCCTAATCAAGAGCACCTATTATAAGGGAAAATTGATGTTTCCCGAAATTAAAGAAAAACGATTTTTTTCTCTTGCTCTGCTCTCGTGGATAGGAAAGTAAATTAAAAGAGTAAACAGCGAAAGTGCAGAATAGTTAACAGTCGAGAAATCCTAAACAAAAAAAGAAAACAACAAATACGAATTATGATATATGCAAGATTATTGATTTATTTATTTTTTATTGACGATTCGGTTGAATTTTTTCGCTCTCTTGTGCTTTTGAGAGAATTACCTACCTTTTGTTTATATTTTTTGTCAGTTTTTATTATTAGGGCTATGACAAGGGAATATTATTTTCATTATTTTCACTCCTTAGTATATACCAGTTGGTATCTTATATACTTTTATATAGGGTGATGTAGTTCTCGATTTATTAACTGTGTCTGTGTCGGATATATACTAGAGAGTCAAAACAATGCTAAGAATAATTTCTTGTCATAGCCCGAGTTATTTTTTATATATATTTATTAAACACTAAAATATATTTTTTAAATATTTTTACGTGCATAAAAGTTACCCATGAACTGCATGTTTCTAGGTATGACCTGTCGTCAGCATGGCTAAACCTTTGCTAAAGATCGAACTCCTCACCGCTCGATAAATAGCCTGATGTCATGCACTAAGCTATAGGCTTTTATTAATCCTTATGCACGATTTTTATCACTTTTAAATCCAAGAGGGTTTATTTATTTTTTATTAGCGATTCTGTGATTATTCTTATATATATATATATATATATATATATATATGTACATATACATACATAGGTACACACGCATATATGTATATATGTACACATATACATACGTGCACACGCATATATATATGCATATATATATGTGTATATGTATATATATATGCGCGGTCTCTAGCGAACTATTCAGCCAATTTTGGGTCTAAACATTTGAAATTTTACATAAAGGGATTCAGACATGCAGCAAGCTTTTTAATCATTTTTTGGGCGAAAATTTGGCTGCCAAGAGGTCAAAGTTGAAAAAGTTTACCTTTGCAGACTCTACCAAACTCCTCCGCCAATTTGGGTCTAAACAACACACACACACACACACACGCACACACACACACACACACACACACATATATATATATATATATATATATATATATATATATATATAGTCTTGGAAGCTTTTTAACCTTTAAAACAATTTAAAAACTTATTTTTATTTTTTATCATTCGTTTTAAAACTATTTACTCAGTAAGTCATTTAATCACTTGCAATCAATGCATCAACTGTTCTCTCTCAAATTCACTATATTACTAGTGGTAATTTAAGGGACCATCAGTTGTTTACCATGAAACATTATTTCGGGTATTTTAGAGTATATATGTACTAGCAGGACCCGTTAACCGGCGCTTCCCAGTGAAAGCCTGCCCCACTTCGCAAAAAAGTAAACTACGTTTGTTGTTGGCGGCCACTGCCGTCCTTGAACAATTGTGGATACTGGCATCCGTGACTGAAATGAAACGATCTGGCTTTCCCTGGCGATTAGTGCCAGTTTGGGGCGATAACATGCAGGTATTGAATTAAGAAAAAAAAAAGCATTAAGGGAATGCGTAAATCAGTATGAATTAATAAAATTATAAAAAAAATGGTCCATTAGAATAATAATAGAAAGTAAAAATAGAAGTTTTAGACGTTAGGGATTCTCACTGTATATTAACTGTGTAGAGTGATCGAAATCAGTTTTAGTAGTCCTAGCTGTTTCCGTTTGTTGTTCAAGTCTTCCTCTTCTTTTCAACTCTCCCACTAATAATATTAAAATAAATTTCAGTTTTATGTTGTATTTTTTTTTAATGTGTAAAACAAAAAAATTATGACTAATTTCACTTTTTTAGTATTGTCATATTAAGAACAGCGTTTGGAATAGACATCCCAATATCCCCATGTTAAGATCGGCTTTTGGAATAGGCACCACCAACCTTCCCATCTTAAGAACGGCATTTGGAATAGATAAACCAACATCCCCTTGTAAAGAACGACTTTCGGAGTAGGCAACCTGCCTTTTTGAGGGAGGAATAATTGCCCCAAATTTAACTGTGATAATCGTTGTCAGCATACCCATCTGCAAATACTATAAAAGGGTGTGGTAGAGTCGTTGGGAGACAAAATGATTTGTTTATCCCGCGTGTGTACAAACCTGGCATCCAGTAATTTACAGTGCATAATACAGGTTTTTATATCTCCATAAGTACTTGTCTCCGCAAAATTTTAGTAAGATTTTCTTAATCAGCAGAGTCGAAAACCTTAAAAACTTGTCATTCTAAAGAAAATGGGGGGGATACACTTAACGTATAATTTACCCTTCCCCCACAAAAATTAACGTGCTCGTAATGTCGAGAATCGAGTAGATGATATTAACGAAACATTTATTTTTGATTCAGCGACAATCGTAATACATTGCACAAGTTTAAATAAAGTATATTTAAATAAAGTATATTTAAATAAAGTATATTTAAATAAAGTATATTTAAATAAAGTATATTTAAATAAAGTACATATAAAACAAAACATAACTGTTTTTGGAAAATATGATTAATTACTGGAACAAATGTACAAGACGACCGAGCAAGCGAGAGGGAGAGGAAATAAATGTTTGTTGTTTTTAGTTTCGGCATCGACATGAAATGTTTTTTCGTCCTGATAAAAAGAAAGGCATAAAGCAATCGAGAGAGAAAGAAAGAAAGAAGAAGAGTGAGAGAGACAAAAAGAGAGATAGGTGGGAAGATTATATACAGAGAGAAATAGGGAGTTAGACAGAATGAGAGAGCATGAAAATGAAAACTTACGCCATAAAATGTAAGAAAATGAACGCAGTAATTTACTCAGAGGGCAAAAGTAGGTATCATTACGACGCCATATTTGAACGGTAGATTGGCGTTCGTTCAGAATACGAATATCGTTTATCCAGAATATAGAAATAGTCAGAGCTCAGCAGATAAGATTCAGCGGAATAAGCCAGGGAAAACCTTAGTATTTTTGAATTGGAAAAATGAAAGATTATGTTATGTTTATGAGTTCATAGTCCAGTTACAGAAAGTGAAACCCCATATCTATCGAAAGTGCAGAATTCCTCCGGGTGATGTCTGAAGACAGTAGGGGGACTTGATATTTAGAGGAAAAAATAGGAACTATTTTCTCTAAAGATACACGCGATTGTGATGATATTGCTCCTAGGATGAAATGTCGGATTTTATTATAACGACTAAATGTGTATAAAATGGCGTTTTAAAGTTAAATAAGAAAGCAGCTTATAAAATCTAGATATAATAAATTTGCATATGGCATCTGTTGTTGCAAATCTATGGCACCTTCGTCCAAAGTGAAATTTCTGCAATCAAAATATTACAAACATTCATATATATATATATATATATATATATATATATATATATATATATATATATATATATATATATTTAGTGGAGATGGTAATTAATAAAAACTGAAAAAAGTGCTCTATATTTGCACGCCAGGGCGGGTATGTGTGTTTACCTGTGACCGTTTCTTTTAAGTATATATGTGTGTACGTGCGCATGTGTTTACCCGTGGGTGCGACCGCTCGCTGACCCTCTCCAAACAATTAACAACAAAATAAAAACTAAAAACAAATTGACCGAATCATAGCCCCCCTCGCCTCCAAACATAAGCGAACACCCAACAGCTAAAGATATACTTACCAAGAAACCACCTCACCAACGAGACGCTAAAAACTTTAACACTAAGACTCGAATTTTAAAGTAACCCTCCTCCTCCCCCCCACATATTCCCCTTCCCCTCATGTATCCCTATGCCCTCAGCCACACCAAAAATGAACCCTCCCCCACAAATTCCTTAAACCCCAAAACTAAAACATTATTGACATACCAAACGCCCCCCACCTCCCCTCCTTGTTCTTTCCTCTCTTTCTCTTCCGTCCTCCTCACCCCCGACCTCATTCACTCTTCCACTCTTTCATCCCAAAATAGGGAACATTTCTGTAAAAGTCTGAGGACGCTACAGACGGCCAATAAAACGGCCGTGTAGCCGAAACAATAATGTAACTTAACAGAAAGATACGGTAATAAAAACTACAAACGTATATATATATATATATATATATATATATATATATATATATATATATATAAATGTTACATATATATACGTTTGTAAACTGGGCAGATGTAAAATGCACACAGGGGAGAACTTGACTAAATAAGATCTTCTCGGTGCGATCAACACAGGCTGGTTTTTTACGGGGAATGATGCACGTTTACCGTGTGATGTTACCTCAAGTTACAGCACAAAGATAGCTATTCAATCAGATTAGATAGATTCTTTGTCTGGAATCCAGTAAAACCAAGAGGCCACAAGCAAGCTATGTTATACAGTATTTAAAAAATAATTTGCGAGAAAAAAAACTGTTCCAACTTCTTTACAAACTGAATATCTATGTATCTCAAAAAAAGGATACAGTGAACTTTCTTACACAGATTCAACCTAGAAACAAGAAAATTAGAAAAATTGAAAAACTACAAAGAAAGCTTATTAAGCGATAACACACCGTGCTATTAATCAATACTTGTTTTAATATATCAATGCATATACATATAGATGTACATACACCTATATATACAGATATGATGATTGAATATATATATATATATATATATATATATATATATATATATATATATATATATATATAATTATTATTTTTTTTTTTACTATAATAATTATTAAATACCTACAGACACTAGTGTTTCATCCTTTCGGGAATCTTCAGTGCAGGGTGTCACGATTAATACCAGTCGAACGATTCGAACCCCGCATCACGAGACATCTCTCTCTCTCTCTCTCTCTCTCTCTCTCTCTATATATATATATATATATATATATATATATATATATATATATATATAAACATGCATATATAATATATTTGCATATAAAAATATTTATCTACACGCATATATATATATATATATATATATATATATATATATATAGATAGATAGATAGATAGATATAGAGATTCTCGTGATGCGGGGTTCGAATATATATGTATATATATATATATATATATATATATATATATATATATATATATATATATATATATACGTATATACATACATATTATGATTTCTACTTCTTGACAGATGTTCTCCATCTCGTCTTTAAGTAATTTTGCGTCCGTGTGCACGTAGGTGACGTTTTAATCCAGCTTTAATCCTAAGTAAAAAGAATTTGCATAAAAAACTTTCCTTCTTGTAAAGGTGATCGCATGATAGTATTCTGAATTCTCGAATTCCCTGTCAGGCTACTTTTAGATTTGAAGATTAGACCACAAATATAACAACTTAGCTGTAGCTCCATCTAAACAGTTGTTTAGCAAGTCTTTTCTCTTCCATCCATACCAAGTGTCCAGTCAACGCATCTGATTTTGAATAATTTTCGTTTCAATACTATACTTATTACTATTTGATCGTTCAAGATCCGCAGTGTGAGGCGTTAGGGTCATCCAGTTAATATTAAGTATTCTTCGAATACAACTTTGGTGAAACCTTTCAAATAACTGAGATGCCTTCTATATGCAGTCCAGGTCTCTAACCCATATAGCAATATAGTTATAACGCATATATATGTATAGACACACACACACACACACACACACACACACATATATATATATACATATATATATATATACTTACATATATATACATATATATATACATATCCACATCTATATATTATTGATTGCAACGTCTTGTCAGACGAGTGCCACTCCCTCAGATACTGAAAGTTCATGAGCCCGAAAAAAGACATATAGTCCTTCCACGAATTCACATGCTCAAGCAGACATGACACTAAAGACGGTCATTGTTATACATACATATATATACACGCACACACATATATACATTCGTGCATACACAATACACAATACGCACACATACATATACATACAAACACACTTGCAAACATAAACAAGACGGTCATTGGTATACATACATATAAATGTATACATGCATACATACATACATACATGTCTATAAGCATACGCTCATATATACCCATATACATACACAATGCATAATACAAAAACATACATATACATACCCACATTCATACATACACATATACATACATATACATCCACATATACAAATACATACACACATATACTTACACATACATATATGTACACATATGCACATATATATACATACACTTACCAACATATACATACACATCCATATATATGCATTAATACACATACACACATACATGCACACATACAAACACATATACATACACACCTGCATACATGTATATGTGTATATACATACACACCTGTATGCATGTATATGTGTATATGCATGTATGTGTATACATGCATATACACATATACATGCATACAAACATTTATAAATGCATATATGTATACACACAAACATATATACACATAGACACATATACACACATATATACATAGATATAAATACATATAAACTCACATGTACATATATAAATATACACACACATACACATATAAACATACACACACATACATACATAGATACATATAATGATGGCAGAATAGTTGTTACATGCATCCAGCATTACAGGCGTACACACGTCACAGCTTTTTTATCGCCACAGGACTTTTTTCTTTTTTTTATATTTCCAATCACAATCTCAATTAATGTTATATTGCCAATAACAAGCCTAATTAATTTAATTTAGCCAATCACAATTCCAATTAATGTCATATTGCCAATCACAATTCCAATTAATGTCATATTGCCAATCACAATTCCAATTAATGTCATATTGCCAATCACAATTCCAATTAATGTCATATTGCCAATCACAATTCCAATTAATGTCATATTGCCAATCACAATCCCAATTAATGTCATATTGCCAATCACAATCCCAATTAATGTCATATTGCCAATCACAATTCCAATTAATGTCATATTGCCAATCACAATTCCAATTAATGTCATATTGCCAATCACAATTCCAATTAATGTCATATTGCCAATCACAATTCCAATTAATGTCATATTGCCAATCACAATTCCAATTAATGTCATATTGCCAATCACAATTCCAATTAATGTCATATTGCCAATCACAATCCCAATTAATGTCATATTGCCAATCACAATCCCAATTAATGTCATATTGCCAATCACAATTCCAATTAATGTCATATTGCCAATCACAATTCCAATTAATGTCATATTGCCAATCACAATTCCAATTAATGTCATATTGCCAATCACAATTCCAATTAATGTCATATTGCCAATCACAATTCCAATTAATGTCATATTGCCAATCACAATTCCAATTAATGTCATATTGCCAATCACAATTCCAATTAATGTCATATTGCCAATCACAATTCCAATTAATGTCATATTGCCAATCACAATCCCAATTAATGTCATATTGCCAATCACAATTCCAATTAATGTCATATTGCCAATTACAATCCCAATTAATTTCATATTTCAAATTCCAATCACAATTAATCTCGTATTGCCAATTACAGTCTCAATTAAAGTCCTATTAATATTGCCAATCACAATCTCAATTAATATCATATTTCCAATCACAATTCCAGTTTAATTTTTATTGCCAATCAAATCTCTCATTAATGCTGTATTGCAAATCGTAATTCTAATTAACGATATATTGAAATTCACAATCCCAATTAATGATGCATTGCCAATCACAATTCAATTAATGTCATGTTACCAATTGCACTCCCAATTAATGTTATATTCCCAATCAAAATCCAATTAATTATATATTGCCAGTCACAATCCCAATTCATGTTATATAATTAATGTATATTGCTAATTAATGTATGTTGCCAATTACGATAATTCTATGCCTATGCTACTTGTGAAATGGCCTGTTCCCTGTAGATTGTCGTATGATACTGGTTCCGTTTAGTTCTAGTGGGCTTATCCTCCCATGCTTTGCTTTCTCTCTTCGAGAATGGGTTATTTTATTATAAAAACAAGGTCTCCCACTTACTTCAAACAATGTATGCCCCAACGGAACTGTCTATTAGTCGCGTTTTAAGCCATTCGTTTGCTTTTTTCGCGCCTCTTTTTGCGTTTTTCTTTTGCGTTTTTGGGGGTGTTGTTTATTTTTCAGTATATTTTTAGCATGTTTAGTGTTTGTTAAGCGTTTATCATTTTCCTTTTTTTTTTTTTCTTTTTTTTGCTGTTTTGGTTAAATAAATATATGGTTGTTGTTGTTGTTGTTGTTGTTGTTGTTGTTGTTGTGTAAATAGTCCGACAGTCACTAATCTGTGGCCATAGTACAGCCTAAAACTATCGCTTGGTGTCATAGTATACAACTGCCAGCTGAAACAAAGAAGATTGCACGAAGAATCGGAAAAAATGAAAACTCGGTCGTAGTCAGACATTTATGTTTAGATAACAACTTGTTGACGTGTATATATATATATATATATATATATATATATATATATATATATATATATGTGTGTGTGTGTGTGTGTGTGTGTGTGTGTGTGTGTGTGTGTGTGTGTGTGTGTATTTATAAGTATGCATTATAAAATTGGACTAAATGAAACGTTGAAAGCAAAGAAGTGTCACCAGTGAATAATTCCTACTTAAACCATGAGCATAGTTCTGTTAAGTGAAAATAGGAGAAAACCGAACTTTTAGAAGCAAACATTTTCTACAATAGATAAGAATATAAAAGTTAATTTCAGTCATTTATACATGGTAAAATGAAAAAAAAAATGTTTTCGGCATGTATAAATATTGGGTATTGAAGGAAAAAAATGTTACCCGAATTAATAAACAAAATTTGTTTCGAATGTTATTTCAGACGGAGCATAAGACTTCAATGTATAGAAAGAAGAATTTTTTAAAGCCTAAAGAAATAAATGTAGTTTTATCGAAAGTTACGAAATCTAACGGGCGAAGAAAATATGTTGACCTGAATGTTAATGGCCGAAATACTAATTGCTTGCTGGATACAGGTAATGACATTTCTACAAGCGACGAAACTACATTCGATGCTAAAATAACACTGGACAACCAAAGGCATAAAAATCAAAACGGACTGAAAAATTTCTTATTTAAAAAGTGAATTTCATAAATATTTTTGCTGGCGAACTTGGTTGTTGAATGAATACTCAATTGTTATTGGAACTCTAAGACAACGTAAAACCAAAATAAAAAATTCCATTTTCTACCTTAGAAACGATAAACAAAAAAATTACGAAAATTAGAGAAAATGGAGTAATTAAAAAGTAGACTACTCTGAATGAATATCACATACAGTTTACATAAACAAGAAAAGCAATAAGAGTCTTTGCAAACTGAATGAATGACAAAGAGATCCCTCATATCGATTTTCCACACCGAGGGAGATATTTGCAAAGTTGAATGGAAGCAAAGTCTTCTCGAAAATTTATTTGTCAGAGTTCTAGTCAATTGGGAAGCAGTTACGTGATATTGTGTTCCACAGAAGAGCAATTCTGAATGAAAAAAAAAACAGCTATCCTTATGGAATTTTCGCTTAGTTTATGGCATACATCAAGAGTAATAAAATCTTTTGACATTGGTTGTAGGTAGACGGGTGTTTGCCGTAGATATTTTACAGGAGTGCAAAGAGTTAAACTCAATCGAACATTTGTCAAAAATAACGAAGATTTCCTGAAAACGCTAAATAAACAGAAAAAAAAGACATCGGTCACTAGATTTTGAAGTCGTTCTTTTTAACCGTGTGAGCAGTTCCTTCCCAGATGTGATAAGAGTATCCTATCTTAGGACGCATTTGGCTCTTACAAAGATAGAAAATTACGTTGAAAGTGACATATTTTCTCGAACGGTAGAATGATCCAACCATTTTATTTAACCATTGCTTTAACCATATTTTTAACAATTTTTGTTAACCATTTTTTTCGACCATTTTATTTCGACCATTTTTTAACCATTTTATTTCGACCATTTTTTCAACCATTTTTTAACCATTGTTTTTCAAACATATTTTTCAACCATTTTTGTCAACCATTTTCTTTAACATTTTTTTTTTCAACCATTTTTACCATTTGTTCAACCATTTTTTAACCATTTTTTTCACCAATTTTTTAACCATTTTTTCAAACCATTTTTTAACTATTTTTTCAACCATTGTTTAACCATTTTTAACCATTTTTCAAACATTTTTTCAAACATATTTTCAACCATTTTTTAACCACTTTTTTCAAGCATTTCTTAATTGTGTTATAGTGTTAAAAATGCTTCAACCAGAACTTGCTCCCATACTTACGAAACTATTTAAGCGCTGCCTTAAGGAGAAGTGCTTTCCGACTCCCTGGAAGACCTCATGTTTTCCCTGTATTTAAGAATTCAGGTGATAAGTCATCTCCCTCTCAGTACAGACCAATAAGTCTCCTGTGTGTTATGAGTAAGTTGTTGGAATCCATATTAAATAGAGAAATAGTCAACCACCTCAGCAGAAATAACCTTTTTAGTGACACACAATATGGTTTCGCTCTGCAAGATCTACCGCAGATGTGCTGACGGTTATATCCCACAGGATTAGTGAATCTCTTTACAAAGGCTTCCTTTCTAGGGCAATTGCTCTTGACATATCAAAGGCCTTCGACAAGGTATGGCATAAGGGTCTACTTCACAAGATTTCCAGCTACGATATAACTGGAAATGTTTTCTCAATCATTAAATCATTTCTCTCCGATAGGCTCATAAGAGTAGTGGTAGATGGACAAAAATCGGAGGCCTGCAATATAAATGCTGGAGTCCCTCAGGGGTCAATCCTGGGCCCAACTCTCTTCCTGATCTACATCAATGACCTCCCTAAACACATACTTAAATCATTCGTTGACATCTATGCTGATGACACTACCATCTACGGAAACACATCAAAGGCTGTAAATGACAAAGTTCTCTCTGATTCTCTCTCCTCTGATCTCGAGCGCGTGGTTCAGTGGGGGAAAAGGTGGCTGGTTACCTTTAATGCATCCAAAACCAAACTCCTATCCTTATATCATCAACGCTCTGATCCCCATCTGGCATCAATTGTGATGGATGGCTCTCGTCTGGGTGAGGTCCCATGTTTTGACAAGCTTCTGGGTTTGACCTTTACTCCTGATCTGAAATGGAACACGTACATCAAGTCTGTTGCCAAGGTCGCTGGAAAGATGGTGGGATCCTTCTACCGCTCCAGAAGATATCTCACTACTGGTGCAATTCTCTAACTATATAAAAGCCAAGTACGTCCAAGGATGGAATACTGTTGCCATATCTGGGCAGGAGCTGCTAAAAACAGCCTATCCTGCCTTGACAGAGTACAAAATAGACTTCGTGGCTTAGTGGGGGATGCCCTTTTCTCTACCCTGCAACCTCTCTCCCACAGAAGAGACGTTGCGAGCCTATCCTTGTTTTATCGTTATTTCCATGACAAGTGCTCGTCTGAACTCCAATCTCTGGTCCCCCCTCGCCAATCTTTCACGAAAAACACCCGTCTAGCTGAATCCACTGTGAAAAATGTCCCCCACTCTTTATCTGTGCCTAAATCAAAACGCGGATTCTATGAACAAAGCTTCTTTCTTAGAACTGCACGCCTGTGGAACTCTGTTCCGTCTGACTGCTTTCCACCGGACTACAACTTTGATGTGTTCAAGTCCAACGTTAACAAATTCCTAATGAACCGCCCCCTTAAGTAAACACTTCATCAAATCTCCACACTAACGTAATGTTCTTGCAAAAACCCTTATCCCTGAGTGGCTTCCGGGCCTTGATAAGTGGTGATCACTGTGTAAAAAAAAAATCATTTTTAACCTTTTTTAACCATTTTTTCAACCATTTTTTAACCGGTTTTTCCAATGATTCTTTAACCATTTTTCAAACATTTTTAACCATTTTTTTCAATCATTTTTTAACCATTTTTTAACCATTTTTTAACCATTTCTTTTTCAACCATTTTTTTAACCATTTTCTTCCAACCATATTTTTTTCATCCATTTTTTTTCAACCATTCTTTGGTAATCGATTCGATTCAAGACTTTCAATTGAGATAAAGGTCAGTTTATATATATGTATATATTGACGCAATTTATATCACACTGAGAAAGATCGAAGGATCGGTCTAAAATTACGTGCTTTTGAAGGAAATATTCTTTTTTTTTAAAGACTTTTTGTATTCCTACACGTCAACACAGGAAATAAATACAGAAAAGATATAAACATTTATATATTTTTCGTATTGATTTTTTATTCATACATATATATATATATATATATATATATATATATATATATATATATATATATATATTATAAAAAAAAAGAATAGCATTCTTTGAAACTCCGCGGACTATGGATTTTGTAAAAAAAAAAATTTTTCCGTATTCGGTCGAATAATAGATTTTGATTGTAAATTTCAACTTCTTGTTCTTTTTTTATATATTTTATATTAAATTCTCAATTCGAGTGTTGCTTCTTTTCTATATCCTTCTGGTCAGCTGAAAATACGCAGCTAATCTAGACGTTGACTTGGATTCAGTTGTAGATTTATGTAGAAAATGGTTTGTTTCATTTAATCCTGTTAGTACTCAGCTCGTAGGCTTCAATCTTAGAGTGACTCCCTTTTCTTGGTGAGATTCTCATCAGCGTTTCTGAAACTTCTTGCCCTTTCTTTCCCATCAAATATTTATCGAAGTTCATATATTAAATCCGTTGCTCCTTCTTCTCTCGTAAAATCGTTTCACTCTATCGTTTAATGTTATTTCTCTTCTGATATATATATATATATATATATATATATATATATATATATATATATATATATATATATATATATATATATTACAATTAGTACTTATCAAGGGCTAGAAGCCACTCGAAGATATAGGTTAATGAATATACAGTGATGAAAAGGAACATATTAGTAATGGAAATTTGGTAAATAAATCGGTTAAATATTTTTGCACAGAAACACGCACATACATTTACTGAGTAGCTTTAGTCTAAAACCTTCGTTTAAAAAACTCCTTACTTTTTAAGTTAGTCATTTTTTGTGTAATTGTCAGAATCGATTAGTTCTAGGATCATTGATTCTGTTTAACTGCAGAAATGGTCAGTTGGAATTTTAAAGTCTAGTGTTTGGGATCATGTCTAGCAGAAGATTGTGGGTTGTTGAGGAGCAAGATTTCTGCTCCCATTATATTTGAACTTCTGCAGGTTAGTACAGCCAGGGGAACAGGAAGCAAGGAGAAATTCCAAAATCTAGCAATCTTAGGGACGAAGTTCATAGAGTAGGAATCTTTTCCGGTATCTAGATATCTTAACAGTGAAGTGCTGGAATTTTATGCTTGTCGAGTTTATGTAGGTCGATCGGGGCACATGTGATATGGGCTCATCAGAGCAGATTCAATTAAAGTACTAGTAAAACAGTTACAAGAATGCGACATTACGGCGATGGGACAGAGGCTGGTACTTGGCCGGTAGTGCGGGGTCTATTAGGTTTGAGACTGTCTAAGAGGGAGAGACAAGTGGTCGATGCATCAGCAGAGATGTGAACAATACTTTATGCATGGTCGAATGGTGGTTTTGTAAAGATATAGGATTAAATTTATTCTGGTCTTCACACAGACTTAATAGTAATAATTATGCACTTATACGGATTTTTTTTCTGGAATGTATAAAAAGAAAACATCATTATGGGTCCTCCAGCAGTGTTCATCAGACACTACCTCTGATAAAAAAAGAATTCAGCGCTCTGAATCCCAGCTCCAATTTCTGCTTTATATAAACTAGTGATAGGACGATTCTAATATTTCCCGATTCTGATACAATTACCGATTCTGATTTAGATTCTTTTAAAATCTCATATTATTTTGCTATAGAATTTTTAGATGTCTCGATTGCCCTAAGCAATTACGTAATATGTGCATATGTTTTTGTAAACTTAAGAAATAATACGCAATTAAGGTGATCTATGCATTTGAGATTTACTATTATCTATTATTTTATCACGAGTGCAAGCAATCATAAATCAAGTTTTAATAAAAAATCATAACAACAAACTAAATCGTTTTTATGAATCGAAAATTAGAAAATTTCCCAATTCCGATGCACCAGAAACTTCCGCTTTTTTCTCGATTTCCGGTTCCTGATTCGGATTAATCGTCCCAACACTAATATATGTAAATAAATACACATTGGTCTTTAGTATTGAGTGGATGTTTCAGCCACGTATCTATATATCGTATGTATGATAGTGAAACGATAGTAATGTTTTCTTGTTGGTATTTTCAAACGACTTTTCTCTTTGAAAGAAAAAAAAAAACGCCATTTTTTCACCAATTTTTGGTCGCCATTTTTATTTTATTTTTTGCTTTTATCATCTTTTGTTTTGCATCCGAAAAAAATCAGTCACTAATTTTTGTGTGTTTGTGCTTTTGTTGTTTTTTTGTTTGTTTGTTTTTTTCGTTTTGTTTTGAATCAAAATGTAGACACTTTTATAACGAATGAAATTGACCAAATTTGCGATTGTTCCCAAGCTTCAATGCAAAGATAATGTTTTTTTATTTTCCTTTAGCAAATCAGTATGAGTCAGCGCGAAAGTAGATATAGTTTCGTTTCTTAAACATCCCAGACAAGTCAAGCTTCCGGCCATCAAGGAATATATATTTTTTTTACTTTTATCTGAAGAACGACGTTTTAAATAAAATTAAAAAAAAAAAAATACAACAAAACAAAAGTACACTCTTTGTAATAAGGGTACGCCTTCCATCCCGATGTTCTTTTTTATATCTATATAATACTAAAAGTCTATGGATCTTGTATGTTTGCAATCAGATTTCCGGTTTTCAACATCCGGTTGCGCATGCGTTAATAGCAACGTCTGCAATCCGTTATTCCAATTCCGGAATTTTTATATCGCTTTTAATACAAACAATTTAATTTAATTTGATCAAATAGTTATTTATATATACAAATAATACATAGATTCATAGATAATTATAATATATATTATAAAATCTATTTATCTATGAATCTATTGATAATATGAAATATTACCCTATACAATTTATGGAAAGAAAACACCTCTCACTTTCCCTCTAATAGATTTCAACACTCCTACTCCCTCTGTTTTCGTTACGTACGCGAGAAATAGTTACGTGTATGTGTGAGAGAGAGAAAAAGGCAGCGATGTAAAACTGGATAGAGTTATCCCCCTTAACTAATGCAGACCTTTTTACTAGAGGGCGTTATTACAAAAAAATTTCTTTTTCTTCTTCCCATGTTTTTTAAAGTCGTCTGCTTACATTTCCAAACGGAAAGCTGAATCGGTAAATGCACACATTTCTATTACATTAAATAGTGTTTTCCTTTACACAATGGGTACTGAATGTTTGCTTAAATTAAATGAAAAAGTTACATTTTATTTTCATTTTCTATTTAAAAAGCCATTATTAACATGTGGAGAGTGTTTTTTTTTATTATTCTGTACTTTCAACTAACAATTTCATTTAAAAGATGATATATCAAAATTTGAATTTAACTATAATAAGGATTATGATACCTGTTCAGTGCATATTTACCTATAAGTATGACCAACCACTTATAATTCAGTAACTGTAATTTAAAAAAAAATAACAATTATAATAAACAGAACGACTCATAGAAATCTATCTATATTCTTTTTTCATTTTAATATACTTTCATAGAAATGCTTCTGTTATGTAAAAAAAAACTATTTTCTTTATGCCACAAGTGTCACGCTCATACATGAATTCCATACCTAATATAACGTACTGACCCAACGGGTCACGGGTGGTCTAGTATTTTATAATATCAACTTCTCAATTCGAGTGTTTCTTCTCGCCTATATCCTTTTGGTCAGCTGAAAATACGCAGCTAATCTAGACGTTGACTTGGATTCAGTTGTAGATTTATGTAGAAAATGGTTTGTTTCATTTAATCCTGTTAGTATTCAGCTCGTAGGCTTCAATCTTAGAGTGACTCCCTTTTCTTGCCGAGATTCTGATCAGCGTTTCTGAAACTTCTTGCCCTTTCTTTCCCATCAAATATTTATCGAAGTTCATATATTAAATCCGTTGCTCTTTCTGATTCTCGTAAAGTCGTTTCACTCTATCGTTCTTAACACTTTCTCTATTATCAAACTATGTATGGAGTATTGTTGTTATATTTGAACTGGTAAATCTCTATACAGCTTCTTGATAAAGTACCGGAACGGATCGTTAATTTGATTGACCCGCACCTTCTTTTTTTTCTGCAATCTCCCTCACACAGACGTAATGTTGCTAGTCTCAGACTTTCTTATAAATACTATGTTGACATTTGTTTTTTAGAATTATCCATTCTGATCTATTCTCTGCTTCCTTTGTTTCTGCTGGTTTAACCTTTTTGAACTAGTGTTCTTCATTAATTCGATGTTCTGACACCACATTGTAATGCATCTTCCTATTCCAGTAATTTTTTCCAAGAACCGCAGGCTTGTGGAATTCCTTTCTTGCTTACTGTTTTCCTCGCACCTATAACCTTGGTCTTTTAAATACTAAGTCAGAAGGCATCTTCGGTCTTTTTGATAATCATTTTCTTTTATACAAGGGACTTTATGCCTTGTCTGGAGCAATTTTCATTTTAAAAAAACCCTGGCGATGTTGTCATGAAATGGGTATAAATGCTGTACGCACTTGAGCGAAGATGTGGACTTTACATTTAAGAAACTAGAATTAATCTATATTCCTCTTTATTTGGAATTTTGTGTATTGATATTTATATCAAAAACTGTTTTTTTTTATTTAGTTATTTATTTGCTTCCCCACTGAGCAAATTAAGCACAAGGCCGCTTTTTAATGTGGAATGTGAGGGGAGGGGGGCAGTTCCCCCGGGAGGGAACTGGATAGTGACTATTGGTATGAAAGGGTTCCCCTACATTGACCTAAACTGATTGCTCAAAAGCAATGATCTGATATGTGGGGTTGCCCCCACATATTACTTTGATTGCAGTATTTGCCGGAACAGATACTACACTTTGATAACAGAAAAAAGATTTTAGTTCAAAGGTCAAAACGAAAAAAGACGAACCTTTTTCCGTTTATTTTCAAAGAAAATACAACTTTGTTATATATGGCTCGTGAAATTGCATTCATCTGCAAAAACTCTAGCTAATTTGCATATTCTTTTAAACATTTATTTTATTTAACTCCCTATTAATTTTTCGGTCTTATTATGGGACTAGCGATGGGTACCCGGCATTGCCCGGGTGTTTGGAAGTGTGTGGGGGGGGGCAAAAAAAAGTAAGTATGAGGATTGAACCCGAACCCTTGAGGCAACGTTGTAAATTAAAGTGTGAAAAAAAAGTGCGACGTTAGCCATTGCCCCACCGCGACATGCTAACGGAAACAAGTTTGAATTTATTTAATTACTTGGATTTAGCAGGTGCTCGTTTTAATGAGTAAATGAGGTCAAGTTTGACTGCGGGATTTCATTTACTGCTGAAAGGTTCAGCCCACCCCCTCAAGATCTTATAGGAAAAAGACTAACCCACATGCGGCGAGCGACAAATATTGAATATGTATCTTCCCGAAATCGAATAAATAAAATAGACAGGCGAGCTTCGTTGTTAACTGTGAGATATTACGATTTATATGTGATATAAAAAGTTTTAAAAAGTTGTGAACCGACCGACCGCTTCTCTGAAAGAAGCCTTTCGTAGACACACAGAAAAAGCGAACACACATACATACATACATTTTCGCTTTTATATTTATAGACGATCATCTTTATTCAACTATTACGTGTAATTATATACATAGAGATATTCTGCGTGATTTATACTTACATAATATTTGTGTAAAAATGTTATGGTAAATACAAACCTCTTTCTATGCATATTCATGTATGCTTACATATATTTGTTTAAAAAGTTTTGCCTATCAAACTCCTCCGTCAGTTTTTTTGTTCTACAGACATGAAACTTAATATATAGGGTATTCGAACCCACGCGAAACTTTATATTTGGGTTTTAACCGAGGGAAATTAATGCAAAGGTGTAAAAATAAAAAAAAGTATGGAATCTTTAGGTGAAGGTCGAACGACAGCATTACGAATATGCATGCATAACGTAATAGCGATTGGTTCATGTTTTAACTTTTATCCTTGCAGCAAACATGTTTTCATAGCTCAGGCATTAACGTATAAAGAAAAAGTAAATCGTAAGCTGAACGTTTTGGTTTTAATTCTCGGTGGTGGCGCAGGAGTCATTTTTTTTTTAATTTTTAAAATCATTACTATATATTGGATCCAATATGATATAATAATAAATACGAAATCTGCATTAATCAAAATATATTTAAGCGTATTTTACGATCGAGCAAAACCGGGCGGTTTGCTAGTGCTATATAAAACCATTTATTTTAATTGAAATAAAAAAACACTTTCTTTTAGGATTAAAAATACTTTTGTTCTCGACTTTCTGTGACTAAAACATATGGATATTTTTCTTATAAAATTCATATTTACCTTTCTTACCATAAATTAAACTAGCAGGGGTGCTCAATGTTGCCCGGGATCAAATGATGAACGAATATTTCACATTCCAATAATGTTATTATTATGAAATTTTTGAAATCGCCCACTTTTTCAATCAAATCGAATTATTTGCCTGCTCTAGTCGGCTAGCGATAGCGGTGCATCGGAATGTTCACATGTTTTCGCACAGTGAATTAGTTCACAATACATTGTATTCCTCATTGCACTGTACAGAATCTACTGTTGATTTTATAAAGTTATTGTTATATAATGACTTGAATTAACGTTTGAATAGCAAAAGTAAAGTATCACGGTTCAATTGTGCTCTAAATAGGACATTAATTTCGAACGCACCCCTGTCTTATCAAAGGGCCTAGTGTTGATGTTATATGCCAGGCCTTTTTAACCGTGCGATGATAAAAGTTCTCAAATGCATTGTGATGTTAGGCTGTATAAGGGTGTCAACTTTTATTAAAATCGCACTGTTCCTTCTTTAATCGAATTAGTCGATTATCGAGTTTCGATACTTATCAGAGGCATTTCGATACAAATCCTATCCAAGAACACTTCCAAACACATGGAGTATATTTGTGTTAAATTTTAAAACATTCAACGTTTCGGAATCAATAGGGAACGAACTCGCACACATCTACACACATATGCAGGGTCAAATTGTGTTTTATATATATATATATATATATATATATATATATATATATATATATATATATATATATAGGAAATTTATTACTGTGAGTCCAGAATTGTTTCAGCTAGAGGAAAATCTAACTAATTTTTTCACCACTGGTAAATAAATATATATATATATATATATATATATATATATATATATATATATATATATATATATATATATATATATATATATATATATATAAAGATATTAAATTGTTTAAACGCTAATTGTTAGTTAAAACCAAATAAATTGTTTTGGACCGTTAAAATAAAGTATGCATATCCGAAACAGAGACAGATCAATGTTATATACAAAAAAAAAAAAACTTTACCGAGGCGATCTTTAATATATGGACTGAATAGCGCACAAATTTGTTCTCCACTTGAGGGCAAGTGTTTCTTTTTTTTTTTTTTATAATTTTTTTTGCATTTCGTCAATGTTAGAAAACGCTAACTTTGGTTCGGTATCCAATAAAAATTGAATTGAATCTTCGTAATCAATTTTTTTTAAACATTTACTATCGGAATGTTCTTTAACCATATTTATGTAATAAATGTAAGTTAATATTAATTTATTTTATCAAACAGTATTGGCTACATATATGCATACATGTTTCAGGTTTGATTTCTATCGAAACCTCGTGCCACCAGGCCACTAGTCTCAATTGGTTTTCGAACACGTGCTTTTTCGAACACATGTTTTTTCGAACCGGTCTTTTTCCGAGCACGTGTACTTTTATATTTGCTGTGACGTCACTTCCCGCAGCCGGTTTGATCATTTGCATATCTTCTACCAGCGTCAGCGACTCTGTTACATTTTGATTAAAGTTAGAATAAGGATTCCAAATATAAATTATAATATCAGAGAAAATGTCTAGTTGTTTGGCCTTCCGAGACGTGAGAAATACAACATTCTGAAGCTTGCCCATGAGTGATTTTTTGTCCGACTTCCACAGAGTAATCGTTTTGTCAGCCATGTAAATATTATCTCACATATAAGTATAGTTCTTCACAGATGAGAGGTATGAATTGTTGTCCTCGCCGTATTTGTTGCATAACCATGTGGACATATTACAGTTCGTATTTACATAAAGATATATTTTATAAGAAGAATATATGCTTCATACCTTTTCTTTATCCGGGTGTTCTTATGTCTTTACTGCTGGACTCTGTGATACACATGCAACGACTAACATCATAACCGATTGAGACACAGAACATCACTTTATATTTTTACAAAATATAAATTTATTTCAGCTGTCTTAATGGAATTCACGAATTATGAATTACCTAACAAAATCAGATAACAAAAGGAAAATAACAAAAGAAAGAATTAATGTCTCGGCCGGACGTTTTCCTTAATCTGAAAAAACAAATACTTCACTTTGAATTATTTGTTTGCACAAAGTATAAAGAATACCATTCGGAACAAATTAGGCACAAGGCCATCAAATTGTGAGAATAACGAGGGTCATTTGTAATTTTTTGATCAAAAATTATAAAAATGTCTAACCTACTCTTAATTAGAAACATCTCCATCACCACACTATCACATTTACTCTAAAGGTCATCTAACTTAAAATATCGTCAATTTTGTTTGAAATGTCATTGTTAAGAAATATTCTTTTTTTATACAGAAATTCATTGAAATAAAATGATGTGTAAAAAGAAAAACAAAAAAAGCAGGTGGTATGACCTTTTCTAAACATTAAACCGCCCAATTTTTCCAGTTTGTTCAGTACCAAAAGAAAGCAAGCTAATCTCTAAATGGGAGTGGTATCAAAGGAGAAGACAAATGAAACGGCAATAGGTTTTTAGAAAATAAGTGGTGTTTTTCGAGGTAAATTCAATTCTTGTAGATCTGTTTCTGACCACGGTTCCCGATGACTATGTAACTAATGCCCACAGCCCACTTGGGAACGCCGATCATGCAATCATAATGGTTGAAATAGCCCTAAACTTTAGAGCCAAAACTGAAGAGCAACTGCTCAAAACAATGAGATATTATAAAAAGGCTGACTGGGAAGCCATCAGGGATCTCATCAGGGACGCCCCATGGCAAAATATATTTTCACTTCCTGATGAACAGTGCGCAAATGAGACCACTGAATGGTTCAAAACAGCAATTGAAGCGCATGTTCCCACACGGAAATTTTATAGCAAGCCCCAACTCCCCAATGGTTTACTTCAACTTGTGTAGCCGCCATCGCAAAGGCAGCATGCGTACCGCAGATTTAACCGACATAAATCAAGTTTAAACAGGCAGATATATATATATATATATATATATATATATATATAAGTATATATATATATATATATATATATATATATATATATATATATATATATATATATAAGTCAGAAGTAACTATAAGAAAGAAATAGCGACAGCTAAGAGAGAATTTACTGAAACCACTAAAAAACGCACCGTAACACACAAATTAGGGAGCCGCGACTTCTGGTAAATCTACAACAGTGTAGTAAATAATGGCCAATCAACAATTCCCCCACTATCCAACAATCATGAGGTTATTTGCTCTGCAACTGAGAAGGCTAACATGCTTGCCAGTCGGTTTGCCTCCAACTCCACACTGGACCCTGCCAACCACACTCTCCTTGACTTTCCTTTGCCGACAGACGCCACACTAGACGATCTGAAAATCACCCCTTCTCAGGTGCATGCTATCATAAGAAATCTTGACACTGCAAAAGCATGTGGACCTGATCTCATCTCGGCTGTGCTATTAAAAAAGTGCTCCGTCGAAGTAGCTCCAGTTCTCTCCAAACTTTACAACAAATGCCTTAATGGATCTTGCTTTCCTGCCTGCTGGAAAACTGCTTCTGTGGTACCAGTCTTCAAGAATTCTGGTAAAAGAACTGACTCAGTAAATTATCGCCCCATTAGCCTCTTCTCACATTTCGCAAAATATTTGAGACAATAATTAACCACGCTCTAGTCCATCACCTTACAGATGCTAAACATCTGACTGACCAACAATATAGATTTATACAAGCCCGTTCAACAGCAGGCATCCTAACTGTAATCTCAGAACGTATATACCATGCACTGGACAAAGTGAGGGAGGGTAGAGCGGATGCTCTAGATATATCTAAGGCTTTTGACAGATTATGGCATGAAGGTCTTGTTAGGAAAATCAGATAATTTTTTTTTTTTACAAGGTGGTCACCACTTATCAAGGCCCGGAAGTCATTCAGGGATAAGGGTTATTGCAAGTACAGTACGTTAGTGTGGGGATTTAAAAAGTGCCTACTTAAGGAGGCGGTTCATCAGGAATTTGTTTACGTTGGACTTGAAGACATGCAGGTTGTAGTCAGGTGGGAAGCAGGCAGACGGAACAGAGTTCCACAGTCCATATGGTATCACTTGAAGAATAAATGACATAATTAAATCCTTCTTAGATAAGAGAAAAATCCAGGTTGTCCTCGACGGTCGTACATCTAAACAATACGATATAAATGCGGGAGTGCCTCAGGGGTCTATCCTGGGACCTCTGTTATTCCTAATATTCATAAACTACCTCCCTGTCAAAATTGCCTATGAGATGGGTATATATGCTGAGGACACCACACTCTATAACAGACACGACAGGAAAAGAACTGAACACATATCTAAAGAAATGGCAGAAGCACTAGAGGATAACCTCCGATCTGTAGTGGAATGGGTACATAAATGGATGGTCACATTCAATGCTGCCAAGACAAAACTCGTTTCCTTCAATAATTACAAGAAACCTTCTCTACCTCCAATAGCAATGGCCAATGACTTTTTATCTGAAAGTACATCCTTTAAACTCCTCGGTCTAACGCTCTCAGGAAACATGAGTTGGAAAAATTACATTGAGAGTATCGCCAGGACCGCTACGAAGAAGGTAGGTCCTCTCTACCGTGCTAGAAAGCTATTAACGCCCGAAAGTATCCTATACCTCTATAAGGCCACTATTCGCCCATGTATGGAGTATTGTTTCATATTTGGGCTGGTGCATCTACCACTAGTCTCTCGCTCCTAGACAAGGTTCAAAAGAGAGTCGCCAATCTGATAGGTCCTGAACTGTCATCTAAGCTTCAGCAATGTTGCATCCGTCTGCCTTTTCTACAAGTACTTTAACGGTGAATGCTCCGACGAACTGCAAGCACTTGTGCCTCCGCGACGTAAATGCCCCCGCGACGTAAATGCCCCCGACAAACCCGACAAGCAGCTAAATCCCACTGCCGGGTCCCTGCTTCCCCAACTGTACTGACATGCAGAAGTTCAAGTGCAACTTGAATCGACATCTTGCTGCCCAACTCGCTACACAGTACCCCTGGTGCCCATGTCCCTGATAGTAGCCCCCTAAAACAGAGTGGCAATATGCCTCGTTTGGGGTGAAAATGTAAAAAAAAAAAAAAATTTGACGAAGGTAAAGGATAAAACGATACGTTGAAATATTTACTTGCACACGGTATAAAAACATTTGAACATTTGAACAAATTAGGCACAACGTCATTTAAAAAGTGTAAAAAAAAAATGAGTGTCGTTGGTTATTCTTTGTCACTAAGAAAATCTCTGCTGTACTCCCAACTTTAATCATCAACCACCACAATACCACATTTACTCTAGGGGCCACGATTCTTAAAATTTTCCAAACCCTTCAAAAATGTTATTGAAACAAATTTGTCTACAATTTTCTTATTACTGGTATTTGTGGAGTGGGAAAAAATAAAGTATAAAAAATTGGTTAATAGAACCCCTCCCCCCAACTCTTTATAAATTATAGGCTGTCCACTGTTTTCCGGTTTGTTTTATACCGAAAACAAGCGGGCCAATTTCTCAGTGAGGCTGAGATCTAAATTGGGAGAAAAGAAAAAACGCGATGGAGGGATCTTTTTAGAGAGAATTATGTCCTTTCAAGAGAAATGCAATTTGGGAGAGGCCATAGACGAAAATAAAAAAAAAAATCTTTAAAATGCGAGTAGGTGTTGCAAAGGGGCAAAAGGCGTGAAGGTACAACTAATAAAGTAAATCCAATGCAAAGGGGCAACGGAAAATTGCAAAGAAGCACGACAACCACAGATGGTCGATGGTTTATTGTTTAACAAGAAAAAGGCAAAATGTGCAGCAGTAGATTAAGGATCAGCTGAGTGAGATCGGACGTTTCGCGAGGTTGATATTCTTAGTCCTTGAGGTAAGAATTGGTAGCTGGACATCAGTGAGCACTGGAACGGTAGCCGGACGTCAGTGAGTACTGGAGCAGTTACTCGGAAGTTTTTTGTTTTCTCTTTGTTTTTTGGAAACTATTTTAATACACGTGATCGTGACATATTTACGGAAGTGTCAAGTTTTGACCAACGGCGTAGGTACGTTTGCTTCATTATAATTGTAAGCAAAAGAGCGATAACATGAGATAGCACCATGGTCATCTTGGAGGCTATTTATTAGTATGGTGGTGGGGTGCGATTTCACTCGACTGGCTAAGCTGCGGTCTGACAGGATCGGAAACCGCGTGCGTCATGCTCAGGCAGGGTACACGTACTCATATTGCACTTTGAATTATTTATTTACAAAAATATTCTTTAAATTGCATTTTATACAAATTAGGCAAGCCCATTCGAAAGTGTGAGAAAGTGGATAGCTGGAAGTCCAATTCAAAGCGATGTCTACTATTGAATTTTTTTATGGCTGCGTGGAAAGAAACTACCACCGAGAGACAGAGCCCGCTTACTGTAATATGACATCACGCATCGTAGGCAAAACAAGTGAGATCTGTCAAACAGTTTCACTGTTGAAAATGAATGACAGTTTTTAAATTAGGATGAAAACCTTTATTTTAATATTTTGAAAAAATAAAAAAATTAAGAACACGATTTATACTTGAATTTAACTTTATTCAATATTAACTAGAAAAAGGAAAAACAAAAATTAATTCAAAAAGAAAAAGTGTAAGTTGTCTCTGTGTTATCGAAGTTTCTCATAAATTCCAAGAACTAAAATTCGTTTATTATTGTGGACAATTTGAAAATAATTTTTACATATTTATTCAAATAGAAACAAGTAAAAATATCATGCAACATATTCTATATGTGTGTGTGTGTGTATACATATTTTATATATATACATATATATGCATACATATAGTATATATATACAATATATATATACATAATATTTATACAAATATGTATACATATTGTATATATATATATGTGTGTGTATACATATTGTTTATATATACACACACACACACATATATATATATATATATATATATATATATATATATATATATATATATATATATATATATAACAACAGAAGTATGAAATGAAGTCATAAAACTATATATTTGTGGATATAGATTGGTTCATTTATTGAATAATGGAATACAAGCTAAATTTGGGGGTAGAAAGGACTGTTTATGCCAAAGTATTTCGAAGCCTAATGCTTCTCATCAGAAGAGTAAAGAGGGTGCTAGGTAACATGATGGAGATGCGGCATCTAACGTAGGGTTCATTAGGAGCGAAAAAGACTAGAATTATAGAATGTTAGGGAAAGCTTTATTGAATTCTAAATAAAGGAGAAGCTTGTTATATATATTACGATGTATAAACATCGTTGTAAATACATATATTGTTATATATAGTATGACGTATAACATAGTGTTGAGTTTATTTTTAAATTTAAGGGGTATATGTTTTACGGTTAAATTGGGGGTATACTGTGGCTGCGTGATAATTCTATTTTTACGGTTTTTGGGGTGTCTATTGTCTATGGAGTGGTATTTTTGACAGGTGCAACCTATACGGCAAATAGCAGCTATAAAATCGCGTATAATTATTTGGGGGGGGGTTGCAAGGTTATAATACTGATTTTCAGAGCTCGGTATATGTTAGGTACTATGCGGCAATATTTCTAAGTTTCTTCTGTTATGATATAGGTAGTGTGGTTATAACGGGCGGTAGGAGGATAGGGTGGCTATGTCTATGGGTGCGTTTAACCGTGACCATCGTCATAGATGGCATGTCAACTGAAAAATGACGTCATCGCCATAGGTCCTAGCAAGCAAGATAAGTGGAACACAGACTGTCGATAATGAGCAGACATTTTTACAGAAACGTTAGAAAACTTCAAAATTGGATTAAAAAAGATAAAGATGACACTTTGTACTGAAACTCATCCAATATTAATGATTAAAAATATTAATAATAAAAAAATGAATTGAAAAGGAGAAAAGTTGTTAAAAAGTTTAAAAAGAAAAGGAATGCGATTTGATTTGTATGAAACTGAAGTTTATTCAATAGAAATAAATAAAAATGAACATTAAATATTTTTTTAAATAAAAAGAACAATATTTTAAAAATCAAAACTGAAAAACAAACGATAAATTAGATTAACTGAAATACGAACAATAAATTAGTTTAACTGAAATAGGAACAATAAATTAGTTTAATTGAAAACGAACAATAAATTAGTTTAACTGAAATAGGAACAATAAATTAGTTTAACTGAAATACGAACAATAAATTAGTTTAACTGAAATACGAACAATAAATTAGTTTAACTGAAATACGAACAATAAATTAGTTTAACTGAAATAGGAACAATAAATTAGTTTAATTGAAAACGAACAATAAATTAGTTTAACTGAATAACAAACAATAAGTTAAAAATTAAATTCAAACAAATTTTAGTATAAACAAAGTTACTAAGGCAGAAATATTTCAAATATTGAATATTAAAACTTTTCAACAATCTGTTGTAGAATTTAATTAAAAGTTTGAAAGTTTGAATTTTTCTTTTTCTGATTTTTTTTTTTACTAATATTGTCATTCTCTTTGCGACAAAAAAATGTTTATAAGGGAATTTGATGAACTCCATATGAGCATTTTTACAATTTGCTGAATAGTGTGACCCTCATAACAAGAGTGAACATGAAATAATCGATTTTGATCAGCCAAAATATTTAAAGTTATGTACATGGGTAATTTTCTCTGATGAATCGAATGTAAAAAAGAATCGCATTTTGTAAGTTTGTTTATAACTATAGAATTATATAAGACAAAATTATTAGTTATATCATTTGGGTATAGCAGAGAACCTCTGTTAATGCCTTGAAAGTAGCTCTTTAATTCAGCTATTTCTTCAACAGCCTCTCTCTCGGATATTATATTTTTGCAGATATTGCATTTCAGTTTTTTGAAAATTGCATAACAGCAATCACCTGCTAAGTATAATATAACAGGAAGTACTTCCTTGCATTGATTAACATCATCTTCTGTTACATCTATGTTAAATTTATAAACATGTAACTCTTGCTCCCTTGTCATTTCATCCCAGTTAGTTTCTTTAAAATTTGTGAAATCAATAGTTCGATTATTAATTGGTAAGCTCAATTTTAAAACTGACAACATTCTGAGTTTTAAAAGCAAATGCACTTGTGGCAGGTTCATTGCTGTTGTTAGCTAAGCCAACAATATTACCACCTTTATAATCAAGATAAGGTTTGAGATGTATTTCATCAACAAGTAAAGATACTGTGATGTCATTCTGCATTAGTAACTTGAACTTACTTTTTATATACATGAGAAAATTGTTATTCTGTTGTTCAATGACAGGATTCATAGACGTTGATAAGGTTAATCTTCGAATGGTTGAATAGCATGGTAAAATTACATTTTTTAGTGTCTCTTAACAGTCTGTACCCTCTAGGGGAGCAGTTATATAATAAGGAAGAAAATATCATCATTTCACTCGAATAATTAACCTTATTCATTGTCATTATGTTAATTTGTTCATATATGAACTTAATGGCATTAAAATATTTAAATGATTCATCTTGCACTAATAGCAAAAATGATAAGATTAATTTTAATAAAGAACTTATATTAGAAGTTTTCATTTGCTATTCTTCGATGTCCATTTTTTCATGTTTTCCATCAAAATCTGCAGAGTATTTTCCTCTGTTACATGTTTAGGAATTCTATTCTCGCCTATAGCACTACAGAATACTCTAACGGCCAAATCCGGTTCAATCACCATAGACATTTTTATTTTGGGGCATGGACATCTCTTTATATGGCATATAATGATGGTATTGTCTTGCCTAATAGAAGTTCAATAATTTTTATCTATAAACGTTAATTTTTTTTCTAAATTATCAATATTATGGAAAGTTTTACGTTTCCGTAACTCTATCTCGTCAGCAACACTTTCACATAATGCACGCTTAA
The DNA here is from genome assembly GCF_053919585.1 of Euprymna scolopes. Lineage (NCBI taxonomy): Eukaryota > Metazoa > Mollusca > Cephalopoda > Sepiida > Sepiolidae > Euprymna > Euprymna scolopes. The sequence continues at coordinate 54,594,917 of NC_136513.1, forward strand.
GAGCAGAATTTTCTAAACGCATGACAAAAAAACGATAAAATTACAAATAAGGTAAATGTGCAGAATTAGTCTGATGAGAAGCATTAGGCTTCGAAATACTTTGGCATAACGAATCCCTTCTACCCCCAAATTTAGCTTGTATTCCATTATTCAATAAATGAACCAATCTATATCCACCAATATGGATGAAATACTGCTGCCATATCTGGGCAGGAGCTGCTAAAAGCAGCCTATCCTGCCTTGACAGAGTACAAAAAAGACTTCGTGGCTTAGTGGAGGATGCCCTTTTCTCTACTCTGCAACCTCTCTCCCACAGAAGACACGTTGCGAGCCTATACTTGTTTTATCGTTATTTCCATGGCAGGTGCTCGTCTGAACTCCAATCTCTGGTCTCCCCTCGCCAATCTTTCACGAAAAACACCCGTCTAGCTGAATCCACTATGCAAAATTCCCCACACTCTTTATCTGTGCCTAAATAAAAATGTAGATTCCATGAACAAAGCTTCTTTCTTAGAACTGCGCGCCTGTGGAACTCTGTTCCGTCTGCCTGCTTCCCACCTTACTACAATTTAGATGTATTCAAGTCCAACGTTAACAAATTCCTAATGAACCGCCCCCTTAAGTAAACACTTCATCAAATCTCCACACTAACGTACTTGCAATAACCCTTATCCATGAGTGGCTTCCGGGCCTTGATTAGTGGTGACCACCGTGTAAAAAAATATATATAGTTTTGTGACTTCATTTCATACTCCTGTTGTTCTATTGTATAAGCTCTAATAATAATTGTTGAGCTTGGCATTATCCAGATAAGTCTCCTCTTGTGAAATTGAACTCTCTCTTTTTCTCTTACGCATTAATATATATATATATATATATATATATATATATATATATATATATATATATATATATATATAATTATTTACTATAGTAATTATTAAATACCTACAGACACTCGTATTTCATCCTTTCGGGAATCATCATTAGCAAGGATCTAATCCATTCGGCCACCGTTAACCGCGAAAAATACTGTTGAAATTTAAATATTTATTCATTTGTTTAAATGTAGTTTTTTACGTCTGTCAGGGTGATCTAATCATTATATGATGATCTGGCGTAAGAAATTAAGAAAACAAAACAGCCCTTTTTTCTTGTTCATGTTTCATTTTTTTTTTTTTCTTAATTTCTCTTTACTTTAGTTTTACTAACCCCCCCCCCCAGTAGTTTTATTAAACTTTGATGATTGATAAACTTTGTGGAAGTGGAATGATTACCGGTAGAAGAAAAAAAAACTGGAGACTTCGAGAACAGAAAGCGGGTGGGGAGGGAACGGATAAAAAGAGAGGGGGGAGGAAGTACACATATTGTTATAAAAAGTATATCCATGCCATTTTCTACAAAGCATCTCTTTCAATCGGACCTCAGCCAAAGTCATCAAATATCAAACCATCCTTATAATGATCTGGTTCCAGTTGATTTTGCGGTGCGAGTTTAGTTTTGTGCAACTCTAGGAAGTCCACCCTCCCAGGCTTTACCTTCTCTCTTTGAGAAGGCGTTCGTCTATTACTAATCGCCTAGGCACTTTTTACAGGTTAGATAGAGCCTCGTCGGGGTGCTGACTTCTCAATCCCATTTTTCGACCCTGGTGTTACAGTTCGTGCAGTGGAAGACAAGTAATACCCTATCTCAGTCGGACCTATCTACCTACACATGCGTATGTACAAGTGTGCCAGCACCTTAAAAATGACAAAATATCAACGTGTGCCGTCTAAGATGCCAAGGCAATGAGTCTCTTTATCTTTCGTTTGATTCGCTTCTCTCTTCCCCCCCCACCTCACTCTCACACACTCATACACTATACTAGCGGGGGAGGGGGGTAACCCGGCTTTATCCGGTCGTAAAATACGCTTAAATATTATATTTCAATACGTCTAGATTTCGTATATATTATTATAGAGTCGTGATTTCAATAGTAAATTTTTTTTTTAAATCGTGTGCCATCAGATAGACTCGAAACCGAAACTGTAGCATTCAAAGCTGGTGACGTTACCACTATACATACGTGACACGCATATTAACTGACTAAAAAGTAAAAATTAAAAATAAACTAAGGTGAATGTTAAAAATGTATAAGGATTTTTTTTTTTCAATTTTGATCCCTTAAAAATAATTTTAACCTTCTTAAAGACTCATAAAAAAACGGTCCGTAAAAATTCCAATCATTTGAGGCCCCTATCGCCGCTCTGCGACTTTTAGTTTCGGGGGAGATAGAGTTTGAATACATGGAGACAGACAGATTGACATATAGCCGTTTATATATTAGATTTAGTGAAGCAGAAGAACAGCCGACTCGAAGTCTGCAGTAAACGGTGTCAGATAAAAAGTTCGCATTGTTATAAAAATGTTTCCGGACAGGAGTTGAAACTTGGTAGATAGTATGAAAATTATTAAATTAGAGATCTGTCTCAGAGGGAGAGACTAGTGGGGGATGCACCAGACCAGATGATACAACAATACTCTGTACATAGGCGAATGGTGACTTTGTAGCGACGCTTTATATACAAAGTCAGAATGTTTAGGCTTATGTTTGTCTGTCTGTCCAATTGTAAGAACCAGCCGGATCTTGTGGACTTTTTAGCTTGGTTATGATTGAAAACATTTTTCTGCGCTAATTTACAATAACACGTGATATTTCGTTTTGAAAACGGCACTGGAACTTTTTGAAATACGACATTGGAAATTTTTGGTATACGGCATAACATCTTTTTCAGTAGATGACATTAGAACTGTAACAGAGCGAGGACGCGCGTATGCAAATGTAAAAAAAGTCTATAAAAAAGAGAAAGAGAACGTTAGAGAAGACGATCAAATTAGAGACGTGGTTGACGTTCGAGAGCAAGTTCGAGCACGATTACGTGAGAGACATCACACTCGTAATAAGAAGTTATGGGTGGTGGAAGAATGAGAAAATAAATATCGTTGTACAAAAACAAAACGACTTGAGTTCTTTTCTATTCTTTGTCTGCTTTGAGACTTAGGCTCCAATGCGTTGGGTAACTTTTTTACACAAGAAGGGTAAATATTCAGAAAAAAGAGGCAGAAAAAGAGTACCATGAAGAAGACAAGAAAGGACAAAGCAGAAGTGGAAACTTTGAGAAAGAAAAAAAGAAAAAGAAACTAACCAAACTGAGAGGGGAAACGTTGAAGAAAAAAAAAAGGATTGTAAACTGTTAACCAGGTTGAAAGTAATATCGTTTGTTTGTTTGTTTTTTGCTTTTTTTTTTACTTCATTGTCGAATTTCTTCTGTTTTTCAATCATATTTTTCTTTGCTAAAGTTGGTTTTGTAGGGACTATAGGTCAAGGTGAATATTACCTTTTATGTTAGACAAAAGTTATATAATTATGACTTGGTAATTTAATTAATTTATAAGGGACAGAGTTCCATACGCAATTGAAGACACAAGCAGCTTATTAGGTTTAAAGTAAGAAGTTAAATATGTAGAAAGTAACGCATTTTAATGTTATAAATTGGTATTTGACCAGTTCAAGGATCGATTCTCGACTGAAAAAACAAAATGTATTCAGTTTTTTTATATAAAAAAAAAAGATCCGGTCACCTGAGACTGAAACTCTTTATGGGAGAAGGAGTGCGAAGGTTGCGTTGCCGTTGAGGTAGAAAAACTGTACACTGATTCAGAAAGGGATGGTGTAGATTATTTTGTTTGTGGAGACAGTCCGAAAACTACCAAAAGAATTTGGTCAACAAATCATATTTTCCGGATATGAAACATAACTTAGCCATCAGAAGTTAGTGACTGGACTTTTGATGATTCCGTTTACGAACAAAAGTACTTTAGAAAATAGCGAAATTAGAAGTAATAAAACAGTGCACATATTGGGAGAAAAAAATTAGGTCAAATCATATTGTAACGAAAAAGGTAAATATCACTAATTGTTGTATAATATGTTTATATCCGATTAAGTTGAGGAGACGGATAATGACTCTGGCCCTTTGGGTCAGATGTCAGTTATAATTGTTTCGAATAATCTCGCCAAAAGGGGCTAAGCCATTAAAAGACAAATAAGTCGTAGGACTACAAAAGAGGTGGTGCTACCTAGTTTAGTCAAATAATTTCTGAGAGGTAGCTTTTTAAGGTAGAAGAATCAACTCACACGACGAACAAAAACATCAAAGATTATCCTGTGATGCGTGGATTTAGTCTCGCCTCGATTTCCATGGCTTTGAAACTTTAATTTTGGACAACAAAGCTGAAATATGTCGGCACTGATTAAGGCAATTCCTTAAAAGGAAAGCCTACATTTTCGCAATTGAAACAGTTAACTGAGGTTTCCCCTTTCAATGTATTATAACGTTATGTTTAAATGTTTGGAGAAATGCGTTGGAATTCATGTTTTAACAACTGAAAAAATACGAAAATAAACCAGGAAGGAATTTTTAACTGGGAAAAATATTAAAGTAATAGAGTTGGACTTTTCAGTTTCGTTTTTCTTTTATTGTTTGTATTTGCCCCGAGGCAGATATTAAATGCTTGTAAATGATTTTTTAGGCATGAAGGAATGTAACAGAGCACGGACGTGCGCAAATGACGTAATCTGTAAAGAAAAGTACTGTAAAAAGGAGATGAGCGCGTTAGAGAACACGATCACGTTAGAGACATGGATGATGTTTGAAAGTACGTTGGAGAACTGTCACAGCTGTAAAGAGAAGTCACGTGTTGCAGAAGAATGAGGAAATAAATGTTGTGCAACAAAAAAAAAACAAGTTAAAGTCCTTTTCTATTCTTTGTCAACTTTTCGATTGAGACTACAACGAATTGGGTAATTTTACAGATTTTTTTTCTATACGACACTGGAATTTTTGGGTATACGACATTGGAACTCTTAAGTGGAAAACAATCTCTAACATGGACGTTATCGTTACAATGAATTCTTTCTGTCTATATTTTTTTGTAGCTACGGATAAGGGTGGTCCGCTAATTAGCGGAATTCTGACTGTTTTATTGAATGATTAATGTGAAAATTGTCGGCATTTTTTGTCATAAAAAGCGGATAAAATTGGCATTTCTCCGCCCTTTCTGTCATTCGAAGCGATAATACTATATTTTTACCACTGAATAAAGTGAATAAATTATGTATTCCAAATTTGATTATTTACTGATATTATATTGCCCATTGGTAATTCAGCTAGTAATACTATAAAACTGTGTGTTCTGTCTGTTTGCGCATGCGCAGAGGAACATTTGTAACAGTGTTGCTAATTTAGCAATTTTTCCGCTAAATGAAGATATTTTTGTTGGAATTTAGCTTGTAAAATGTATATCTAGCGGCGTTATTTTTCTCACTCTTACGTCAGGAAGATGTTGCACAAGGGTCAGAAAGTGGGATTGAACGGCCAGAATACCATACAAGTCTGTTGCCAAGGTCGCTGGAAAGATGGTGGGATCCTTCTACCGCTCCAAGAGATATCTCACTACTGATGCAATTCTCTATCTATATAAAAGCCAAGTACGTAGAGGGATGGAATACTGTTGCCATATCTGGGCAGGAGCTGTTAAAAACAGCCTATCCTGCCTTGACAGAGTACAAAATAGACTTTGTGGCTTAGTGGGGGATGCCCTTTCCTCTACCCTGCAACCTCTCTCTCACAGAAGACACGTTGCGAGCCTATACTTGTTTTACTGTTATTTTCATGACAGGTGCTCGTCTGAGCTCCAATCTCTGGTCCCCCCTCGCCAATCTTTCACGAAAAACACCCGTCTAGCTGAATCCACTGTCAAAAAATTATCTGTGCCTAAATCAAAATGTAGATTCCATGAACAAAGCTTCTTTCTTAGAACTGCACGCCTGTGGAACTCTGTTCTAACTGCCTGCTTTCCACCGTACTACAATTTGGATGTCTTCAAGTCCAACGTTAACAAATTCCTAATGAACCACCCCCTTAAGTAAACACTTGATGTTTAAATCTCCCCACTAACGTAATGTACTTGCAATAACCCTTATCCCTGAGTGGCTTCCGGGCCTTGATAAGTGGTGATCACTGTGTAAAAAACAAAAAACAAAAAAAAACTCTGGCCTGGTAAATTCTTACGCAGCCCTGTCAACATTTCTCTGTAGGCGATGTTACGTGCAATATAAATGTCTAGACGTAAACACACAACATATATACCGAAAAAAAAACTTTAAAAAGCAGTTTAAGCGAGAAAAGGGAAATTTATTGAACAAATAAACAAATAGAAACAAATATTTAACAAAAAAGGCTGTAAGAGAGGAAACTCAAATCATTTGTTACTAGTTTTTGCTGCGCAATAATAGAGTTTGAGAAAATATATTATTACTTTGGTTATAATATAAGATCAGAAAATCGATATTTACCAAGTGTCCGATTATTTTACGAGAGTTTGCAAAAATCTTGTTTCAGAAATTCCTTATGACCGGATTTTATCCTAGGAAAGTAGCCGGTGTTAAAAATAGTTGAAAGATCGCCCCAACTTAGCGTTCCTTTTCAGAGCTGATCTAATTACTTAAATTATGACGCTATTAGCGCCTATTTATAGTAATGTAGAGTGGAACCCTCAAAATTTTCAAAAATAGAACACATCGACTTTGGAACCTTATAGAGCCCTCAGAAAAAGAACCTTTTTCTGTTCTATATTTTTAATCTCCCCAGAGACGCTTAAAAAGATTTTTTCTAACTGTAATGTAATGTATTTTAATATAAAACGTTTTATATAACTATATATTATATAATATATTAAATATTATAAAATATATTTTATATTATGATATATTATAATATCCAATAGCTTTCTCAATACCTTGCTCATCTTCTTCGATGAGAATTCCATCCATGCCCACATCACTAGCATCAATTTGTAATCTAAATTGTCTCGAGAAATCTGGAGATCCAATAAGAGTTGATTTGATCTTTTTAAAAGCTTTATCGCAGGAATCCACCGGACTACAACTTGGATGTCTTCAAGTCCAACGTACCCAAAATTCCTAATGAACCGCCCCTTAAGGAAACACTTCATCAAATCCCCACACTAACGTAATGTACTTGCAATAACACTTATTCCTGAGTGGCTTCCAGGCCTTGATAAGTGGTGATCACTGTGTAAAAAAAAATTCGCTCCATTTGTATTTTTCAATCTTTTTAAAGGACATTAGTGAGAGGACTTACTATAATTAATAAATCCTAACAAAAACTTCGATAGAACCCTGCCATACTGAGAAATGTCATTAATTGTTTTTTTTTATTTGTTGGGGAAGGATATTTTATATCATTGACTTTTGTCGAGATAGGTCTGACTTGTCAATGACCGACAAAAAGGTCCCAAAAATCCACTTGTGCGTGACAGTATGATCCCAATAATCAACTTGTGCGTGACAATATGATCCCAATAATACACTTGTGCGTGACAGTATGATCCAAATAATCCACTTGTGCGTGACAGAATGATCCCAATAATCAACTTGTGCGTGACAGTATGATCCCAATAATCAACTTGTGCGTGACAGTATGATTCCAATAATCCACTTCTGCGTGAGAGTATGATCCCAATAATCCACTTGTGCGTGACATTATGATCCCAATTATCCACTTGTGCGTGACAGTATGATTCCAATAATCAACTTGTGCGTGACAGTATGATTCCAATGGTCAACTTGTGCGTGACAGGATGATCCCAATAATCCACTTGTGCGTGAAAGTATGGTTCCAATAATCCACTTGTGCGCGACAGTATGATCCCAATAATCATTTTGTGCGTGACATTATGGTTCTAATATTCCACTCGTGACAGTATGATCCCAATAATCCAATTGTGCGTGAGAGTATGATCCCAATAATCCACTTGTGCGTGACAGTATGATCGCAATAAGCAACTTGTGCGTGACAGTATGATTCCAATAATCCACTTGTGCGTGACAGTATGCTCCCAATAATCCACTTGTGCGTGACAGTATGATCCCAATAATCAACTTGTGCGTGACAGTATGATCCCAAACATCCACTTGTGCGTGACAGTATGATTCAAATAATCAACTTGTGCGTGACAGTATGATCCCAATAATCACCTTGTGCGTGACAGTATGATCCCAATAATCCACTTGTGCGTGACAGTATGATCCCAACAATCCACTTGTGCGTGACAGTATTGTCCTAATAATCCACTTGTGCGTTACAGTCTGATCCCAATAATCCACTTGTGCCTGACAGTATGATTCCAATAATCAACTTGTGCGTGACAGTGTGATTCAAATAATCAACTTGTGCGTGACAGTATTATCCCAATAATCCACTTTTGCGTGACAGTATAATTCCAATAATCAACTTGTGAGTGACAGTATAATTCCAATAATAAACTTGTGCGTGACAGTGTGATCCCAATAATCCACTTGTGCGTGACAGTATGATCCCAATAATTAACTTGTGCGTGACAGTATGAATCCAATAATTAACTTGTGCGTGACAGTATGATCCCAATAATCCACTTGTTCGTGACAGTATGATTCCAATAATTCACTTGTGCGTGACAGTATGATTCCAATAATTAACTTGTGCGTGACAGTATGAATCCAATAATTAACTTGTGCGTGACAGTATGACTCCAATAATTAACTTGTGCGTGACAGTATGATTCCAATAATTAACTTGTGCGTGACAGTATGATTCCAATAATTCACTTGTGCGTGACAGTGTGATTCCAATAATCCACTTGTGCGTGACAGGATGATCCCAATAATCCACTTGTGAGTGACAGTATGATTCCAATAACTAACTTGTGCGTGACAGTGTGATTCCAATAATCCACTTATGCGTGACAGTATGATCCCAATAATCCACTTGTGTGTGACAGTATGATCCCAATAATTAACTTGTGCGTGACAGTATGGTGCTAATAATCCAGTCATGACAATATTATCCCAATAATCAACTTGTGCGTGACAGGATGATCCCAATAATCCACTTGTGCGTGACAGTATCATCCCAATAATCAACTTCTGCGTGACTGTATGATCCCAATAATCCACTTCTGCGTGATAGTATGATCTCAATAATCCACTTCTGCGTGACAGTATGGTCCCAATAATCCACTTGTGCGTGACAGTATATCCCAATAATCCACTGGTGCGTGACAGTATGATCCCAATAATCCAATTGTATGTGACAGTATGATCCCAATAATCCACTTGTGTGTGACAGTATGATCCCAATAATCCACTTGTGCGTGACATTATCGTTCCAATAATCCACTTATGCGTGACAGTATGATCCCAATAATCAACTTGTGCGTGAAAGTATGATCCAAATAATCCACTTCTGCGTGACAGTATGATTCCAATAATTAACTTGTGCGTGAAAGTGTGGTCCCAATAATCCACTTGTGCGTGAAAGTATCGTTTCAAATAATCAACTTGTGAGTGACAGTGTGATTCCAATAAAAAACTTGTGCGTGACAGTATGATCCCAATAATCCACTTGTGCGTTACAGTATGATACCAATAATCCACTTGTGCGTGACAGTATGATTCCGATAATTAAGTTGTGCGCGAGAGTATAATTCCAATAATCCACTTGTGCTTGACATTATGATCCCAATAATCCACTTATGCGTGACAGTATGATTCCAATAATCCACTTGTGCGTGACAGGATGATCCCAATAATAAACTTGTGCGTGACAGGATGATCCCAATAATCCACTTGTGCGTGACAGTGTGATTCCAATAATCCACTTGTGCGTGACAGCATGATCCCAATAATTAACTTGTGCGTGACAGTATGATTCCAATAATTAACTTGTGCATGACATTATGATCCCAATAATCCACTTGTGCGTGACAGTATGATTCCAATAATTAACTTGTGCGTGACAGTATGATTCCAATAATTAACTTGTGCGTGACAGTATGATTCCAATAATTAACTTGTGCGTGACAGTATGATTCCAATAATTAACTTGTGCGTGACAGTATGATTCCAATAATCCACTTCTGCGTGACAGTATGATTCCAATAATTTACTTGTGCGTGACAGTATGATTCCAATAATTAACTTGTGCGTGACAGTATGATTCCAATAATCTACTTGTGCGTGACAGTATGATTCCAATAATCCAATTGTGCGTGACAGTATGATTCCAATAATCCACTTGTGCGTGACAGTATGATTCCAATAATAAACTTGTGCGTGACAGGATGATCCCAATAATCCCCTTGTGCGTGACAGGATGATCCCAATAATCCACTTCTGCGTGACAGTGTAATTCCAATAATCCACTTGTGCGTGACAGGATGATCCCAATAATCCACTTCTGCGTGACAGGATGATTCCATTCATCCGCTTGTGCGTGACAGTGTGATTAAAATAATCCACTTGTGCGTGACAGTATGATCCCAATAATTAACTTGTGCGTGACAGTATGAATCCAATAATTAACTTGTGCGTGACAGTATGATCCCAATAATCCACTTGTTCGTGACAGTATGATTCCAATAATTAACTTGTGCGTGACAGTATGATTCCAATAATTAACTTGTGCGTGACAGTATGGTTCCAATAATCCACTTGTGCGTGACAGTATGACTCCAATAATTAACTTGTGCGTGACAGTATGATTCCAATAATAAACTTGTGCGTGACAGTATGATTCCAATAATCCACTTGTGCGTGACAGGCTGATCCCAATAATCCACTTGTGCGTGACAGGCTGATCCCAATAATCCACTTGTGAGTGACAGTATGATTCCAATAACTAACTTGTGCGTGACAGTGTGATTCCAATAATCCACTTGTGCGTGACAGTATGATCCCAATAATCCACTTGTGTGTGACAGTATGATTCCAATAATTAACTTGTGCGTGACAGTATGATCCAAATAATCAACTTGTGTGACAGTATGATTCCAATATTAAATTTGTGCGTGACAGTATAATTCCAATAATCCACTTCTGCGTGACAGTATGATTCCAATAATCCACTTGTTCGTGACAGTATGATCCCAATAATCCACTTGTGCGTGACAGTATCATTCCAATAATTAACTTGTGCGTGACAGTATGATCCCAATAATCCACTTGTGCGTGACAGTATGATTCCAATAATTAACTCGTGCGTGACAGTATAATTCCAATAATCCACTTGTGCGTGACATTATGATCCCAATAATCCACTTGTGCGTTACTGTATTATTCATATAATCCACTTGTGCGTGACAGTTTGATCCCAATAATCCACTTGTGCGTTACAGGATGATCCAAATAATCCACTTTTGCGTGACAGTATTATCCCAATATTTAACTTGTTCGTGACAGTATGATCCCAATAATCCACTTGTGCGTGACAGTATTATCCAAATAGTCCACTTCTGCGTGACAGTATTATTCTAATAATTAACTTGTGCGTGAAAGTATGATCCCAATAATCCACTTGTGCGTGACAGTATCGTTCCAATAATCAACTTGTGCATGACAATATCATCCCATTAATCCCCTTGTGCGTGACAGTATCATCCAATTAATCCACTTGTGCGTTACAGCATCATCCCAATAATACACTTGTGCGTGACAGTATGATCCCAATAATCCACTTGTGCGTGACAGTATGATCCCAATAATACACTTGTGCGTGACAGTATGATCCCAATAATCCACTTGTGCGTGACAGTATGATTCCAATAATCCACTTGTGCGTGACAGTATGATTCAAATAATCAACTTGTGCGTGAGAGTATGATCCCAATAATCCACTTGTGCGTGACAGTATGATCCCAAAAATCCACTTGTGCGTGACAGTATGATCCCAATAATCCACTTGTGCGTGACAGTATGATTCCAATAATCCACTTGTGCGTGACAGTATGATCCCAATAATCCACTTGTGCGTGACAGTATGATTCCAATAATCCACTTGTGCGTGACAGTATGGTTCCAATAGTTAACTTGTGCGTGACAGTATGATCCCAATAATTAACTTGTGCGTGACAGTATGATTCCAATAATAAACTTGTGCGTGACAGTGTGATTCCTATAATCCACTTGTGCGTGACAGGGTAATCCCAATAATCCACTTGTGCGTGACAGGATGATCCCAATAAGCAACTTGTGCGTGACAGTGTGATTCCAATAATCCACTTGTGCGTGACTAGATGATCCCAATAATCCACTTGTGCGTCACAGGATGATACCAATAATGCACTTGTGCGTGACAGTGTGATTCCAATAATTCACTCGTGCATGACAGTATGACCCCAATAATTAACTCGTGCGTGACAGTATGATTCCAATGATAAACTTGTGCGTGACAGTATGATCCCAAAATCCACTTGTGCGTGACAGTATGATTCCAATAATTAACTTGTTCGTGACAGTATGATCCCAATAATTAACCTGTGCGTGACAGTATGATTCCAATAATTAACTTGTGCGTGACAGCATGATTCCAATAATTTACTTGTGCGTGACAGTATGATTCCAATAATTAACTTGTTCGTGACAGTAGGATTCCAATAATTAACTTGTGCGTGACAGTATGATTCCAATAATTAACTTGTGCGTGACAGTATGATTCCAATAATTAACTTGTGCGTGAAAGTGTGATTCCAATACTCCACTTGTGCGTGACAGTATGATCCCAATAATCAACTTGTGCGTCACAGGATGATCCCAATAATCCACTTGTGCGTGACAGTATGATTCCAATAATTAACTTGTGCGTGACAGTATAATTCCAATAATCTACTTGTGCGTGACAGTATGATTCCAATAATCAACTTGTGCGTGACAGTATGATCCCAATAATCCACTTGTGCGTGAGAGTATGATTCAAATAATTAACTTGTGCGTGGCAGTATGATTCCAATAATCCACTTGTGTGTGACAGTATGATCCAAATAATCCACTTGTGTGTTACAGTATGATCCCAATAATCCACTTGCGCGTGACAGTATCGTTCCAATAATCAACTTGTGCGTGACAATATCATCCCATTAATTCACTTGTGCGTGACAGTATGATCCCAATAATCCACTTGTGCGTGACAGTATGATCCCAATAATCCACTTGTGCGTGACAGTATGATCCATGTAATCCACTTTTGCGTGACAGTATGATCCCAATAATCCACTTGTGAGTGACAGTATGATCCCAATAATCCACTTGTGCGTGACAGTATGATCCAAATAATCCACTTTTGCGTGACAGTATGATCCCAATAATTAACTTGTGCTTGACAGTATGGTTCTAATAATCCAGTCGTGACAATATTATCCCAATAATCAACTTGTGCGTGACAGTATCATCCCAATAATCCACTTGTGCGTGACAGTATCATCCCAATAATAAACTTCTGAGTGACAGTATGATCCCAATAATCTACTTCTGCGTGATAGTGTGATCTCAATAATCCACTTCTGCGTGACAGTATGGTCCCAATAATTAACTTGTGCGTGACAGTATATCCCAATAATCCACTGGTGCGTGACAATATGATCCCAATAATCCACTTGTGTGTGACAGTATGATCCCAATAATCCACTTGTGCGTGAAATTATCGTTCCAATAATCCACTTGTGCGTGACAGTATGATCCCAATAATCCACTTGTGCGTGACAGTATGATCCAAATAATCCACTTCTGCGTGACAGTATGATTCCAATTATTAACTTGTGCGTGACAGTGTGATCCCAATAATCCACTTGTGCGTGAAAGTATCGTTCCAATAATCAACTTGTGAGTTACACTGTGATTCCAATAAAAAACTTGTGCGTGACAGTATAATCCCAATAATCCACTTGTGCGTGACAGTATGATCCCAATAATCCACTTGTGCGTGACAGTATAATTCCAATAATTAACTTGTGTGTGACAGTATGATTCCGATAATTAAGTTGTGCGCGAGAGTATAATTCCAATAATCCACGTGTGCTTGACATTATGATCCCAATAATCCACTTGTGCGTGACAGTATGATCCCAATAATCCACTTGTGCGTGTCAGGATGATCCCAATAATCCACTTGTGCGTGACAGTATGATTCCAATAATCCACTTGTGCGTGACAGTATGATTCCAATAATTAACTTCTGCGTGACAGTATGATCCCAATAATTAACTTGTGCGTTACAGTATGATACCAATAATCCACTTGTGCGTGACAGTATGATTCCGATAATTAACTTGTGCGCGGCAGTATAATTCCAATAATCCACTTGTGCGTGACATTATGATCCCAATAATCCACTTGTGTGTGACAGTATGATTCCAATAATCCACTTGTGCGTGACAGGATGATCCCAATAATAAACTTGTGCGTGACAGGATGATCCCAATAATCCACTTGTGCGTGACAGTGTGATTCCAATAATCCACTTGTGCGTGACAGTATGATCCCAATAATTAACTTGTGCGTGACAGTATGATTCCAATAATTAACTTGTGCATGACATGATGATCCCAATAATCCACTTGTGCGTGACAGTATGATTCCAATAATTAACTTCTGCGTGACAGTATGATTCCAATAATTAACTTGTGCGTGACAGTATGATTCCAATAATTAACTTGTGCGTGACAGTATGATTCCAATAATCCACTTGTGCGTGACAGTATGATTCCAATAATTTACTTGTGCGTGACAGTATGATTCCAATAATTAACTTGTGCGTGACAGTATGATTCCAATAATCCACTTGTGCGTGACAGTATGATTCCAATAATTAATTTGTGCGTGACAGTATGATTCCAATAATTAACTTGTGCGTGACAGGATGATCCCAATAATCCACTTGTGCGTGACAGTGTAATTCCAATAATCCACTTGTGCGTGACAGGATTATCCCAATAATCCACTTGTGCGTGACAGGATAATTCCAGTAATCCACTTGTGCGTGACAGTGTGATTCCAATAATCCACTTGTGCGTGACAGTATGATCCCAATAATTAACTTGTGCGTGACAGTATGAATCCAATAATTAACTTGTGCGTGACAGTATGATACCAATAATCCACTTGTTCGTGACAGTATGATTCCAATAATTAACTTGTGCGTGACAGTATGATTCCAATAGTTAACTTGTGCGTGACAGTATGATTCCAATAACTAACTTGTGCGTGACAGTATGATTCCAATAATTAACTTGTGCGTGACAGTATGATTCCAAGAATTCACTTGTGCGTGACAGTGTGATTCCAATAATCCACGTGTGCGTGACAGGATGATCCCAATAATCCACTTGTGCGTGACAGGCTGATCCCAATAATCCACTTGTGAGTGACAGTATGATTCCAATAATTAACTTGTTCGTGACAGTGTGATTCCAATAATCCACTTGTGCGTGACAGTATGATCCCAATAATCCACTTGTGCGTGACAGTATGATTCCAATAATTAACTTGTGCGTGACAGTATGATCCCAATAATCCACTTGTGTGACAGTATTATTCCAATAATAAACTTGTGCGTGACAGTATGATTCCAATAATCCACTTCTGCGTGACAGTATGATTCCAATAATCCACTTGGGCGTGACAGTATGATCCCAATAATCCCCTTGTGCGTGACAGTATGATTCCAATAATTAACTTGTGCGTGACATTATGTTCCTAATAATCCACTTGTGCGTGACAGTATGATTCCAATAATTAACTCGTGCGTGACAGTATAATTCCAATAATCCACTTGTGCGTGACAGTATGATCCCAATAATCCACTTGTGCGTTACTGTATTATTCATATAATCCACTTGTGCGTGACAGTGTTATCCCAATAATCAACTTGTGCGTGACAGGATGATCCAAATAATCCACTTTTGCGTGACAGTATGATCCCAATAATTAACTTGTTCGTGACAGTATGATCCCAATAATCCACTGGTGCGTGACAATATGATCTTAATAATCCAATTGTATGTGACAGTATGATCCAAATAATCAACTTGTGTGTGACAGTATGATCCCAATAATCCACTTGTGCGTGACATTATCGTTCCAATAGTCCACTTGTGCGTTACAGTATGATCCCAATAATCCACTTGTGCGTGACAGTATTATCCAAATAATCAACTTCTGCGTGACAGTATGATTCCAATAATCAACTTGTGCATGACAATATCATCCCATTAATCCACTTGTGCGTGACAGTATCATCCCATTAATCCACTTGTGCGTTACAGCATCATCCCAATAATCCACTTTTGCGTGACAGTATGATCCCAATAATCCACTTGTGCGTTACAGTATGATCCCAATAATTCACTTGTGCGTGACAGTATCCTTCCAATAATCCACTTGTGCGTTACAATATCATCCCATTAATCCACTTGTGCGTAACAGTATGATCCCAATAATCCACTTGTGCGTGACAGTATGATCCAAATAATACACTTGTGCGTAACAGTATGATCCCAATAATTCACTTGGTACTGACATTATGATCCCAATAATCCACTTGTGCGTGACAATATCATCCCATTAATCCACTTGTGCGTTACAGTATGATCCCAATAATCCACTTGTGCGTGACAGTATGATCCCAATAATACACTAGTGCGTGACAGTGTGATCCCAATAATCCACTTGTGCGTAACAGTATGATCCCAATAATTCACTTGTGCGTGACAGTATTATTCCAATAAGACAGAATTTATTTTTGCTTAAATTTACACAAAAAGTCTTGTACTTTTAGAAAAAAATTTTTTATAATGTTTAAATGTTCATCCCAGGTGTTACTGTATACAATTACATCGTCTACGTAAATCTCACATCCATGAATATCATATAGTATAGAATGTATCGTTCTGTGAAATGTTTTTTGTGCATCGTTTTCTTCTAAAGTTTTTATTGATTTTATTTGATTCTCCACGAAAGCAAATTAGGCATGAAGTCGTTTTTTAATGTGGAGATGGGGAGGAGAAGGGAAAGTCGGGTTAGGGGGACCAGCTCCCGAGGGGTGGAAAATAGGCAACTTTGTATTGATGCAGACCATCTGGGGTGGCGAATGGTGAAATTTCTTTTGCCTCCTTGGTTAAAGGTACTTGCTACTAACCTTTCATCAGGTCAAATTTGCTGACATATTTTGACTTGCAATGTTGTCAATGCAATCATCAATTCTAAGAATTGGAAAAGAGTTTTTGTAATGTTAATAATTTTTCGAAAATCAGTTAAGAATCTATAAGTTCCACCGTGTTTTGCTATAAGAACACATGGTGAATTCCATTGACTCTTGTTTGGCTCTTGGTACTATTTGCATTGGTGGAGTGGCAGTGGCAGTGGCAGTGTGGCGGTGGTGGTGACAGTGGTAAAAGACGTAAGTGGTGGTGGTGGTTGCAGTTGCAATGGTAGTGACTTCGGTAGTGACGTCGGTGGTGGCAGTGGAAGTAGTGACAGTGGCGGTGGCGGTGGCACTGGAGGTGGCGATGGTGGTAGCAGACAATGGTGGTAGCATATACAGTGCAGGCGGTGGAGGTGGCGGTGGTGGCGGGTAATGATGATTATGGCAGTAGTGATGGTTGTGGTGGCAGTTGCAGTAGAAATGGAGGTGGTGGTCGTGGTAATGGTGTGGCAGCGGTGACGGTAGCAGTTGCAGTAGAGTTGGTTGCGGGAGCGGTGGCTGTTGTGGCTGTGGTGGCTGTGGTGGCAGTGGTGGCGCTGATGGCGGCACTGTCGGCGGTAGTAGTGGCGGTGGGGCAGTTACAGTGGAGACGGTGGTGGTGATGGTATGGTGGGGCGGGGTTATGATTGCTGCGGTAATTTTTATAATTAATCAGGTGACTTTTCCATGGCATTTTTATAATTAATCAGAAGTAAATTTTTCAGGCCATTAAATAAATAGTTGATAACATTTTTTCTCTAAACATTAATGTTTATTATTATTAACTATTTGGAATATTACACTTTCCTTTCCAGTGATATCAGCGTTATAACGTCCGAAACGACACTTTCGTAGATAATAATGTTTTCATCTGAAATGTGTTAGAATTTGTACTCATTTCAACATGACATATAAGGAGTTGATAATGTTTTAACCTGTAATACGAAGACTTGAGGATTCACTAAACAACAAAAGCACAACACGATTTTTCTCATTTCAACGTATTCATAATCAGAATAATAAGTAATTAGAATATGGTTGCCTTTCTCAGCGATACCATTTTTTTTTAATAGTAGCCATTTGAAATATTCCACTTTGTTTTTAGGAGATGTCCAGAGAGCGGTCGAAGCGAATTATGGTATTAATATATAGATTTGCTTATAATCGTATATATATATGTATGTGTGTGTGTGTGTGGTTGTGTGTTTGTTTATTCAAAGATACCACGTTAAATGATATTGACAGACGTGTATTGACGCATTTACAGAAAGATTTTCTTTTATTAATCATAACATTGCGTACAATTGTTTCGGTAGTAGTAGCATTCCGTTTAAACCCTTATTAACGATTTTTTTAAAGAAAATATTTATAGCTCCAGTATTGAACTATTGAGCTATCTAAATAAGAACTTTAACTTATTCATTCATATATGATTGATGCGCTAATATATATATATATATATATATATATATATATATATATATATCCTGGCTTGAGATACTTGCCTGACTATCCGCACTGATGAGCTGTGATACAGCGAAACAGTAGTTTATGTGGATGACTATAATGCTCCTATCTTGAGTTGAGCATATTGAGAAGTTATACATGAATTACCATTAGCGTATTAAGCGATGCTTTTTGTGTAAACAAATTTCGCTTAGGTATTTAAGACGATGTTAAAACATCGTTAATTCACTACTCGTGTGGCACAATGTCTTGCTCCGTTTTTAATAACCCCTATATCTAGCTTCTAACCTTGTGCCTGACTTTTTGATGAAGTTAAAAACGTTTCATGCAGGTGTTTTGTGGGTTTGTGAAGGTTAGAGCATGTCGGTTGGGTTTGAATGACAGGTGTTTATGAAACTTCACCGGTGTCAGAATAATTCAAGAAAGGTCAAAGTTACACGCGGATATCTGACGTTGAAAAAATCAAACATTGCGTGAAACGCATATTTCTCTCTCTCATTCTCTCTCTCTCTCTCTTCTTTTCTCTATTTCTCTGATTCACTCTCTTTCTCTCCCTTTCAATGAAGAAAGAGAGAATTAAATAAAAATTTATTGTTTTAAGACAGTTGAGACTGCACACTGTACGCGATGAGTCGATTAAATATGCTCCTGATTGTTAAATCTTAAATAAATTACATATATTTTTATAAAAAATGCATTTGTTCGCATTTGTACACGTGTTCGATTTCAGCATACCATTAATGCCGACGATGGGAAGATGCCTACAATGACCACAGAAGATGCGGCCCATGCCAGACAGCTATAGCCGACGACGTATCGACCCATTTTTGTTGATGGTTCCAACATGTGTCTATCATTTAGATATCCTTGGATATCGTTTATCTCCCGGGGAGGCGATAGTATCATACTCGCACAGCAGCCGCCGATTAGCGTAATGGTTAGAAGCCTATATATATATATATATATATATATATATATATATATATATATATATATATATATATATATACTAGCTGTACCCTGCCACGCGTTGCTGTGGCTCAAATTTGTGCAATGGAAAAAGTTCCAAAATGAGAAAATGTATGTTTCTTATAGGTTTAATTCCACATTTCGTATGGGTACACAGATTTGATTTTCCATTTTGTTAGCTGATGTGGAGATTTTCTGGTTTGGTGAGTCTTGAACATATAACATAAATTGTCCATGTGAAAAAACAGTCAGTGTGTAGCTGTAAGCCAAACAATTGTAAAGATTGTATCCTGAGCTTTGTTGATGCTTATTGCAAACGACAATAAGATTGGAAAATGCAGTTTCCTAAACTGTTTTGGTGTATCCGGTGGAATCATAGGAATCCGTGGAATGAAGATATCTTCACCTATGCAAGGTCCTGTTAAGGTTGTTGTTTCTATGATATTGTTTGTTAATTTTTTTTACTGCAAGCCATGTGCCATTGCAAAGCTTGGATTGGTTTATATTTCACAATATGATAATTAGTACACCAATTTTCAGTTGTAGTATATGCGGAGGCATCCCTGGCAAATCTAGCTGTTGGATAATTAACCAAATTATCTGCTTCCACAACAGTGTCGATGGATGTGTATGTGACAACCTCACTTGGAATTTGACATTGAATAATCGCGTTAAGTGCATGGACGGCTTTGTATTGAGCTGCAAGAATAGCTCGTTTACTCAGTCAAGTGAAAGTCGTATAATTAATTTCAATATCTGGAAAAAAACTTTTTAACCAATTCTTCTTTTGATGTAATAAATTTACAGAAGTTAAAAGTCAAAGAATGTCGCCCTTTACTCGGATCAGCCAGCACTTTTCCGTGCCCAATTTCCCACAAGTGATGCAAAAAATTCTGTGCGGATCGAGCAACCTGCAACTGGACATGCACATTTTCAGTTAAGTCATATGGCACCAAAAAGTAGAGTATTTGAGGGAAGCATTTATTTCATCTGACGGCGTTGATTGACGAATTACAAATAGCATTTGTCTGAAATCTCCTGTAAGCAATATTACTACATTTCCAAATGGTTTGCCATTGCCATGCAAATCTTGCAAAGATTGACCAAGAACCTCAAGTGATTATTTGCCTACCGTTGTGATTCATCCCAAACAATAAGTTTGCATTTCTGCAATATTTTTCCCCATACTGGATGGTTTGGAGATGTTTAACATGTGATTTTTGTAAAATTGAATGTTTAATAGTAGTTTCAAAGTAGAATATATAGGTCTACTTGATAGCAAGATCGCAGGTATTCCAAATGCAGCAAGGGCTATGTCATTTTGTCACTGAATGGCTGCCAAAATCAAAGGTTTTACCAGTTACTCCTGGTGCTGTTCAAGGTAGCAGTAATTTCCAAATAACTTCTATTCTCACAATAAGTAAATTAGATGACTAAAATAGGATTTATCCATGTTTGACAATGCCTTAATCACTGTAATTAATTGAGGAGACTACAATAGGATGAGGGATTAGAGATGGACAGATAGACAGGATGATATATAGATAGAACAGACAAAGTGAGATGGAAATTCAGAAAGAAAATGAGATAGAGGGAGATAGAGGGAGAGTTAGAAACAGAGAGGGAGCTAGACAAAGTAAAGGAGAGACGGGGAGAGAGTTAGAGGGAATTAGAGAGAGAAAATGACGCAAAGAGAGGTGGAGATGGTGATATATATATAAGGGGGTGGTCACCAACAATGTGTATTTTTTAACATTATTTTATTATTCCATGTCTTGAGAATTATTCATTTTTTTTCATTGAGAATTATGTTTAGATCATTGTAATAATGTTTTTATATATTGCCGATCCCCGGCGAGTAGGGATTTTTCGTTATTGTTCTTTCTTTCTTCTGTGGATGTCATATTTCGGAGAAATCCGAGACGCAAACTGAGTTACGTTTGGTTCATTAAATGCATAAGTACAAATAATTTTTTTAAACTTATGCTTTGTTAATTAAATTTACAATTTCTTTGTTACTCTTTTAACGATTAAAAAAAAAAAGTTTGTTTTATACGCACGTGTAGTTAGAATCGTTATTTTTCGTTATTTCAAAATTGTCGACCGAAAAGAAACGAAGTCGAAGAATATATTTTTTTTTTATTTGGTAATATTTTTTACTTTTTAACATTTAAAAACACAGTTAGATGAAAAACAGTCACTCTTATAAAATTTCACGGAAAACGGGCGTGTAAATTTCTAGTTTATCGATTTGGAATAAACCAGACGTTTAATATATATATATATATATATATATATATATATATATATATATATATATATATATATATAAAGAGAAGTTATTGTTTTCCATCGGTTAAGTAACCAATAATGTATAAAAGGTTCATACAAGAGTGCTCAATACGGAAGTAGAGCAGGATATATTCTTTATTTGTTTCTGCTAAAGCAGTAATATGTCTCTACACAGTCATGAGCATGTTTCGGCCAGCTAGTTACCAGTAAATAAAGATTCTTCAGGTGATACAGCTTATACGAAAGTAGAGGTCTCTAGTAACTGGTAACTCGCTGATATAATAATAATAATCATAATAATAATAATAATAATAATAATAATAATAATAATAATATATATATATATATATATATATATATGAGTTATATTTGGTAAATAACTGAAAAGTGCTCAATACGTGAGTAGAGCAAAATAGGTTTTTATTCTCTAACCTCATGGGTTTTTACTTAAATCATTACAAATTGTTTCGATAGACAGGACAATAAAAAAAAATCTCGTCCATCTCATCAGACAATTCAAGCTAAAAACACAAACTCGAAGGAAAAGATTCTTGTAAAATTACATATTGATATCCAAAACAAGATGTGAAGGGAGGGGTAAGAGGAGGAAAGAGAAGAGAAAAAGGGGCGGTGGAGGTATATTAATACATAACATTAAAATTTGTATATTAATACTTGATAAAATTACAAATTTTATATTAATATACGATAACATTAAAAATTTTGTATTAATACGTGATGAAATCAAAATTGTATATTAATATATGATAACATTAAAAATTGTATATTAATACATGAAAACATTAAAAATTGTATATTAATACATGATAACATTAAAAATTTTATATTAATACATGAGAACATTTAAAAATTTCTATTAATAAATGATAACATTAAAAATTGTGTGTTTTTTTTTTAATTACATTTTCACCCCAAACAAGGCACATTGCCACTTTGGTGTAGGGGGCTACTATCAGGGGAAACATCTACTGGGGTACTATGTAGGGATTAGGGCAGCGAGATGTTGGTTCACGTTGCACTTGAACTTATGCATGTCAGTACAGTTGGGGAAGCAGTGACCTGGAATGGAATTCCAAAGTCTAGCAGTTCTGAGGAAGAAACTACTGGAGTAGAAAGATCTTTTACATCTAGGGATCTCTACTGTGTGGGGGTGGGATTTTGCAGCTTGTCGGGTCTGTCGAGGGGGTTCACGTCGTGGGGCACAAGTGCTTGCAGTTCTTCAGAGCATTCACCATTATAATACTTGTAGAACAGGCAGAGGGATGCAACGTTTCGACGATGGGACAGAGGCTGAAGTTTAGATGCCAGTTTAGGGCCTATCAGATTTGCGACTCTCTTTTGAACCCTGTCAAGGAGCGAGAGACTTGTAGCCGATGCACCGGCCCAAATATGACAGCAATACTCCATACATGGGCGAATAGTGGCCTTATAGAGCTACAGGATACTTTCGGGTGTTAGAAGTTTTCTAGCATGGTAGAGAGAGCCCACCTTCCTTGCAGCGGCCCTGGCAATGCCCTCGATGTAATTGTTCCAACTCATGTTTCCTGTGAACGTTAGGCCAAGGAGCTTGAGAGACGTACTCTCAGATAAAGAGTCATTGGCCATTGCTATAGGTTGTAGAGTAGGTTTCTTGTAATTATTGAATGAAACCAGTTTTGTCTTGGTGGCATTGAACGTTACCATCCATTTTTGTCCCCATTCCACTACTGATTGGAGGTCATCCTCTAGTGTTTCTGCCATTACTTTAGATATATGTTCATTTGTTTTCCTGTCGTGCCTGCTATAGAGTGTGGTGTCATCAGCATATATACCCATCTCAGAGGCAATTTTGTCGGGGAGGTAATTTATGAATATCAGGAACAGCAGAGGTCCAAGGATAGATCCCTGGGGCACTCCCGCATTTATATCATATTGTTTAGATGTACGACCGTCGAGGACAACCTGGATTTTTCTCTTATCTAAGAAGGATTTAATTATGTTAAGTATTCTACCAGTGATACCGTAAGATCTAATCTTCCTGAGGAGACCCTCATGTCATACCCTGTCAAAAGCCTTAGATATATCTAGAGCTACCGCTCTGCCCTCTCCCGCTTTGTCCAGTGAATGGTATATGCGTTCAGAGATTACAGTGAGGATGTCTGCCGTGGAACAGGCTTGTCTAAATCCATATTGATGGTCAGTCAGAAGTTTAGCATCTGTAAGGTGCTGGACTAGAGCATGGTTAATTAAGGTCTCAAATATTTTAGCAAAAAGTGGGAGGAGGCTAATAGGGCGATAATTTAATGGGTCAGTTCTTTCGCCAGAATTCTTGAATACTGGTACGGCAGAAGCAGTTTTCCAACAGCCCAGAAAGCAAGATTCATTAAGGCATTTGTTGTAGAGTTTGGAGAGAACTGGAGCTACTTCGGCTGAGCACTTTTTTAATAGCACAGCTGGGATGAGGTCGGGTCCACATGCTTTGGAAGTGTCAAGGTTTTTTATGATAGCATGCACCTGAGCAGGGGTGATTATCAGATCGTCTAGCGTGGCGTCTGTCCGCATAGGAAATTGAGGTAGGGGGTGGTTTAGAGGGTCCAGTGTGGAGTTCGAGGCAAATCGACTGGCAAGCATGTTAGCCTTCTCGGTTGCTGAGCAAAGGACCTCTTGATTATTGGTTAGTGGGGAAATTGTTGATTGCCCATTATTTACTACACTGTTGTAGATTTTCCAGAAGTCACGAGTTCCTAGTTTTTGTGCTTCGATGCGTTTTTTAGTGGTTTCCGTAAATTCCCTCTTAGCTGTTGCTATTTCTTTCTTAACGTTACTTCTAGCTTCTATGTACTTCTGTCTGTTTGAACTGGACTTATATCGGTTAAACCTGCGGAATGCATGCTGCCTTTGAGCAATGGCAGTTGCGCAAGTCAAAGTAAACCATTGGGGAGAGTGGAGCTTGCTATAGAATTTCCGCATGGGAACATGCGCTTCGATTGCAGTTTTGAACCATTCAGTGGTCTCGGTTGCACACTGTTCAGCAGGAAGAGAAAAAATATTTCCGCATGGGGCGTCTCTGATAAGATCTCTGATAGCTTCCCAGTCAGCCTTTTTATAATATCTCGTTGTTTTGAGCACTGGCTCTTCAGTTTTGGGTCTAGAGTTTAGGGCGATTTCAACCATTATCACCGCATGATCAGCGTTCCCAAGTCGGCTGTCGGCTTCTGTTACACAATCATCAGGAACTGTGGTCAAAAACAGATCTAATAGTGATGCGTGTTGTTCTTTCTGATCAGGGAAGCGGGTTGGAAAAGTAACAATTTGCGATAGGGAGTGAGATACAGAGAAGCTATGAGTTGCGCTGCCTGCTGCATCTGTGTAAGTAGAGAATCCAAGCCAGTTTTTGTGATGGACATTAAAGTTGCCAAATACATGTACTTGGGCGCTAGTGTCGAAGGAGAGTGCTGTGTCTATGCTGTCAGATACTTTGTTTATTATGGTGCAGTCTTGGGTCGAGGGAGAGCGGTAGAGAAAGTAAAAGTAGCTAATGTTGTGTTGCATGATTAGTCTAAAGCACATAAAGGCTTGATCATCCGTTTCTAGGTTTGTTTCTCTAGTCAAGGGAAGGGTATTACGAATGTAAACTCCAAGTCCGTGCATATGTCTGTCAGAATCCTTACGGCAGAGTGGGAGATATCCAGGCATGTTAAAGTAGTTAGAGGGAATGGAGGAGTGTAGGTTAGTCTCACTTAGTGCTAAGATATCCGGGGTATTTGTTAGAAATGCTTCAACATTAACTTAATTAGTTCTAAGCCCACGGATATTTGTGAATGCAAGCCTCAAGGGAGGAGGCAAGTTGGATTTGTTTGACCCTAAGCCTGGTTTAAGCTTATTTTTAGATTGTACTGTCATCATGTTTTTTAACGAGTTTCAGTTGGGTTAGGGGAAGCCGAACAGGAGGTTATGCAGAATATCACACATGCATCACAAGTAGACCATCAGCTGACCCTCCATCAACTAGGACTGTGGCCTCAGGAAAGCCCACCGGGGATGAGTGCAGGGTCCCTTTCCATGCGCACCATGGCACTGCAAACATCCCGATATTATTCAACTGTTGATGGAGCAGCCGCTCTAAGCGCTACCAAAGAGTTAGGACTCCTGTACTACCAGTCGGAAACAGCAGCCAGTAACTGTCAATCCGGTACCCTCAACCCATCAGAGGAAGGTCAACCCAATCTAATTGCTCAGGCATATGTGGTACTCAAGCATTCTCAAGTGCCCAGCTTTAGGGGTGGGGTGTGTCAGAATGTGGGAAAACGGCATTCATTGCCCTAGACAAGAAACAAGATCTACCACTGGGTGTTTCTGTTGAATTACTGTGATAGTATCTCTGCGCCTGACTAATAGGCAAAGAAGGAGTATGGAAGCCGGGCGATAGGCAGGACCTATCTACTCCTTAAGCAATTTAGGTTTGCAAACCGGTAATTTGTTTGAGTCACCAGCTCTAGGAAGGTTGTCATCCAAGACTGAAGAGGCCTCCCTCCTCTTTGGTTTAGTTTCAGAGTTTTCTTTCTCCTAGACGGATGATCTGGAAAGATCTACTGGATCCGTCACCACTGAGAGGGTTTGCTCCGCGCCTGGGTTCTAATCCAGGTATTTCTGCGACCCCGCGTGGTTAGTTAATGTTATTGGGTTAGTTTGTAGAGGTTATATCTGCTAAATAGTTACACTTCTCAAAGTGGATTAGGGACATTGTTATTTCATTGTTACTGGATAAAGGGGTTGAGTAGAGCTCATGCAGTGTAAGCAACTATGATTGTAAGGAGGCTTGTTAGGAGATAATGCGGTTTGAGGCTTTCTCTTTTGTATATATATATTTTTTATTATTTTTTTCCTTTTATTTATTTTTTTTTTATTAATGTGAGCTTGGGTCTAGTATAATATTAGAGTGTGAGTAGGTGTTAAGAATTGAACTATCAGTTGTGCCCAAACTATATTTTAGATGATAGCAGAGCATGAGATGCGAGTGCAATATAGTACGGGTAAAACAGTAAGTTTTGAGTCATGTGTAATTTGGTAAATAGATATATGGGCTGGTTTTAGTAGGTAACCTGGTTAAAAAAGGGCATTACTATGCTTCCATTTTCATTGTTACTGGGAGAGGGTATAGGTAAAAATTCGTGCAGTGGAAGCAGCTAAATTTGCTACAGTATTGGATTGAGAGAGACGAGTTAATATATGGTTAGATATAGTTTTGTAAGTTTAGGAATGGATGATTAGATATGGTTTAGTAGGTTTAGGATTAGGATAAAGTGTTTACTTGCTATTAGAAATTCTGATTTGGTGCCCAAACCGAATATTTAGTAAGACTGAAAGATAAGATATGCTCAGTATAGATACAAGAGAACATTTGATATGGAGTACAGTTATACCTGATAGATATAGGTTATTGCATATTTTGTAAATATAGTTAAATATAGATGGATGGATAAGTAGTATTGTATACGAATGCATGGAATTTTAGACAATTTGAGTAAGTTGCCTTTAGACTACAACGAAGGAGAGTGACTTCGCCTTTCTCTTAATATCCGGAAGTTTTTATTTCAATGAGTACCGGTTTAGTTTGTGTAATGATTATTGCAATACTATCTCTTAATAAAGAGATATTAATGGTTTCTGTTCATTATAGATTACTTTAAGTCTGTGTATAGGACTATGGCTAGTAAGTATTTACTTAGAAGCTTGGTTATGGGTTAGGAGTTTTAATCAGGAGCATGCCTAGGAAATTTTGGTTGTTAATGAGTATCGATTTACGAGTCTGTTAGGGTCAAGGGCGGAGAGCAAGGACCCCTCTAAGTTATGTGAAACGGATTAGGTTTAGTGGCAACTTGAGAAATAGAGCAGTTTGATTTGTTAGTGATCAGGAGAAAGAGAATTTAAGTAAAAAATAAAAAGGTTTGTCATGCAAAACAGACAATGTAGTCATCTTGGAGGTAAAGTATCTATAGGGGGTACTTAGTATACAACCAGCAGTATTTTTCAGTTTTGAGAGGAATTTTAGGTACAATAGTTTCATGGTTTGTTGTACAAGTCCGTAGTCTAGGTCAGAGACGAAGCACTTCTAATATTGCAACAGGGTGTATCTAATTTTAAAAGTAGTTGAATAGAGTATTATGAGGTGTTCTACTTAGCTTAGGGATAGAAAGAAAATTTAAGGTAATATTCAGAGTGATATAAGCAATTTAATGAGGATTAGATATATGATCACTGGATGTTATGCTGCTCAGAAGAATTCTTGTATCTATTCAGAAAGATGTCTTGGTGATATAAGATTTGAGAAATTAAGAGTCTGAGGATACAGAAAGTTGTGAGCTGATCAGGATTCAGTACAGGCGATTATATATAGTTAGCAAAGGTGGTTTAGTTTAGTATGCACGTATTGTACATATTAAGTATACTGCTTCAGTTCTATCCTCTATTGTAAAGGAAACCCCGTCTGCATTTCGATTGGCAATTTTGTCAAAAGAGGAAATTTAAAACAGCTTATCTAATTTTTGATGATATCAGTTTATAGACAATTGTACAGACTCATAGATTGTTGTGTAAGACATAGGAGCCCATCGTCTTCGTATTTTGATGAAAATATGGATCAAGGGATCAAGAGAATAGGTTCGGAACAGGTGTCCGGAAAGGAAATGGCAGTGTACAAGGAAAGGGGGTCACTGATATCTTATTAACGTTATTTTAATTGAAAAAATTAACATTAAAAAAAAAAATCGCCTTTCGATGGCTGATTATATTAAGTATCGTACTTAAATAAAGTTTTCATATCCTCTAAATAAATTAGCATAATTTCTTTTTCTTTTTTTTTTACCGAGTTTATCTTTACTATAGCATTGACTTATTATTTAAGTGAGATGGGACAAACTGCGAAATGGTCCATTTAAGTGGAGAAAAATATCGGTTACAATATGCCTGGAAATGTAGAGAATATTTGCTTTAAATTTCATGCTAAACAGTTAAAGATTTTACTTAGCTTTGGTTTTTTTTTTCTTGGAAACTCGAGACTAAAAACCAGGGTGGTCGTTTCCCTAGGCCCCGCAAGGTCAAATGGCATTTGCGGTACCAAGATGCTATCTATTTAGTAGGGACTAGGTAGGCTAATTTAGGGGGAGGGGGGGGCGACAATACTTCTTTGCTTCTGTATTGTTTTCAGAGATATTAATGTTAACAATTGAATACGCGTTCCAAACAAATATGATGGAAATAAAATAATAGCATATATTAATTCATAGTAAAAAAAATAGCATATATTAATACATGATAACATTAAAAATTGTATATTAATACATGATAACATTAAAATTTGTATATTAATACATGATAACATTAAAAATTGTATATTAATACATGAAAACATTATTTTTATATTAATACATAATAACATTAAAAATTTTATATTAATAAATGATAACATTACAAATTTTATATTAATACATCATAACATTAAAAATTGTATATTAATACATAACATTAAAAATTGTATATTAATACATGATAACATTAAAAATTGTATATTAATACATGATAACAAAAGAATTGTACATTAATACATGATAACATTAAAAACTGTATATAAACTCATGATGACATTAAAAACTGTATATTGATACCTGATAACATTAAATATTTTATATTAATACATGATAACATTAACAATTGTATATTATTACATAACATTAAAAATCGTATATTAATACATGATTACATTAAAAATTGTATATTAATACATAGCATTAAAAATTTTATATAAATATATAACATAAAAAATTGTGTATTAATACATGATAATATTAAAAATTGCGTATTAATACATGATAACATTAAAAATTGCATATTAATACATGATAACATCAAAATTGTGTATTAATAGATTATAACATTAAAAATTGCATATTGATACATGATAACATTAAAACCTGTATATTAATAAATGATAACATTAACAATTGTATATTAATATATGATAACATCAAAATTGTGTATTTATAGATGATAACATTACAAACTGTATATTAATACATGATAACATTAAAAAAAATTATTACTACATGATAATATTCAAAATTATATATTAATATATGATAACATTAAAAATTGTATATTAAATACATGATAACATAAAAAACTGTATATTAATACATAATAACATTAAAAATTGGATATTAATACATGATAACATTAAAAATTGTATATTAATACAAGATAACATTAAAAATTGTATATTAATACGTGATACCATTCAAAATTGTATATTAATACATGATAACATTAATAATTGCATATTAATACATGATAACATCAAAATTGTGTATTGATACATGATAACATTTAAAGTTTTATATTAATACTTGATAACATTAAAAATTTTCTATTAATACATGATAACATAAAAATTGTATATTAATACATGATAACATTTAAAGTTTTATATTAATACATGATAACATCAAAATTGTGTATTAATACATGATAACATTTAAAGTTTTATATTAATACTTGATAACATTAAAAATTTTCTATTAATACATGATAACATAAAAATTGTATATTAATACATGATAACATCAAAATTGTTTATTAATACATGATACTATTAAAAATTGTATATTAAGACATGATAATATTAAAAATTGTGTATTAATACATGATAATATCGAAATTCTATATAAATACATGATAACATTTAAAATTGTATATTAATACATGATAACATTAAAATTTTATATTAATATATGATAACATCAAAATTCTGTATTAATACATGATAACGTTAAAAATTTTCTATTAATACATGATAACATAAAAAATTTATATTAATACATGATAACATTAAAAAATTGTATATTCATTCATGATAACATTACAAATTGTGTATTAATACATAATAACATTACAAATTGTATATTAATACATGATAACATTAAAAATTGTATATTAATACATGATAACATTAAAAATTGTATACTAATACATGATAACATTAAAAATTGCATATTGATACATGATAACATTAAAACCTGTATATTAATAAATGATAACATTAAAAATTGTATATTAATACATGATAACATTAAAAATTGTATATTAATACATGATAACATCAAAATTGTATATTAATACATGATAACATTAAAAATTGTATATATGCAAGATAGGCTGTGTTTTGCAGCTCCTGCCCAGATGTGGCTCCTGCCCAGATGTGGCTGCAGTATTCATCCTTGGACGTACTTGGCTTTTATATAGATAGAGAATTGCATCAGTAGTGAGATATCTTCTGGAACGGTAGAAGGATTCCATCATCTTTCCAGCAACCTTGTCAACAGACTTGATGTATGTGTTCCATTTCAGGTTAGGAGTAAAGGTCAAGCCCAGAAGCTTGTCAAAATATGAGTTCTTCCCTAGACGAGAGTCATCCATTTCAATTGATGCCAGATGGGGATCAGAGCGTTGATGATGTAAAGATAGGAGCTTGGGTTTAAATGCATTAAAATTAACCAGCCACCTTTTCCCCACTGTACCATCCGCTCGAGATCAGAGGAGAGAGAATCAGAGAGGACTTTGTCATTTACAGCCTTTGATGTGTTGCCGTAAATGGTCGTGTAATCAGCATAGATGTCAACGAATTATTTAAGTATGTGTTTAGGGAGATCATTTCTGTAGATCAGAAAGAGAATTGGGCCTATGATGGACCCCTGAGGGACTCTAATTTTTGTCCATCGACTACTACTCTTATGAGCCTATCAGAGAGAAATGATTTAATGATAGAGAAAACATTTCCAGTTATACCGTAGCTGGAAATCTTGTGAAGTAGGCCTTATGCCATACCTTATCGAAGGCCTTTGATATGTCAAGAGCAATTTTCATTTTTTTTTAAGTAAAATAAAATTAAAAAAATATATATGTCTGTGTGTGTGTATATATGATAGCCCAGAACTTGTAGCGTAGAGGAGGAACATCATTTTATTGCTTAATTACCTGCAGTATTATAAAAGGTGCTGGAAGTGCTCCCAGTTGTAATCTATGTATTTCTGGGCAGTTTAAAGATCTTCTTCGGTGATTCTCCTGATTGCGTTGTTAATGTTCTTCTTTATTTGGTCTGCATTTTGAGGACTATTTGCGTAAACTTTTACTTTGAAAATCCTTCAAAGATAAACATCACATGATGACAAGTGTGGGGAACGTGGTGCCCATAACTCTTTGCTTATGGTTCTCTCTTCCATAAACACGTCATGAACTTGTGTCAGTGATCTATAACACGTGTGGTATATAACGCCATCTTGGAAAAGGAATTGCATTTTGTCGTGTTGTGTCAGCTGGTCGATAAGAGAAATTGTATATTAATACATGATAACATTACAAATTGTCTATTAATACATGTTAACTGTTGTGGTTGCAAGGTTGAACAATAATTAGTAAGGAAATACAATGAAGACGCAAACAACAAGATAACGCAATAATAAGTGTATTAAAGAAAAGGTATATTTACAATATGTACAAATGACGGTGTCGAGTCAGAGAGTCTTGGTGGGAGGACATGTACGCTCTTCGGCGTCACTTCCGGTGGCATTTGAGTAAGACACACCAAGGCCAACCTAGGCTTGCCATTTATAGTGTTATGTTATTCGCATATGCAAATAAGTGGTTGCCACCACAAAATAACATTAATACTTGTGTATTAATAAATGTTAACATTTAAGATTTTATATTAATACATGATAACATTTAAGATTTTATATTAATACATGATAACATTAAAAATTGTATATTAATACATGACTGCATAAAAACTGTATGTTAATACATGATTACATTAAAAATTGCATATTAATACATGATAACATTAAACATAACGTAAAAATTGTCGTATAAATACATGATAACATTCAAAATTTTATATTAATACATGATAACATTAAAAAATTTATATTAATCTATAATAAGATAAAAATTGTATATTAATACATGATAAAATTAAAAATTGTATATTAATACATGATAGCATTACAAATTTTATATTAATACGTGATAACATTAAAAATTGTATATTAATACATGATAGCATTACAAATTTTATATTAATACGTGATAACATTAAAAATTGTATATTAATACATGATAGCATTACAAATTTTATATTAATACGTGATAACATTAAAAATTGTATATTAATACATGATCACATAAAAATTGTATATTAATACATTATAATATTAAAAATTGTATATTCATACACGATAACATTAAAAATTGTGTATTAATATATGATAACATTCCAGATTGTATAATAATACATGATAACATTAAAAATTTAATATTAATACATGATAACATTGCAAATTTTATATTAATACATGATAATATTAAAAAATTCATATTAATACATGATAACATTAAACATTTTATATTAATACATGGCAACATTACAAATTTTATATTAATACATGATAACATTAAAAATTTTATATTGATACATGATAACATTAAAAATTTTATATTAATACATGATAAAATTAAAAATTTTATATTAATATATGATAACATTAGAAATTGTGTATTAATATATGATAACATTAAAAATTGTGTATTAATATATGATAATATTAAAAATTGTATATCAATACATGATAACATAAAAAAATTGTATAACAATACATGATAACATTAAAAATTTTATATTAATACATGAAAACATTAAACATTTTATATTAATACATGATAACATTACAAATTTTATATCAATACATGATAACATTAAAAAATCTATATTAATACATAATAACATAAAAATTGTATATTAATACATGATAAAATAAAGAATTGTATATTAATACATCATTACATTAAAAATTGTGTATTAATATATGATAATATAAAACATTGTATATTAATACATGAAAACATTAAACATTTTATATTAATAGAGGATAACATAATAAACTGTATATTAATACATTATAACATATAAATTGTGTATTAATACATGATAACATTAAAAATTGTATATTATACATGAGAACATTAATAATTGTGTATTAATATATGATAACATTCCAAATTGAATATTAATACATGATAACATTGCAAATTTTATATTTATACATGATAACATTTAAAATTGTATATTAATACAATATAACATATAAAATTCTATATTAATACATAATAACATTAAAAATTGTATATAAATACATAATAACATTAATAATTGTCTATTAATACATGATAACATCAAAAGTGTATATTTATTTATAACATTAACAGTGTATATTAATACATGATAACATTACAAATTTTTATTAATACACGTTAACATTAACAATTGTATATTAATACATTATTACATTAAAAATTGTATATTAATACATCATAACATTAACAATTTTATATTTATACATGAAAACATTAAAAATTTTATATTAATACATTATAACATTCAAAATTGTATATTAATACATGATAACATTAAAAATTGTATATTAATACATGATAGCATTAAAATTGTATATGATTACAAGATACCATTTAAAATTTTATCTTTATACATGATAACATTAAAAATTTTATGTTAATACATGATAACATTACAAAATTCTATATTAATACATTATAACATTCAAAATCGTATATTAATACATGATAACATTAAAAATTGTATATTAATACATGATAACATTAAAATTTTATATTAATACAAGTTACAATAAAAACTGTATATTAATACGTGATAACATTTACAATTCTATATTAATACAAGATACTATTCAAAATTGTATATTGATACATGATAACATTAATAATTGTGTATTAATACATCATAAAATTAAAAATAGTATATTAATACATAACATTAAAATTGTGTATTAATACATGATAACATTAAAAATTGTATATAAATACATGATAACATAATTAATTGTGTATTAATATATGATAACATCAAAAGTGTATATTAATTTATGATAACCTTAAATATTGTATATTAATACATGATAACATTACAAATTGTTTGTTAATAAATGATACCAGTCCAAATTTTATATTGATATGTGATAATATTCAAAATTTTATGTTAAAACATTGTAACATTAAAAAGTGTATATTAATACATGACACCATGAGAAATTGTATATTAATACATGATAACATTAAAATTTGTATATTAATACATGATAACATTAAAAGTTTATATTAATACAAGATAGCATTCAGAATTTTATATTGATACATGATAACATTAATAATTGTGTATTAATACATCATAACATAGAAAATTGGATATTTATACATTATAACATTAAAATTGTGTATTAATACAAGATGCCATTAAAATTGATTATTGATATATAATAACATTAAAAATTGTATATTAATACAAGATAACAACAAAATTGTATATTAATACATGATAGCATAAAAATTGGATATTAATACATGATAACATTTAAAACTGTGTATTAATATATGATAATTTTAGAAATTGTATGTTAATACATGATAACATTAAAAATTTTATATTAATACATGATATCATTCAAAATTTTATATTAATACATGATAATATTCATAATTTCATATTAATACCTGATAATATAAAAAATTGTATATTAATACATGATAACATTAATATTTTTATATTAATACATGATAAGATTACAAAATTCTATATAATTACATTATAACATTAAAAATTTGATATTAATACATGATAACATTACAAAATTGTATATTAATACATGATAACATTCAAAACTATATATTAATACATGATAACATTAAAAATGGTATATTAATACAAGATAACATTAAAATTTTATATTAATACAAATTACCATAAAAATTGTATATTAATACATGATAACATTAAAAATTGTATATTAATATATTATAACATTAAAAATTGTATAATAATACATGATCACATTAAAAATCGTATATTAATACATGAGAACATTAAAAATTGTATATTAACACATTAAAACATTAAACATTGTATATTAATACATGATCACATTAAAAATTGTATATTAATACATTATAACATCAAAAATTGTATAATAATAAATTATCACATTAAAAATTATATATTAATACATGATAACATAAAAAATTCTATCTTAATACAAGATACATTTCAAAATTGTATATTAATACATGATAACATTAATAATTGTGTATTAATACATCATAACATTAAAAACTGTATATTAATACATAACATTAAAATCGTGTATTAATACATGATAACATTGAAAATTGTATATAAATACATGATAACATTACAATTGTATATTAATACATGATAACATAATTAATTGTGTATAATACATAATTACATTACACATTGTGTATTAATACATGATAACTTTAAAATTGTGTATTGATACAAGATACCATTTAAAATTGTATATAATTACATGATAACATTTAAATTGCATATTAATACATGATAACATTAAAAATTGCATATTAATACATGATAACATTAAAAATTGTGTATTAATACAAAATAACATTACAAATTGTGTATTAATACATGATAACATAAAAATTAGTATATTAATATATAATAACATCAAAATTGAGTATTAATACATGATAACATCAAAAATTGTGTATTAATACATGATAACATTACAATTGTGTATTAATACAAGATAACATTAAAAATTGTATATTAATAAATGATAACATCAACAATTGTATATTAATACATGAAAATATTAAAAAAAATTTAATTATACATGATAACATTAAACATTTTGTATTAATACATGATAACATTAAAACATTTATATTAATACATCATAACATTAAAAATTGTTTATTAATACAGATAACATTACAAAATTCTATATTAATACATTATACCAGTCAAAATTGTATATTAATACATGATAATATTCAAAATTTTATATTAATACCTGATAGAATGAAAATTTTTTTTATTAATACATGATAACAGTTAAAATTGTATATTAATACATGATAACATTACGACATTCTATATTAATATATTATAACATTCAAAATTGTATGTTAATACATGATAACATTAAAAATTGTATATTAATACAGATAACATTAAAATTTTATATTAATACAAGATACCATTCAAAATTAGAAATTAATACAAGTTACTATTAAAAATTGTATATTAATCATGATAACAAAAAATGTATATTAATACATTATAACATTAAAAATTGTGAATTAATACATGAAAACATTAAAAATTGTATATTAATACATGAGAACATTAAAAATTCTATATTAATACAAGATACCATTCAGAAATGTATATTTATAAATAATAACATTAATAGTTGTGTATTAATACATCATAACATTAAAAATTGTATTTTTATACATAACATTAAAATTATGTATAAATACAAGATAACATTAAAAATTGTATATAAATACATGATAACCTTAAAATTGTATATTAATACATGATAATATTAAAATTGTGTATTACTACATCATTACATTAAAAATTGTGTATTAATACATGATAACATTTAAATTTTGTATTAATAAAAAATACCATTAAAAATTGTATATAAATATGTGATAACATTAAAATTGTATATTAATACATGATAACTTTAAAAATTGTATATTAATACATGATAACATTACAAATTGTGTATTAATACATGATAACATTAAAATTTGGATATTAATACATGATATCATTAAAAATTGTATATTAATACATGATAACATTAAAAATTATGTATCAATATATGATAATATTAAAA
The DNA here is from genome assembly GCF_053919585.1 of Euprymna scolopes. NCBI lineage: Eukaryota > Metazoa > Mollusca > Cephalopoda > Sepiida > Sepiolidae > Euprymna > Euprymna scolopes. Next base: position 54,632,577 of record NC_136513.1, read on the forward strand.
AGTTTATATTAATACATGATAACATTAGAATTGTATATTAATACATGATAACATCAAAATGGTGTATTAATACATGATAACATTTATAATTGTGTATTAATATATGATAATATTAAAAATTATATATTAATACATGATAACATTAAGAATTGTATATTAATACATCATTACATTAAAAATTGTATATTAATATATGATAACATTACAAATTGTATAGTAATACATGATAATATTAAAAATTGTATATTAATACATTATAACATTAATAATTGTGTATTAATATATGATAACATTAAAAATTGTATATTAATACATGATAACATTAAAAATTGTATATTAATTCATGACAACATTAATGATTGTGTATTAATACATGATTACATCAAAATTGTATATTAGTTTATGATAATATTCAAAATTATATATTAATACATGATAACATTAAAAATTGCATATTAATACATGATAACATTAAAAATTGTATATTAATACATGATAACATTAAGAATTTTACATTAATACATGATAACATTACAAAATTCTATATTAATACATTATAACATTCAAAATTTTATATTAATACATGATAACATTAAAAATTGTATATTAATACATGATAACATTAAAAATTGTATATTAATACATTATAACATTACAAAAATGTATATTAATACATTATAACATTCTAAATTGTATATTAATACATGATAACATTAAAAATTGTATATTAACACATGATAACATTAAAATTTTATATTAATACAAGATACCATTCAAAATTGTATATTAATACAAGATACTATTCAAAATTGTATATTAATACATGATAACATTAAGAATTGTATATTAATACACGATAACATTCGAAATTTTATATTAATACATTATAACATTAAAAATTTTGGGTTTGTATTACTGTACACATAGATTCGAAAAAATTATCAAAAAAACAAATATATTACATAAATGTTATCAAAGGCAAGATAAGTTACTTTTCTACTAAACTGGATATATTTTTCGTGTTTTTATTCTATGTAACATGTTTATTCAGCTCGAAAACCATACAGTGTTTACGATGTATTGGAACATTCAAGATGGCGTCTGATTCTCTCTTTAACATGGTTAGTTTGGGAAAATGTGTTATAAATAAAAAAACCGGATAAAATACTGTTAAAAACTCGCTCAATATATGTTACTGTGACATACGTTGACATATATTCAGCGGGGTTTTGATAGTATTTTGTATAGTTTTTTATTCATAACATATTTTCCCAAACTTACCGTGTTAAAAAGAGTGTGAGAGGCTTTCGTGAATTTTCAAATACATTGTTAAACACTGTATGTTTTTCGAGCTGAATAAATATGTTACATTGAATAAAAACACAAAATATATTCAGTTTGGCAGAAAAGTAACTTATTTTGCCTTTGATAACATTTATTTGTTATATATTTGTTTTTTGACAACTTTTTCGAATCTATGTGTACAGTAATACAAACCCAAAATTTTATATTAATACATGATAACATTAAAAATTGTATATTAATACGTGATAACATTAAAAATTGTATATTAATACATGATAATATTAAATGATATAATCGAATGATTTTTTTTTTTCTTAATCTGAGTTATTATTTTTCTAGTGTTACTTGGATTGAAAAAAACTAATAACTTTGTAAGGGTTTGTTTCGTATTTTTTTAAGTTTAAGCCATACATACACATGAACACATATAACTTCCTTTTCTTTAATAGGTTTATATTGTTTTAGCAAATCGTTAGTTGTTGCAAATATATTTCAAAATTTCTAATAGCACTATCCCTTCTTCCCACCTTGCCGGTTCCTTGCCCTCGATTATGAAGCATAATTCAAGTTTGCGGGGGCAAATTACCCGTTAGCCAACCGTCTGCCCAGCGTGTGCCCATGTATGTACGCTTTTTACTTATTCTGTTGAACATTTATTTGGTGTTTAGTTTTGGCGGCAGGTGGGGGGGGCGGCATTAGATTATCTTCTTTCTAGAGTTTCTTCTGGTTTTTTTTTGTTGTTTTTATTTATTTTTTTGCTCAGATTGTCGATGTATATTCGTGTAACGCAGAGCACCATGTCTGCCCTTCTTCCCTCATCCCTTCCCCATACATAAATGGGGATGCAAAAGTCGGAAACGAACACTAGCTTTCTACTCAAAATTTGAACCTATCTATTTTCCTCGTCACCCCCTCAACTCCTGTTCTTCCCACTTTCCCTTCCGTCTGTCTTGCCCTTTCTTTCTGCTCCCCCACCCTTAATCGCCATCGGCACATGGTCCCAGGCGGAGGTATCTTTCCCTGTTATGGCTTGAACTTCGCACAATATTATTCTAATATTCTCATTACCTATGCTTTTTAACTCTGTCGACTTGATCTCCGTCAGATGCTCAAGAAGCTACACGCCACAAATCACTCTCGTGCCCCAAACCACCTTTCGCCGCGCTCGGTCATCCTCCTCCTTCTACCACGAGTTTTCCTCTTCTTCTTCTTCTTCTTCTTCTTCTTCTTCTTCTTTTGCTATTAATTATCTATTTACTTGTTTATTTTTGGCTAAAAACTTACTCAGACGAAGCTTTAATTTTTTTTCTTTTTTTTTTTTTTTTTTTTGCTTCGCCAGCTAATTTGAAGTAAATAAATTCTTTTAGACGTTCGGTTGATAAGTTTTAAATTATTGCTCATTCACCACTACTACTACTACTACTACTACTACTACTAATAATAATAATAATAATAATAATAATAATAATAATACTATTATCATCATCATCGCCATAATCACTAGCATCATCATATTATTATTCTCACTAAGAGATTTACAATGGCCATCATCATAGATTTCTCTGTCGACGACTGGTGGAGTGGTGGTATTCCCCAGAATCCAAGTGACAACAAGTTCCCCCAGATTTCCAGTACTCTACACCTCTTTCGATAACCTTTGCAAACGAATTGCATTAAACCTCCGCGTGGGAACATGGGCCGATGGCGAATTAAAGGTGAGGGAGCAGAAAAAAAAACAAGACAGAGAGAGGAAAGTGGGAAGCAGTAGTTGAGCTGGTGGGGGGGGGGGTGAGGAGCAAAATAGATAGGTTCAAATTTTGAGTAAGAAGGTTAGTATTCGTTTCCGACTTTTACATCCCCATTAATGTATGGGGAGAGATGAGGAGAGCTGTCGCAGTTCTTCTTTTGTCCACCCTATAAACGGTCCAGAGTATCTTACTAGTGATATTGCCCAGGTATTTATATATTTTATTAGGTTTCGCCTATATAATTTCGTTTCTAGGAGTTTTTTTTTTTTTTTTTTTTGTTCTCTTGAAGTATTCCTTTCCAAATTTCTCTTTCATTTTTGTTGCTTTGATGGTGTCCGCTTCCAGAATTCCCAAGTATTTATAGTCGTCTTGTTCCCCTAGTGCCCTCATCTCCGTTTGGTTTAATAGTTCTATGCCTTTTGTCGTTTCCAGTTTTCCCTTTCTTATAAGTAGTAGTGCGCACTTTTCCATTCCAAATTGCATTCGGATATCTTGGCTGAAGATCCTGGTAGTGTTAAGTTTTAGATCGTCCATGCACATCAGGTGGATCATTTCTTTCTCTGTATTGGAGAACTTGTATCCGGCTTGGCACTTTCTCAGAATACTATTCAGGGCATCATGGCTATGATGAACAGTAATGGTGATAGTGAGTCTCCTTGGAAGATGCTTCTTTGTATGTTAATTTCTGTTATGTGTTGTCCACCAGCTGTCAATTCCAGTCTCTATGTTTTCATTGCATTTTCTATTACGTTGGTGATCCCGCTTGCTATTTGTATACATTTTTAGGTATTCTATTATCCATGCTAGGGGGATCCTGTCGTACGCTTTTTTGTAGTCGATCCATGCCATGGCTAAATTCTTTCTCCTTTTTTTACCTCCTTTAGGATCTTTTGATCTAGATATAGCAGATCATGTGTTCCTCTTTTTCCTTTTTGGCATCCTTTCTGTTTCTCAGGGATGAGTCCACAATTATTCAGGGAGGTGCAGATTTTTTCCCTCGGTTGTGCTGTCAATATCTTCCACATAGTGGGTAAGCATGTGATCGGCCTATAGTTGCTGGGGACGGTTCCTTTCTCTGTATCCTTCTGTAGCAGTGTGGTTCTACCTTTTGTCATCCAATCTGGCATGCTTTCTTCCTGTATACAAGTTTTGGTCTAGCTTTTCATGTAAGATTGTCAATTTTTTGAACCAGTATGCATGTATCCCGTCGTGCCCTGGTGCTCTCCAGTTTGCCATTTTTCCTATGATTTTCTTTAGCGTTTCCTTGCTGATTTCATTCACTGTTTCTTTTTCTATTTGTTGTAACTCTTCTTTCATGTCTTTCAGCCATTCTGTATTTCTATTGTGATTTCGTCACTCTTCCCATATTTTACTCCAGTAGAGTTTTGTTTCTGTCGGATTTGGTCGTCCTGTTTTTGTTTTTTCTTCGATCACATTTTGGTAGAATTGGTTTTCATTAGTTACAAATGTCCTGTTTTGTTTGCATTGTTCAGATTTATATCTATATTGTCTCAATCTCGCTTCTTTTGCTTTTATTTTTTGGTCCAGTTCTTCATGTTTCTTGTTTAGCCTCTCCCTGCCAGTTACATTTCCAATATTCCATCTTCTCCACATTGCTTTCTTCCAGTTGATCATTTTGGTTTCTTTTTTATGTTTGTGTATTTGAGTTTCTAGTCTTATTCCCCATCCAAGTTTTGTCGGTCCACTTGTCCCCGGTTGTTTTTTCTGATTTGAAATTCATACTTACCATTTTGGCGCCTACATAAATTAAGTTGTTTAAGTTTGTGATTGTATCTGTTGGGATGTGTGGGAGGAGTTTGTTAATCTTCTCTGTTTCTGTTTTTAATTTCTCCTGCACTTGGTTCCTTAACGATGGGAGCTTTGTTTTTTCCTCGTTTATGAACTTTATTATTTTATTTATTTAATTTGTTTCATTCTCTGTTAGTCCGTTTCATTGTTCTCGGTTTCCACGTTTGTAGAGTTTTTTTCTTGTGGGGCTTCAACTTGTGGGGTTTCTCTACGTTCAGTTCCATTGAGGAATGCTTCTTGTTCAATTTCATCATTTATTTTTCGCTGTATTTCTGTTAGTTCTAGTTTAGAGAACCAACCTTTCTTAAGTTTTAATCTTGTTTGGTCCGCAATCTTTGTTCTGTCGTATGGTAGTTACTGGATAGGTCCCATACTTCTTTCATTCGTTTCCGATAACCTCCATATCTGTATTTAGGATGACTTCTATAATAGCATTCCATTACTAGTCTATTCTCTTTTGCTGTCCATTTCTTTCTTCGGTGTTTTCTATTTTGATGGTTATCATGGCTGCGCTATGTTTGTTCGGTATTATTTTGTTCCCTGAAATTAGAGGTTATACTTACCTGTTCAGCGTCCATGTTATTTGAGTTTCTGAAATTAGAAAGTTGGCCAACATTCGCAGGATGACGACCGGACCCCCCATGCTGGCTACCGAAGGAGCATCTGCCGATCATGACGCCCAGATCTTTCTTCTGAGTCCCACGGTTTGGGTTATTTGTAATTGACATTTTTCATATTTTGGTGTTTGTGGCAACACCGGGTCCAGAATGGTCTTACCTGTGGTTCTGATGCAGGGATAGTGTATAACTCTCATGTATACGGGAGGTATCGTGCACTATCACACATGCATAAAAGACATGAACAGACAAAAAAAAAAATCAACCAAGTATTTTACTTAGTAAAAGTCGAAAGTAATGGTCTGTAAGAAGGCGTTTGAAGATAGGTCTACCTTACACCTTACTGCATTGTCGCTATTATTATTATTATTATTATTATTATTATTATTATTATTATTATTAATAGTATTATCATTATTATAATTATTATTATTAATAATAATATTATTATTATTAACATACTTATAATTATCATTATCATTATTATTTTCATTATTATTATTATTATTAATATTATTATTATTGTAACTCATTGGGAGTTCTCATACAGGTCATTATTAGAGATTGCTCACTAATAAAAACTAGTGGTTGTGGTTGTGTCTCCCCCAAATTTCCAGTAATCTTCACCTTTTTCGACATCATTTGCAAATAAATTTGCTTTATCACAACAGTCGTTTGCTGCTGATTTCTTGCTGGCAATGACTATTGGTCTTCAATGGAGGTCTGTTAAGTACTTTCACTTCTCGTTATTTCCATCCTCCTTGACGCTTCGAATATTTGGTGTAATTTCCAATTTCTCGCATTCTCTTTTCAAATTTTGTCGGGATTGTTCCTAGTACTATTAATTATTTTGATTTTCTTCATCTTTCATATCCCTTTCATCTCTCTGACTAGCTCCGTGTATTTGCTTCGTTTCTCATTTTCTTTGATATTCAACCCGTGGTTAGCTGGAACAGCAAAGTCAAAGATTTGCCAGGATTTTTCTTTCTTGCTAATTATTATGCCATCTGGTCTTTTTGCTTGGATGGTTTATTAGTTTGTATGTTTATGTCCCATACAATTTTGTGATTCTCTTTTTCAAGTGCTGTTGCCGGTTTATGTTTGTACCACTTGTCTGTGCGTTCGAGATGCAGTTGTTTGCATAATTCCCAGTCTACTGCCCTTCCCATTTTGTCGCGTCTGTTCTTGTATTCCTTTTGGGCCAGTTTGCTGCATTCACTTACTATATGGTTCATCGTTTCGTCTCTTTATCCACAGAGTCTGCATTTACTGTTTTCTTGTGTTTTATCGATCTTTGCATTTTATGTAGTTGGTTCTTATCGAGTTATCTTGTACTGCGGTTTATTATTATTATTATTATTATTATTATTATTATTATTATTATTATTATTCATACTTACATTAGGAGTTCTCACACAACTCAATATCAGAGATATTTACTGACATCAATCGGTAGTGAGTCCAGGTTTCCAGTACTCTCCAACTCTTTCGGTAACCCCTGCAAATTAATTTTCATCATCGCAACAGCTGCTTGCCATTGGCTTTTTGCTGGCAATGACCATTGATCTTAATTGAAATTTGAGTTGCAAGGTTCCAGTTCTCGTCTTATTGATCCAGTGAAGGTCTGTTATGGGCTCTCTCGTCTCAGCTTTTACATCCTATACTATTTGGTATGATGCCAGTTAATTCCGGCTCTACAATCTGTGTGGCGGGAGTTAATATACTATTATGCAGTTTCAGCTTTCGTGGTTCATCTTGTGGTGTTTATCTTTCTGTTTCTTTTCTGTTGCTGTTTATATATCGAAGTATATATATATATATATATATATATATATATATATATATATATATATATATATATTAAAACTTTGACTCATGTCCAGGTAACCTACATCTAAAATTTCAAGTGTTTAGACACAAAATATAACCAGAGGAGTTTGGTAGAGTCTGCAAGGGTCAACTCTTTCAACTTTGACCTTTTGTCAGCCAAATTTTTGCCCAAACACCGATAAAAAAGCTTGCTAAATGTCTGAATACGCTTTTATGTAAAATTTCAAATGTTTGGACCAAAATTGGCTGAATAGTTTGCTAGAAACTGTAAAGGTCAATTTTTTTTAAACTTTGACCCCAATTTTTCCTCCTTAACATTTATAGTTTTTGTCTCAAATCAAATTAAAATACTTTATCTATGTCCAAGGAACCTACATCTAAAATTTCCAGTGGAGGGGGTGAAATCGTTGAACTTTGACACCTTGTCAGCAAAATTTCTGACTAAAAACCGATTAAAAAGTATTTCCCAAATTCTAATGCCCTTATTTCAAATCTCGAATCTGTAGACTGAAAATTGACAGGGTAGTTAGGTAAGGAAATGTACACATACACACATACACACATACACACACACAATTTAACTTTATATATATATATATATATATATATATATATATATATATATATATATATATATATATTGGCACTTAGGGGCGGGCATTGTTAATGGATTTATGAATACAAGCAGCTCAGCTTGTTGAAATGTAGGGACTCCATATATTCCATTAATAGCGACATTGAAAACATTATTTACCAGCAGAAGATCTTGTCTTGCTATCAATATATATATATATATATATATATATATATATATATATATATATATATATATATATATATATATATATATATATACATTCCCTTAATTGACTCAGCCAAGAATGTTTCTTCGGTAAAAGCGAAACTTATTTTTTATCCGTAATAAGAAACCAAACCTCTAAACGCTTTCGACGATTCACTTTGGAATTATATATATGCTAGCAGATGTACACAGCATTGCGCGGTATGAAACGTTACGTTAAATTCTTTAAAAAAAAAAATGAAGTAAAATAAAATAAACGAAAGAAACTGAGTTACGTGCATGTTTTTTGAAGAATTTTAGTTTTTGTGAGAAAAACTACTCGAGCTGGGATCGAAACTAAAAACTAAATACAGTGAGTCAAATACGATAACTGTAAAGCCAGCTTGCCACGGTCTTTAATAAGTGTGCTCACACATACTTACGCTTAACATAAGGAAGCTGTCGTGGCATGCTCAATCGTGAACCAGTTACCAAACAGAGAAGTCCAATGACCCCCAAGTACCAATTTTTTTATTATTTTGTCCCGTTGGCAGAAATTTTCTGGATGAAAACGGACTAAAACGTTTTCCACATGTCTGAATATCATATATACAAAATTCGAAGTCTGTAGATAAAAAATTTTGATTATATAGGTGAAATGTTTTCCTCACACACAATCTCACTTACAAAGAAAACACAATTGCAACTGCTCTTCCGATTTTGTAATCACGTGCACATTCCTTTATTTTCTTTTATTGTTGA